>NC_135428.1:5642500-6242500 GCF_051991245.1 Festucalex cinctus | reverse complement strand
CTCCTACTCAACCGATTGTTTACAAATGTGAGAAATTCCCATTTTATTGCGAGCTCAAGGTGAAGCGAGTCAAGTTGAGAAAGAGAGGGTGCAATTTTGGAAAGAACAATCAGTGACACTCACACGTCTCATTGATGCCATGAGGGTGTGATGTACTTTATTTTAATATCGGCTGATTATACAATAGAACGTGAGTCACTTGTCAAGGAGCCTTTTGTTCCCTCTCTCGCAGTCTCACTATACTTTTCTATTTGCAAGGGCCTTCAGTTTTGTTCCGTAGCAGGGAGTCATGAATGGAACAGTTGGTTTACATGTAATACGATAAACAATGAGAAACATTACATCACTCATAGTGCAATGTGTAATTTTTCTTTTCAGTGGCGTTATTGAACAACTCCCTATTCACGTTTATACTTTTTCTTTAATCCCCGCAATGCCACAAAATGGAGTCAAAATGTGACAAGAAATTTTAATGTAGTTTTGGTTACAGTCTTGACTAAAATTAATTCAAGTTTTAGTCAGAGGTTAGTTATCTATTGTATTTTAATTTTAATCCAGTTTTAGTCGACGAAAATAAAGAGCAATGTTAGTTTTCCGTCAGCATACATTTCAACTTTTATACAGAACATTTTAACACCTATTTGTAACCATAAACACATTTAATACAATGACTTTATGAATTGTTTCAATGAAACATGTTGAGCAGACAATAATATAACTTAGTTTTCACCTAAATTAAAAAAAAAAAAAAAAAATGTAAACATGTTTAAACATTAAATAAAGTGCAGTGAACAGTTTCTGAGTGTTTTTTTTCTCCCACCTGTTTGTTATTCCTTCTTGTGATTGGATTTTGTTAATTTTTGTCATTGTGTTGTTTTTATTTTCATGTTAGTCATTGACAAAATTGTCAGTCAAATGTAGTGTTACCGTCTCAATGAATGCTTTCCATTTCATTTCCGTCTGAAAAATATTTCGTGCCCAATGACGAAATTATCACTGGTCAAAACCCTGGTGAATAGGAAAGTAGTAATTGGTGCCAGGGAGTACAGCGTAACCTCGATGTAACATACTCATAAGGGGGAGGGGTCATCTATGAGCGTCTATTTTTAAATTGAAGTACTTTTTCATGGCCGAAAAATGCACCGGGGAGTACAAAACATACTGTAAATAAATATAAAAATACTAGAGTTGACACTGTTTGAGAAATTTTAAAGTTTATCCAAACTTACCTCGCTGTCATAGCGAGACGATCGTGGTGATAATGGTGTGCAGCTGCTTGCCACAATGTTAACGCACTTTTTTTTTCTTTTTTTTTAACCTCTGTTCTTATTAAATGCTATAGATAAGAGCTTGACAAAAAAACAAATGTGTAGTGTACCAGTGTACGTCCAAAATGACAAACAACAGGTTAAAAAAAAAAAAAAAAAAAAAAAAAAAAAAAAAAAAGTAGGTATGTCACCCTTGTTTTGAATGTGACTTCGCCCCTTCCAACATGGCCGCCATGTATTATTTATGAGCCCATGCGTTCAGAATTTGACATAACAGTACTGTACATAGGGATGTATTGAGTGGACTGGATACTATTTAAATCAGTTATATCCTGAATAAACATTAGGCTTTTTTTTTTATGTGATTTTATTAGTATGCAACTTTTTGTTTGAATTAGGTCGTATTGTACTAACAGCACAGACTTGATGGTGTCCAGCCAGCAGCACAGTGTGTGCCCACTTTCAGCTTTAGCTCCAAATGAAAAATTATGAGCAGAAGTAGTGCACATGAAGAGCGGCAATACAGTTTAGTTATGTTATTTTAAAGTGCGACAGCCATCTAATCGCGTGATTTGCAATATGATACTCACCAGCCACATTAGGTACACTTTAACATTATTTAGCTGACAAACATGATAATCCTCAGCGAGACAACATACTTAAAAATTGTAGTGGTATATTCCACTGCATTATACTACAAAATGAGTGTTTGTAATATTTTTGCTTATTTCAGTACATTAGAAAAACTGTAATAAATAAATAGAGTATTATTATATTTTTAAAGGTGATACATCTAGTGAATTTTGACGTGAGTGAGGCACAGAGATGAGGAAGACCAGTGAGTAGAAATATTTAGCCATGAATGTTGCAAAACACTCAAGTTGCTTCACACAGGAAGGAGAGGACAGTATTTGCCTTATCTTTCACACACTGTCTGTCTTTTGTCACAACTGACATCAGCATGTAAAAATTCATTCAAATTTGACACATTCTAAAGTTCGGCAAGCTTTATCTTGGCAATTAAACTTGAAGTACTTAATTTGCAGCATGAGTGAATTAAAAATGTTAAGTTTGCTCACCATTTCTTGCTCTGCTTTTTCTTCCTCTCCTTTGCTGTGGTTTCCCATCCAAAAACATGCTGCTCTGAAATCACACTTGATTATTCATTGGCCAAAAGTGTCAACACTTTGTACAGGTGTAGGGAGCATAATAACGGCTCACATAGGCAGCTAGTGAGTGACTTTAGCTGAGGAATCGCATCATTCTGCATGGTCCTGTCCAATAGTTCTCTTCTTAAGCCGTTTAAAGGGCAACCAGGTGGCTACACTTAGCATCAGAACTAATGAGATTGGAGACTGTCGGCCGCCATTTTCTTTACTGGAGAGGATTTCCAAAGAGCAAACTTTCAAATTGGAGTCATAGGCCCAGCATATAAATTTATCATTTGATATATATATATATATTTAAAAAAAAAAATAATTCTCTCTCTCTAACCCCCTCCCTCCTACCTAATTTAACTTGTATACGTACATGTTTTGTTTATTTTAGCACTTCTTAACATAACATATATAACATAACGTCGCAGGCATCAACTGATTCAACACAACGTAAATTTGAATATGATAACAGGGCGCCATCTGCTGGACAACCGAGGATCATAAATTCAATCAGAGGCTACATTCAAGCCATGAGCACTTGAGTGAGGTCTAGTAAACACTGGAGTTCGTTTTAGGGGGTCATAAACACAAATATTTTTGACAAATGACTTTGTAACTGTGTGCAAAGGCTCTTTGGAGGGTCTGCCCAATGTGCCCATCCATTCATTTAAGTGCGAAAAGAATCAGTTAACCTTTGGTTATCTGCCTTTTTCTGAAAATATGAGGCTAAGATGCCCCACTGTGATGCAAAAGCGGGATTAATTTACCAGTACTGTACATAATACAGCCCCTCTCTGGGTTTCTCTGCTTATGACTTGGTAGTTATGGTGGGAATGATGTGGCCAACCTTTTCGACCCATCTGTGCTTGCAGGCCAGATTTGATTGTTGAGAATCAGGATCAATGGGCCAAAAAGAAGCTGTATAAGGTGAAAAAAAAAAAAAAAAAAGTTAAAAAACAAAACAAAACAAAAAAACTTATTTAATAAGTTATTCTCATTTTTAAATTGTACTCAAAATATTTTTTGAGTATGTCTATTTTTTGTCCTTGTATTTTTTTATATATATAAAAATGTGACTAAAAACAGTTCAGAAAAAATGTGGTTGAACAATTTTATAAAACTTGTGAAATGTTTACAATTTTATTTTATTTTTTAACAATAAATCAATTAACCAATTATTTAACTTAAAAAATATAGAATTTTAATATGAAAGTGCTTAATGTATTGCTTATTCATGGGGGTTGTGGATCAAGCCCTGATGTGAACTGTGATTAGCATCTAATGGACAATAAATAAATACACCCCCTTAAATAAAAAAAAAATAAAATGCAAAAAAAAAACATTGCAATGATTGAATGGCAAACATTTGATAAATACAAAATACGTAATGGTTTTCTTTTATTTAGACAACCCAAATAAAAGGCACATAACATTGCTCATGTAATAATTTGACAAACATAACATTTAAAAAAAAAATGCAGGAATGTTTGCTCTAATTGTAAAGCCTACTTTGTTGTATATACAAAATTACCATTGTTAATATTCTAATACAAAAAGTTTTATTTAGAAAAGGGTTATTTCTCTTTCACATCTATCTTTACTACATATCCGCCGACCTAAAACTTTTGTACAAAGATATACATTCAAATGCTTTCACGAGGCTCATGGAAATTCCAATTCATTTTAAAAGATAAAGAGATGTTCAATTCAACAACAACAAAAAAACATTTTTATCACATTATCACTGTATCAAATTTGGCAAACAGTCATTATAGTGTATCTATGCAATACGTACTTTAGGAAAATAACTATTATTTTGTTTCGGAAACAACTGAACAATGACAATCATGCATATTGCATTTTTCAGCATCAACTGAAAGTCTTCAGAATTTGCGACACTGTCAGACAACAATGCATTCATTAAAAAATATCAAAATATTTAGTGTTCAGGGTCATGCAATGTCAATCCCATCCCAATATTTTCATTACATTACAAAAAAAAAGAAAAGAAAGAACTTGTCAGCCCCAGATCGGAATAGCTCACAGTCTGAGACAGATGTTTGTTAAAACAAAATAAAATGTACAGTAGATATGCCATTGTACAGCAAGTCCTTGAATTCATTGAAAATAATACTATTATTGTCCCTGATGGAAATAGGGAGGTCTGTAGAAAACAAAAAACTTGAAACGCTCCTTCATGCAACATTTGCCAATCACTCAACTATTAGGGCAAACGGAGTTTAAAAACAAACTACAAATTTAAAAAAATAAAATCAACATTCAAATCATCAAGTTGAAATTCTGATTCACACAGGAAAAAGCTAACTTGAAAATTATTATTTATTATTTTTTTTGTAAAATGCTAGGTATTGTAATATTTACCTTGCAAAATTGCAAGCAGAATCAAACATACACGATGAATTAATACATAAACTATTGAGCTCCACCGGTATGATATCCCAGTGCAAAAAATAGCTAAAAGAAAAATCTAACTGATCAAAAAAACTAAAACTAAAACAAACAAAACAACTACATTCCTGTGAGAGCCATTAACGGCCACACCTCAAGTAAAAACAGACAGATTTGTCCTGCGAGGCTATGGAAGGATCCTTACGGACGTAATACTGCCGACTGTTCCACCAATGAGATTTTTGTTCTGAGAAAAATCTTCTTAGGTACCAAATGACTGGGAGAAAAAAAGTTACAACAAAACAACACACAGAAGTCCAGAATATGAATTTTTTATCAAAGGTGTGTTTCCTGAGTGAGTCTTTTTGGAGCAATAGGAGATAAATGGTGCATGGGGCGAGGATTATAATCAGACATCACAACAAATATATTTTTTTAAATGACAGAACTAGCCTGAAATGCTTCAAGAAGCACCTGTGCCTTTCCAGTTTAACCACTATGAGGCTAGCGTAGACTGGCACGTTAGATTGACCTTTAATGCTAATACTGCTGCTCTTTAAGTGTGTAGGACGTACGCTCAGTGCAAGACTCAATCCACTCCAACTACATTTGGGGCTGAAAGGTTAAAACATATGTTAGAACATTTAAAAAAAAAAAAAAGTCTTCATGATTCCATACAAATATAAAAATACATTTCATCATCAAGCGGACACTGAGGTATCCTCTTGAAAAAACAGGTAAAAAGTAAAATGCGGACTATGTCAAATTTACATTTGTACCTCAAGAGTATAGTAACTACTATCTGAAAAGAAAATGGAAAAGCTGGAGCACGGTGAAAAAAAATATTCTTCCGTGCACATGGAAGCTGCTATCCCTTTTTACTACGCTCATTCCCTACATTAAATATGGATAACGGCTACAGTTGACGTACAAAGCAACAGCCAAAGGCTGTGGGAGAGCAGTCAGTCCATCTCTCCTCTCCAAAGGTAACCCTCCAAAAACAACAACTTCTGGTTCATCTTCCAAGACAGACCGTCACGTATGGAGGAATCGCACCTCATCTGTCATGGTACAGATCACAGTTTCATCACTCTAACTACGCTAAGTCCTAAACTTGTCCTTATTTCAAGGATGGTCCTACTTGGATTCTACTCAAGTGTTGTGTACCTCCTATCACTCTTGTAGCATTAGTCATGATGCAGCTGAGACTTGGCGAGCACCCCCTGGCGGCACAGCTCTTGTAATTACAGCACCCATTTGGAGGTGTGAGAAAAAAATATTTGGAGGGTTAAAAAAAAAAAAAAAAAAAAAAAAAAAAAAAAAAAAAAAAAAAAAAGAGCTGTGCCTTGTTTGACTTTATTTTCCCTTTCTTTCTGGCCAGTTAAATGCTCTTTTTCCTTTCCTATAATTATTTATTTTTTTACCAAGGTGGGGAAGACGGCAAGACTTGGGACAAGAAAGGCATGCTATCAACCGGCCTCATGGCAATGTTAAGTGGGCCGGCGATATTCATTGACATGGGGGTGGTTATTGCGACCGGGTGGGCAATATTCATGGACGCGGTGGCGGGGATGTTGACGGAGGCGATGTTGACGGGCCCGGTGATGGTGAGCGGGTGCTGAAGGCTGACCGGCGACGTGATGTTGACCGTGTTGGTGCTAATGTTCATTTGCGCCGCTATGGTGACGGCGTTGTTGTTATTGTTGGAGTTGCCCCGATTCATCGCCGTGGTGATGGGAGCGGAAACGGTCACGGGGGTAGCAGAGGCAGAGTTGCAGACCTCGTCTGGAGAGGAGCAAGGAACATTCGTCAGATGTTTGCTTGGTTCACCGATGGTTCGCCATCCATCCATTCTCAAAACCGCTTATAAAAATTCTCAAATTGGCCAAAATTTGATAAACATGCATTTCTAACTTCACATAAAAAAAATTGTGCAATTGTTCTCATTGTTTTTCATTTGGTGAAATTGTTTTTTCTCCAAACATTTACTGTATTACTTTACCAACCAAAGAGTTAAAGTGACAGTGTGCAAGCTTTAGCGCCATCTAGTGGGGAACTAATAATTCATTCATTTAAAAACCCACTATTAACTTCACTAACGTGCAAAAAAAATATTTTCTATAACATCAGCATACTTTCTTTTTTTTTATATACATAAATGTAATTCTAGTTATCACTAATTATATTATATGGCCGGAGCCTCACCATCGGGTGTCGGAGCCAATGGGTCGACCGCCGCTTACCTTCCACAGCTGTGGCGTGGGGGTGGTCATCGTTGAGTCCTGTGATTCAGGCTGCCGCCACTTGTTCTTCTACTTTGCTCTCGCAAGCTTTGACTAGCTTCTTTTTTTATTTTTAACTAGCTTCTCCCGCTAGCCGCTCTTGTTAGCTGCTCCGGCTAACTCTGTCTTTCGGCGTCGCTCGCCGGGCTTCACACCAGCTACCAAGTCGCTGTCACTCGCGGAGATAATTGTTCGCTCATACAAAATAAGAATGCGTGGTAGGCTTGTGAAGTGTGGTCTCTCTGAGCTTCTGCAGCATTCTATAATATAGCAACATCTAGTGGTCACTTATTACACACTGTCACTTTAACGTAGGTTAATCATTGACTGTGTTCTGATGTGTACAAATTCAGGTTACATTGACGTCATAAGAATGGAAGTCTTTTGGAAACCATTATTCCAGATGGTTGGAATAAATAGGTCACATTTCTCATACTAACTCTTTCTAACTAGTGGTTTGAAAAGTATCACTTGATGAAGTCTATTTTAACATTTTATTCTAAAAAAAAAAAAAAAAACATAAATATGGATACTGATATCGGTATTGGACAATACTCTCTAGACTGCAATATCGGTTTCGTATCGGAAGTGACAAAGTTGTATTATGGCACAAAATGCCACCTCATTCATTAGTGCTATTGCCATTCTCTTCTGCCAGGTGCAAAATACCTTTAATACAGGAGTTGAAGTTGGTTTGCCCATGAGTCTTCAGGTGGCTGGTGATGTAAGCGGCACTCAACATCTTCCCACAGATGCTGCAGGTCACCTTTCCCTCGTGTCTGATCATGTGAGAACGCAGTCGGTCTTTGGTGGCAAAAGCAGAGGTACACGCCTGCAAGCCCCAGAGGACACCAGGTTAAAGGTCAGGGGAAAGTGACATGACAATAGTAAATATAATCTTAATAGTAAATTTCAATCGTCAGATGTAAACAGAGTGTAAACGTACCGTCACTTGACATTTGAACGGTCGTTCAGAAGAATGAACATGCTTCACGTGACAACTCAAGTGGTCGGGCCTGCAAACCAAAGATTAAAACAACAACAACAAAAAAACAAAAAACAAAACGTTATGAGGCAGGCACTCTGATTCATAAACAAACCCAACTTCCAAGTACTAATGTCCTCAGCTTGTTTACGCAACCACTTCCAAATGATTGACAACATGGAATGATTTCTCAGAAAGAGACACTAATGTCACTTGTCATTTCATTACTATTACCACACAACTATTACAAGCAAAACTGAATTAAGCAACATGTTTCCTACTACTTTTATTTGCACCAATGCTCACATCCGGATGTTGTGTGCTTGCTTTGATAATGAGGGGCTTGTGTGAACCCTTAAAAGTTGCATCAGTGGCAGTTGATTCTCCACGATCAATCATGCGTGATTTAGTTTGGCCTAGTTTCAGGAAGCACCACACTGAGATGGTACACCATTATATTGGACACTTGTTTACTCTCAGTAAAGTGGCGGTTGACGTTGACACAAGCCGCCCGGATTTTTGCAGTAAAGTGCAGGAGGTCGTTGCAAAAGTCCGCTGCTAATTTTACGTAGCATGTCCCTCAGGACTAAGAGAAAATGTCGGCCACAAAGTTCAACTTGAAGAGAGTTGAAATGTTGCATGTCTGACAAAAACAAAAGCATGTTTGTTGAATGACCTTTAAGACTAAAATCGTGTTTTATTCCAAATAAACAGTACTGACATCTGAATTATATGTTTTTACACACAGTAATTAAATCCAAAGGTGTTTATCTGAATCAAAATACCTTTTTTCAAATTGCAGTCTTATCTAAAAAATAAAATAAAACTAAACAAAACCTTACATTGATGACAACAATTATTGTCTATTGCTTAATTAAAGCGATGTTCCCTTTGCATGTTGACCTTTAACGGTGAGTATCTTGCATTCATAATCTCGGTTTGGCATGGAGCCACCACGGACAGCTGGATAGTTCTGGTGACGCTGAGAGTTGAATCATGCTAGCAGGGTGAGTAAGGGCGGCTGTGTTGGAGGCAGTTTGCCAACCGGAAAGTTTCATTCTACTGGATTTTTCTTTAAATTTCCTCTCCATACAAATGAGAAGTCATGTTGAAGTGTCTCAATCCTATGAACCGGAACTTATTTGGTTGCAATCCAAAAAGAGCAGACAAAGTTGAGTCCAGTGGATGCCAACAGATCGCGCTAAGTGGCAGTGACTCAGTGCCCTTTTCTTCAGCGCCCATTTACGCTTTCCAGCATGTAGACGAATGCCTTACCCACGTCACTGTACTGGAAGCGTGCCTGAAAGTGGCTCTCACAAGTGTCAATGTGTAGGACAGGCTTATGGTGCACTGCCATGGTGTTATTAATATTCTCAGCTCGTTAGAAAACGTATGACATTAAAATGCCAAACACATCAACAGCAGGTTGCCATTAGTTTTTTACATAGTTCTGTAATAGGGTGACCATCCAACCTTCTTGTTCAAAGTTGTTGCAAACCAAGAAGGGGACTCTAACTTTCTGACATATTAAAAAAACAATGTATTTGGATGAACAGAAATACATTCACCGATAATGTAATCAGAGGTTAGAGTGTTTTAGTCAATGCGTAATTTACCTGTTCCTCGCTCTTACTTATGTGACCCTCCAACACAAAACAGATCACTTGTGGTATATTTAAGACATTAAGATATGTGTATTTTCTGAAAGGATATTAAAAATGCTTTCCATTGACGTATAAGTTAAATTGGGTAATGTTTGTTAGATCAATTAATAGACATTAAGGTGAGGAATTCACATCACTTCTATCTAGGATGTGATGAAAACGTAGTTTTTTCTGGTGTTTGAATTACAAATCTGAAAATTTTCACATCGTGCTTGTTGGGCTCAAGCTCAAAATAGGTCTGTAAGGACTTTCTGATTGGTTTCATGCTGGAGGGTCACATATAAAAGTTTGGATTTCCTGCAAGCACATCCACATTAGTAGTTGTATAGTTTTCTCATTTTGTTCTGATAGGTTGAAAAAAAAAAAAAACAAGCTCTTAGGACAACACTGCTAAGAAAAGTTTGCATTAATGTACAAAACAAGTCAACTCCAAATCAGCTGTGATCACGAGACTGCCAACAAAAGTGTGTTCAGCCTTACCTGGAAAAACCTTTCCCACAGACGGAACACACGTAGGGCTTATGGACTCCGCCATCATGAGAACGAGCATGGTAAGTCATTCGGTCCTTCCTTTTAAACCGTTGGTGGCAAATGGGGCATTCGAAGGGCTTTTCGTCCGAATGGGAGAGCTTGTGGCGATTCAGATGGTAAACATCACGGAAGGCCTTACCGCACATCTCACACCCGTGGTTTTTCTTGACAGGTTTGGCAGGTTTCTTCGGGACAGTCTGCTGGTGGTGCGATATGTTGCCCATTGCAGAAGACATTATGCTCGCGCCTGAAGAGACCGAAGTGGTCGCTGTGGAAAGGATGCCTGCCGCCGTGGAGATGTAAGAAACATTTCCGTTGTTCTCTCGCTGCATCGTTGAGATCATTGGCACCATGGTTGGAGCTGTCTGGGCGATCTTCTTTGGCCGCGACACCATTTTGATCCCCGTGTGGCTGGACTCATGGCGTCGCAGATGGTAGCTGTCGCGGAAAGCTTTGTTGCAGTAGCCACAAACGAATGGCGTTTTACCTTTGTGCTCCTTCTTGATCACAGGCACTGGTGGCCGTCCACCTCCACCGCTGGCCACATTGTCTTTAAGGAGATCCAAAGCAATGGACGGGTTCTTCTGGTCAATTTGGATGGGCAGCACAGGCTTTTGGTCGATTGGTTCACTTGCTGCATTGAGAAGGGGCAGCAGGCTGTTTTGGGCCACCTGGTGCTGGTGGTGGAGGGCTTCATTGGCCTGCTGGTGGAATAAAAAAATAAAATAAAGTCATCGGGAGGAAGCAATGAGATGAAATGCAAAGCAGTCAATGACAAGAAGTCAGTGGCAGCATCCAAATGTGCTACTTTCCAAAACCATAGAACGTCAACGTGACAGCATTGTTTTGTCTCAGGCCAACACTTGTGCCCGGTATGACAAGCGTGAGAGCCAAATGGGCTTCATATTTTCGCTTTTGGGAGAGGATTTGTCATTAATGAAGCTGACGCCATACGACATCAATACAAAAGAATTCAAATACTGGATTACAAAAAGACCCAATTATGACCCTGTTGATTCATCCAATGACTGTGAAACAAGCATTCCACACCAGAGGCATAACAGAGTGTAGGCGCTGCCAAAAAGCCTCTAAAGAGCAGACCATTATTTTTGCAATCGAACAGTAACAAATTTGCAGGTCAGTAAAAGGTCGTAAAAAGCAAATCTAGGTTACAAAGCAATATGAAAAGTGGTACAGCAACATGCTGGTTTGTGGCCTTGCCCACAATTCCATCACACTCGATATTAAAGTAAACGTCTTGATAAACTTCATTAGACTAGTTGGTAGAATTGGTCAACCCTGGGTTTACTCTCATTGACAACATTAGCATTCCAAGCTACAATTTTATTGAATACAAATTTATGGTTAACTTTATGCTGGAATAATAAATTCACAAGTTTCAACACCAACAAACAAAATTGATAGTTGGCTGGGGGAGGAGTTTATTATTCTAATCGGCAAACTTTAGTCCAGCTTGATTAGTAGAAAAATGGCGAGCATTTAAACCACTAGTCATACATGAGGTCCCACTGGTGGTACACAAAAGACTCAATGAATTAAATACAAATAAATTGCACATAATTGAGGTCTCCTTCCCGTGAGCGACACTCAATCCTGTAAAATAAATTGTCCTGGGACCTTGTGAACCAGCAGCAAGAAATGCCAAGGTGAAATGCTTGACCTTTCCCTTTGAGGTTCAATCATCCATCGAAGAAGGCCAGCCAAGAAAGAAGTTGCAAGAGTGAAGGGCTTGGGGCTCAGAAAGAAAAATGAACCACACAATGTCCTCCTTATGTCATCTAGTCTATTGTGAAAGACACAAATCTGAGCAGTGATGCACTAGGGCCACAGCAGGGGTGCTTTGTATGCTCATCTTCATTGATTTGGCTCATCTATTCATGAGCCGGGGACATTGTTTATCCACACACCACTCGGTGAAGCTCGCAGTCAGTTTGCCGATGTGTACGGGAACTTGGGACCTCATGACGCTTGCCACCGAGCCCACCCATTTCTCTAAACACCTGCTCACACTTGCCACCTTCCAGGATTAGTCATCAGAATGCAATGCTATCCCATCCACTGGCACAGCAGGCGTGAGGGTTTTGTTTGGGTGGCGGGGTGATACCAGTGAAGCGCAGACATAGCACGCAGACTGGACCTAAAGCAGAGGTGCAGAGCCTATAAAAGCTGCTGTGCCTTCATGCAGCTCTGCCCATTTTGACACAAATGTGCTCTGACAACTGAAGCTGCTCGCTCATAAATAACATCAAAATGGAGGGAGTGCCCCGACGGCTCCACGGGCCACTGTAGACTTGAACGGCGCTCGCAGTCCGAGACCGATTATGCGCCATCTTTTGTGTGTCTCTATACAGCTGCTTGGCATAATCCTATTTTGGACCAAAACAAAGATCATGCAAAAACTGGTAGAAAAGGGCTGGAGGGAGGCCCGAATCAAGCTGCAGAAAACACTATTTCATGTAATAAGTGATTCAGTTTTGCTGACAAAAACTCCGTCAGTTTGGTCTTCAGTAGTTTATGATTGTTAAAGTTCTCCTAAACCAAACTTAAATCCACTTGACTTAAGTTTTAAAGTGTACTTCTATAAGAAAAATCAAATGTGCCTGAGGAAACAGTTGTCGTTTGTCATCATGGAAAGGATAATATACAAGACAGAAAGGGGAGTAAGAGGTCATTTACATTAAAGTGGAAACTGTAAAGACCATCTCGCAACAGAGGAGGCGGCTTACAACACTGCCTATCGCCCACATATTGTACGTCGTACTTTCAATATTCCCAAGAAAGTAGTGTCACCTGCGACACACAACAAAATCAGTCCCCAATGACTATAGGAGGTAGTTCCCTACCTTTTTACAACTGAATGGAATATTAATGAGGTAGTTTCCACCCAACGACTTACTGACCGACACAGGCGTGTCCGCAAGGCATCTTAACGATGGTGTTTGCTTCCTAAAAGGATGATACCATTTGGTGGTGGGGCGTAACTCCAACTTGGAGCATAAATAGTTTGGTTTCCAGTTTCCACACAAACTCAGGCTGGTCTGTCTTAACCTTGTTACATCAACCGATGAAGCTTTCTTAGGCGAGAGGCGAAATGCCTTCTATGACAAACAGCAGTCCAGTTGTGATTGATTCAATGCCCTGAGAAAGAAATGAACTGGATGAATGAAATGATCCACACGCATGTGATGATATGATATACTGGGGGAAAAAAAAGCATTACATCATCATAATTGAGGCCCTGTAACAATATGAATCCAATTCCCTCCAGGCATAAAACATTAGAAAAATACTGAAAAACATGGGTGACTTAGAATTGGATCAGAGCTGCCACGCCACCAGCAAACAGTTTGACATTCAGGCTTTTGATTACACTATATAAGCTCACACATACAGGCAACAAACATATTTGGAGTTCTGGTGTGCACCTAAAGGGCAGCATTAATAAAGGTCTTTACCCTTTCCAAACCTTATTTTGACATCCTCAAACTAACTCGCTTTTAAATACTGTGTAAATATGTTGATTTTGTGTGTGTACTAAGGGAATCAACTTGGATAAAAATAATAAGCTCATGCCGTAATCAAAATAATTACTCAGCTGTCCTGACCAAAGAAAATGTTCTTCTATGACCTTGACTCAAAACATCTTTTCGAAAAACACCAGACCTGAAAATGAAGCAGACAGGAATCTGAATTATTCACTCATGTATTTCTAACCAGATGTAAACAGCTTTTGCACTGTCTCCTTGCACTGAGCCTTTTGAATCCTCTATTCTAGAATGACACTAAACTCCAAGTTTTACTACAGGTGTCCTTGCAAGTAGTCATTAATATTCTGTATAAACAGTCTAATTCCTGTGTGTTACACACACACACACACACACACACACACACACACACAAAAAAAAAAAAAAAAAAAAAAAAAAAAAAAAAAAAAAAAAAACAAGAATGGTTGACAAAAGACCCTGTATGCTTTCCTTTCCGTTAAACTGGACCAACAGACTTAAGATCCTTTCACCCCAGGAACTAGAAACTTTTGAAGGTATTGGAGTCTTGTAATTTTCAGACTGTAAATACGATTATGAACAATTTATTAAGAAGGATAATTTCAAATTAGGTCAATGTACCAACTTTTCAATACATGTCGTGACTGTACTGCATTTATAGTTTTTGAGTCATTTTGGGGCACTAACAGACTAGTTAAAATAACATTTTAGACAACATGTACTTTCTGTAACAGTGTCTTCCTTTCAATGTTGACTTTGCAAAATTTACGTATTTAGGGAAGACAGTCAAGACACTGGTATTCACGTTTTGTTTTGTTTTTAATGAAAGGTTTCAGTTTGCAGGAAAACCGATTGCCTGGGGGAGGGACAAACGGTTCATGTGCTTCGAGAAGGGATTTGTGAAAATATTACTGCTACTCCTGCCATACAACGTTTCACATGGGATTCAAAATAAAAACGTTAGACGTCCATTTGCAAATATTTAAAATGATTAGACGTGCAAAGGGGATTGCCTATAAAATAGAACTTATGTTCTAAAGCATTACTCTGAGTCTGACTGGCTGAAGTGTTGCTCCTCTTACACCCAGAGCCTTAACATTTACAAAAGACGAAAAGACAAAGTAACAGTGTGAGGTACACGTCTGGCACGATGCCAGATATTTTAAAACAAACTGCACTGTCCATCTGTCGTCATTGCCTAAACAGTAAAGTACTTTGGAGGCACATAAGGGGAAAGAACAAAAAAACAACAAAAACTTTTGAGAGGATAGAGTACATTAATAGTTAGCATGATAACAAGTGCAGCTTCTTGTGGCAAGCCTCACATTCTTCAGACAACAACAACAACAACAACAAAAAACATTTCAAACTTTATAAAACTGAAAGTAAAACTGACTGGTCAAGCAGCAGTACATGGAATCCTTGGCCTGCCGTAAATGTTATTTTACTGCGATTTCTTCTAGACAATTCCAAGCATATATGAATAATAACACAAACGTGCACGTTCAGGTCCTTTAAATAAATGTTTGTTGTAGGGCTGCACGATATTGGAAAATCATGTGATATGCGACAAGGTTGCTGAATGTAGCGATATCGATATTGCGATATTTAACATGTATCTAAAGAAATTACATTTTTATTATCTAATGAAATAATTATTTTTTTTCATACAGCAAAAATCTTAAGTGTAATTGCCTCTCACCTCACTATTGGATGGTGGTGCACATTTTAGTTAGCCGCTGACTGGTCAAATTCAGATAAAAGCATAAAATTCCATATGAAACTTATTGCATGACTTGCAATATGCATATTGCATGAGCCAATACCGCGATAGATATTGTTTTCGATATACTGTCCATATCTAGATTGTTGGGTTTATTACTACGATTAAAATTGTAATAGTCCAGAATGGCTTAAAAGAAAATCGATTTCATTTTTTCAAGAAATTATTCAAACCGTAATTTCACAATATCTAGACTCAATTACCTATTAAATGAAATGTAGCATTGTAGGCTGGTATTGCCGATAACGGCCTATTTTCAGTGACAAAACAAATTTAAAATTTCATGAAAAAGAGACAGAAGAGGATGACGCACGGGCAGGCTAAAACATCCGATTTACCGGAGGCCAAGAATTCCTCGCTCCGGCGGCTGACCAATCAGAGCCTTGCAGGCAAAATAACGCCAATGCGAGAGTTGCCGCTCACGGCAAAATAACCACTGCCTATTACAAACACCAAAACATCATAAATACTCCCTTTCGCTAGCTATGCTCACGTCATTTAACTCTATTACCCTCATAAAAATCACAGTTACGCCTAACTTTACATTCCGGGGTTGTCCTGCACTCGGAGTCACCCTAAAAACTAGAAATAAACCAAAATTAGCCTGTTCGTGTTAGCCGATGTAGTGTGCATAGTTTGAATTCCTTTCCGCGACGCTCAGCAGAATAAACTGACAAATAAACGGACAGAGCCGCCAATAAGTTCCTGCGTCGGTGCTCGGCGAGTCGCGTCGACTCCATGGCGAGGAATTACTTAATGGAGTTTTTGGTGAACGTGATGGAGGTTTCCTAAACACCGTTAGCTAAGTTGGCTAGTGAACGCTACAGTCGCTGCGGGAGGAAAGTTGGCCGCAAACCGCCGTTATCAGCTGCTGAGATTTTTTCAGATTTTTCGTGGCTCGGGAAAAAAAACAAAACAAAACATTTTTTTTCTGTTTGTAGCAAAATCCCAATAGAGATTTCATGTTAACTTTGCGTCCGAAAAACGCGTTCCGAATGGACTAAATCTGCTGCTGTGTGTGCGGGTCGATTGTAACGGTGCAGTGCCTCACTTGAAACGATCCCGCATGTTTTGCTGGGCTCGACTTGGAAAAGAAACTTCACGAAATAAACGCGGCATTTTACGGCAACGTTTGGCTTCTCCGAATACACGGCAGATGATAAACAAATGGCGTTTTTCATCCACTCGTTGAGGATGTTTTTGTTCAAGCGTCAATCCCGACCCTCACAGCTGGAAGCCAGGATTCATTTACCATTGTTTTGCTCTCTTACTTGTTCTTCGCACTATTCGTTTAAAAACTGCTTTTGCCGCCAAAACACTCAGTGGTTACAGACCCATCTTTTCTCAAAGCGGGCAATACATTTATCCCCCCCGAAACAGTGAACTTACTTGGAAAAGAAACGTACTCCAGCTTGCCTCCATTTCCACACTTAATAATTCTGTTGGAAACCTAGTAGAAGCCTACAACAAAGCAACCAAACATGGCAGCTGAAACAACTTCCGGTAACCTTCGGGGTTGTACCATTTTACCAACAATATGGGGGTGAAGGTGTTAAGTGTTTTAGAATTGTGTATTCTTTTAATTTTTAAAATCAAATATAATTTTCACAAAATATATATTTTTAAAACTTATTAATCCATAAATCACCACACTAATAATCTACCCACCACACGAATCATGCGATTAAGATTGTTTTATAAACACCCCCATTTAATGTTGCGTCCGATTCTGTGAGGGGCATATTTTATTGAGTGTCCACGATGTCTCATGTGGCTGTTTCATGGGTGGTTTTTTGTGTGTGTTTTTTTTTACAAATAGTCAGTCGGTGGAACAAAAAATCTTAAAATGGCCTTGCTCCTTTTATATACAAGACTGAGTATTGTCGTTTTTAATCGATTAAATGCTTTCCTTCTATCAAACGAGCACTGGGACTCCCTCGTGGGTAGCCGTTCATTTTCATTCATGGAGTAGGGATGAATGGACACTCGGTTGTGCATGAATATATGCAGTACTATCTTTGCTGACAATATTTCCATTGATATGCAAGTGTGACACACATTTGTGAGTTGACATTGTTACAAGCACATGTATGCAGGTTGAATATTGAAATACAATCTGTTATTAGCAAAACAAATGTGATTATTAATTGTACACATGAGTATATACTGTATCTTAAATCCAGCCAGTGTATAGTATGGAAATGAGCAATTATTTATTTAGTGCATGGCTGTGTTTACAAATTAAAGCCATATCTAGTAATTTGTCTAACGTTTAAAATACACCTGAAATTCACATAAGTAGGACCAATTTGCCCCAGATGTCTAGAATGTTCTTCAAATTTCTGTATTAATATAAATTAATAATAAAATAATAATTAATAAATTGTATTAATAATGAAATAAGTTTAAATATATTTAGTAAAAGGGGTAGGACTAGATAAGTTTTTAACTTCTTCCTACTCCCTTTTGAACATGTAAGTTATGATTAATTGAATGATTATGTTATTGGGATTTTCTTCTATTTTGATTGTTGTTGTTTTTTGTTTTATCTCTGCTGTTCATCTGTTTATATGTTAAAAAAATAATAAAAGGAAAAAAAAATAAAAAATTCTGGCCCATTGATACTTTGGAAACCTTCCCCATACAATACAATGAGAACTTCAATGAGTCATTCATGTATGGTCAGCATCATCCAGCAAGAGGCCACAGATAAGGATATACAACAGTTTAGCTGTGCAGATTTCACTCTAATATTTCCACAAAAGACACAACCTGGATGGTGCCTACAGTGATGAGCAGCCATAGTCGCTGCAGCTAGAATGCAACGAAACGTCAGTTTGAGGAAGAAATGAGATGTATGATAGGCCTATAGAACCCAACACAGATTTCCATCCAAGTATACTACTATTTATGTTACATAGATTTTCCTGCACTGTATCAAGGAGATAATCTTCATTGTTGGACAGTATTAATTGCCTGTTTGTTTGTAGAAAATAGACAAGACAAAAGGTTTACTTCATGATCGGCATCACTTTTGGGTGCTTCGTCTTAAACTTTATGGAGCGGTGTAATCTTGCCTGGATTTATATTAACTTGTCTCAGCATGGTGTGCTATCTGTGAATAAGACAAATACTGTTTGCAGGAGGGGTTTTGTATTTTGACAAAAAAAAATGTTTTGTATTAGGCAGCAAGAAATTTCTGCAATATCTCTGATTTTTTTTTTTTAATGGATTGTTTTATCACAATTTTTCAAGGATAGACGGATATATGCAACATTAAAATCTGTGCAATATTACAACTGTGGCCTGTTTGTTTTTCATAGTATCATCCATCATTTTTTTTAATACTTGCCTTCGTGTTAGCCTGTTCGACAGCCAATCACAGAACATAAACAAAAAACCATTTACTGTGCGTCCACTCATATTCATATCTATGGATAATTTAGTCTTCAATCTCAGGGGAGGAGCCGTATTACTATATCTAAAATTATTTAAGAAACCAAAAATAACACATTAAAATGTTATTGAAAGTCATTTTCAGAACAAAGCAGCTGCTTTTATTTTATCTAAACTTGCTATTGTTAACTTTGACCAGTAGGGGTCACTGTTGTCCGATTTCCCTCATGGTACATTAAATACACCCAGAATTTCAATATGAAACACTTTCGTGTAAACGAGCTTCAAATATCCCAACTTTATGGAGTATGTTTTTCGTAAATGGAGTACACAAAACGGTTAACTTAAATTTACTTCTTTTTTTGTGTGTGGATATCCCTACGGAAATATATTTTTGTTTTGTTTTGGTACCGTCATTCTCATTTCAACAATATAAGAACACATTGGGTGATATGAGGGCTACTTATCGGTTCAATTTTCTTTTCTTTTCTTCCCCCCCCCCCCTCCCCCCTCGAAAAAATTATTACCTTCTAGCTCACCTGAAGCAAATGCCGAAAACTTGAAGATGCTGTGACGTGTCAACAGTTAGGTAGGATGTTGTTTGCCGCTTGTAATGCAGACCGCTATACTGTACTATATTTGTACACCCATTGACATCCTTCCCTGAGGCCATCAGGTTTTTAATGAGGGCAAAGCAGCTTAGAATTATAGCCAAGCACTGACTGGGCATGTCGTAGGACAACGCAGTTTTTACAGCATCGAGTCCATTCGCTCGCAACAAAAACGGTAAAAATAATAAATCATTTGAGGCAAAGAAAAAAATATCAGTACAATATGTTTATTTTTCATCTACTTTTTTGTTGCCTAAACTTGGGAGACGTGACAACGACCTGAATTTTGCACAATGAATAGAACGATACATCTGTATGGTAAGTCTATACATTAATTATTCATATAATTATGATTATTCTAAATGTTGAGTGCTGTGTGTCACGGTGAAACTGATATTGTCGTGTGTCGTGTGCATGAGAGGCGAAGATCAACACGTATGTATGTATGTGAGTGCTTTTTTAGTTCTATGTAGGGCATGTTCAGTGGCAACTACATTAGGTACACTTGCACAACAGAATATAATCCAATAAAAGCGTTGCGTCCATTACAGTGCCATTACAAAGATAATTAATTTTGACTGACAATGTCAGAGTGGTATTCATTGAACCATATTGCCACATCATAGTGAAAGTAGCTTTGTGTTCAACTACTCAACTAAACCGGTATCAAATTAAATTCACTTGTGAGTAAATAATGACATCCTTTCAGTATTAATTATTTTTGAGACATTTTTATGATGTGTGGAAAGATTTTTCTAATGCAAAATATGTGTTGTAGGTCAATGATGGTTGGGAAACACTGCAGTAGACAAACGACCATTCAAACTCACAATACTGTCAGTGACCCATACTAAAATATATTTCTAATATTTTTGCGACCTTTTCGTAGGGCAGTGCATCCAATTAATCAAAATTCAATTACAATTTCAATTATTACACTTCACAATTATAAAATTAGCATAATCGTAAAAAAGATTAAAACTAATTGAGTTGTTTCAATGTATACATTTGCAATTTTTTTTTTTTAAATTTAAAATAACTAATTTAATACATTTTGTTTCATCCAAAAGGAACTTGCATAATTATAGTGTTTCAAAGAATTTTATTTGTCTTAATATTTTTTTTATTTGTTGTTCACATTTAAACATTTTTTTTTTTTTTTTTACCAAAACATTGTCCTACTGCGCAGTGCACATGCTGCACTCCAACTTTACGCTTTTGCCAACCTAAATAAATTTATTAAATCAATAAATATTTATTATTATAAATTCTGTTCGGTCCAAAAGGAACTTACACAATTTTTTAAAATTAGTCTTAATATTTTTAAATGTGTAAACATTTTCTTGTTTTGTATAAAAAAATAAATAATTGTTTGAATAATCCTGATTTAATTTATTTCCAAAATAATCGTGATTATTAATTTTTCCATCATTGAGCAGCCCTACCTTTTTGTATATACAGTAAAGTTAGCATATTTAGCTTCTCAAAGTGGGCAAAAGTCGCAAAACAATGCAGAGCAGTTGTACACCACTGCAAACTATATCCACATGCAGTGCAAAACATATTGTTAAAACAGATGGTTTTGATACCGAACTTGGATTGACTCACATTAGATTTTGTGGGTGTACCGAATGTTGAATCTATCCACACGAGTTTGTGCCATTGGACCGACCAATGGTCTTTTCTAGGGATGTTCAATACCACTTTTTTTCAGACCGATACCGATACCGATACTCAGACCGTCAGTACTCACCGATACGATACCAACTGCCGATACCAGTAGTACATTTTGACAAATAAAAAAAATCTCTCAAAGATATTTTTAAACAAATATAAAAAAACAGCACAGTCACTCTTCAATAGTCTTAACACTCAAAATAAAACACAAAAATGCTCTTTTAGTCTAAGATTCACAATTTTGAAGTATTTCCAAACCGGTGAAGTTTTGGTGAAAAACTGCTGCAAGCTAGCTAGCGCCACTTACAGGCAAGGAGGACTCACTTAACGTCTTCCCCCTCTGCCATCGGTCGCTTGTACTCGTCTGCGTCATGAGTACTCGAGTACTTGAAAAAAGGCTGGTATCGGCCCGATACCGATACCCGGTATCGGCCCGATACCGGGTACTACTCGCCCATCCCTAGTCTTTTCCATCGCTATGTGCATGATGCATCGGTTGTTTTTATCATTTTCTTTACATGCAAAATCGTCTTGGTTTTTGCAAATTACTTTCATTTCATTGTATTATACATTGCGCCTCATTAATGACCCAGTTCTACCTTATTGCTCTCAGGCGCCTGATGGAAAGCTGCCTTTCCTGACTGTAATCAATTTGAGTCAAGAGGCTGTAGAAAAGGCCCAACATGTTTAATCTGATGAAGAAAGAGAAAGAGAAGGAAAAGGACATCGGCAAGAAGGAGAGGAGAGACAAAAAAGACAAGAAAGAGCGCATGTCCCAGGCCGAGTTGAAGAGTCTGGAAGAGATGAGCATACGGCGAGGCTTCTTCCACCTCAATCGGGGGAGCTCCAAGAAGGAATCGAGAAGCAAGTTGGAGATTTCGAGTCCTATTCTCATCAAGGTGGCAAGCAACTTGGATCTCAGTCTGGCCGACTTGGATGCTGAGCGCCTCAAAAGCAATAACAGCTCGGCACAGGATGTGGTATCTGGTGAGGATACCAAGGGAATCGACCAGGACCAAATCCGCAGCTCGGTAAAGGAGAGAGCGGCTAAATTTGGAGAATTAGCCAAGTTTCCATCCCCTTCTCTGAGGAACAATGCATTTGATCAACCAAGAGTTTTTGTTCCGAAATCAAAGCCACAATATTTTCGCCAAGGAAGCAAATCTCTAAACATATATAAGGTACACATACCTGAACTAGTAGACAAAACATTCCCAGGTGTCGACTTACAGTTGCCAGCACTCGTCGCTCCCCCGATACCAGATCCCAGAGAACTGAAGCTAAAGCGACGGAACACAGGCGATTTCGGCTTCTCTTTGAGGAGGACCACCATGCTGGACAGGCAGCCTGATGGCGACGTGTACCGGAGAGTGGTGCACTTTGCGGAGCCCGGTGCTGCCACCAAAGACCGTGCTCTGGGCCTGGTGCCAGGAGACAGACTGGTAGAGATCAATGGGATCAAGGTTGAGAACAAGAGCAGGGATGAGATCGTGGAGATGATCCGGCAATCTGGGGAGTCCGTGTTGCTAAAGGTGCAGCCCATTTTGGAGCTGAGTGAGTTGAACCGGAGCTGGCTGAGGACATCACAAGGGCCGTACAAGGAAGGCTTCAGTGTAAGTTGCATTCCTTTTTTCAGTTACAGGCAATTAACTGGCACTCACTTTATACTTTATAACTATCCCAAAATTTATCATTATAAATTCCTCAGCTGGTTTTATTGGCCCATATTAGTCCTTTTCAAAAACCTTTCATATCTAACTGTGCCTGTCTCCAAAAATACCAAAAAAAAAAAAAAAAAAAAACTTTACCCAGGCAAACAGTACTGCACCTTTCGCTAAACTTGCACTAGGCACGAAAATAGGGCCCAATATGTTGCTTATAAACTGCATACATTTATGACGTAATTAGAGTTGTCACATCTTAGAATTTTTATTAATTTGATCAATCGCTTAATTAACTAATTTGCTCCCAATAATGTGTAAATACGTTTTTTTCTTTAATGTTCTAAGTGTCCCAAAGACGTATTTATACGTTTTTTTTGTAAATGCGAGAGCATACAGAAGGCTTTGATGCAGCCTCTCAACTGCAAAGAACGGTTGCAGAAATGGTAGTTATGACACAAACGACCAGCAGGTGGCAGCAGACAAAGGACATCAACCAGGGCCATCTAGAAAAAAAACAACTTTTAAATAGATTTGTGAAAACTGATGAAACTTAGCTCTCTTCTAATGCTAATTGCTGCAAAACGGAAACGGGTAGAAACATCCTTTTTTTTTTCCTGATGAAAGAAGAGACTAATCTTTCTTTTGGTAGGTTTATAGCAGGGGTGGCAAACTGCGGTCCTCGAGGGCCGGAGTCCTGCAGGTTTTATAGATTTCCCTACTCGAAGTGCAGCTGATTCCAATTAACAGGCTCGTTATCAGGATTCTGCAGAGCTTGCTGATGAGCTGATCATGAATCAGCTGTGTTGAAGAAGGGAAATATCCAAAACCAGCAGGAATGCGGCCCTCGAGGACCGGATCTCGCCACCCCTGGTTTATAGCAATTTAACACAATATTCTGTGGGCCTTGCAAAATCAGTCAAAATCCAGTAAAACAGCCGGGAGCGAACGGGATTGCTTCTGTGAAAATGGATGGGAGTGAATGAGTTAAGAGGCTTTTTTTTTTTTTTGTTAATCAACATTTTTCGCCCGCCAAATTTAAAGAGCACCTTTTATGTCTTAATTCTTTCAACATTTGATGTTATGAGGACGTCTTCAAAAATTTTTGATCCACTGCACACTCTCATCCTCCTCTTTTACTAATGAATTACTTGCATAATAATAATTTAAAAAAAATGACCCCAGTAGTTTGACATGAGCAAATATTCTGAACGCCATACATAAACATTAAATCCTTGACTTTAATGCATGTAGTTTTATTTATTGCTTAAACTCAACCTGCGCTACCTTTAACATAGCCATTTGCTGTCCTGCATTTAAGTAAAGCTTGGTTTCAATAACTTTGATCTAAGATATAAGCTATGGATTGGCTATGCGTTTCTGTGACTATATTCACTGGGGAGAGTGTATGTTTTAAAAGAATGTGTTCTGATGTGTACATATAATCCCCTCCATCCCCCTACCCCCTTTTGACACCAAACAATGGGACGCTGAAGTAGACAACGGCCCAAACGCTACTTCGGTCCAGGGCCATATGGTCGCTGGTTGGCAGCCTATTCACTTCTTTTTACGTGGATTATCATGTGTAACAAGAAGGGGCGTGTCAAACATCACTCTTTATTTGCCGGCACACCTGAATTTAATCCATTTACAGGAGCTCAATGTGACATGTTTTTAGAAAAAAACAACAACTATATTTCTATTTTTGTGTTGACTCCTGGTTTGACTACTTCTTCTACATGGTATCAACATACAATATAATAATAATAATACATTTTATTTGTAAAGCACGATGATGTTTCAGGGTATGAAAGGCGTGCAATGAAGTTTTGTACTTGTGTTTGAATAGAAAATTAATCTAACAAACTTCATTTATGATGCACAATTCCTGCATGTAACTCGATGAGATTCGAACCCGCAACCCTACCCTGTGAGGCCGATGCCTCCACCACCCTGCCTATATTTAAAAGTAGATCTTTTCTTGGTCAAATATATACTTTACTCCCCCCACGTGAGGCGTTTAGGGGCCATTTAGCTTAGAGACATATGATTCCTTGTCTAATAACAATACACTCACAGACTGTTATTGTGAGAATGATACCATCCAATCACAATCCCAGCTGGTGTTTATATTCCATCGTTGAAATCGATGCGCATCATTAAGCTCCTCTCACTCTGTCCCATATTTAGCTGATCTTGATGAACATCAGTAGAAAGGTAATTTGAAGAAACTACAAAAATGTACTTGAGAAGCTGACCTAGAACCACTTTCACTATTTATAGGCCGTTATATTAAGATCTTGACTCTGGATCTAGAGCAGATAGATGCCACATGGGCTACTGTTTGCTACTGTTAAATTAGATTAGCTTGTTTGATAATATACCAAGTAGCACATTTTGAGACGTATTAAATTGATGGATATTACTTTTAATGTGATTTCACAAGGGTTTAGTTATATAATAATTGGTTGTGTGCATAGACTGACCTTGTGACGTGACATGAGACAACCAACATTGACTATGGCTATGATCTAATTGCAGTTGTGAATAGGGGAATGAGGGTGTTGTGGTTAATAAACAAAAACAAGCTGTTGTGATTGGTATCAAGCGAGTACCTGATTTACCTCTGATACTGTTGCTATGACAGAATGGATGTAATTATTACACCTTGAGACAAGCCTTTTAATCTGTCCTGGAAAAAATATAGCTGTCACACACCGAAGAAGCAATTTAGTGTTTAAAATAATTGTAACCTAGGTAATGATTCTGGCCCAATATTTTACCCACAGAAAAAAGATGGATGGCGTTTTTTTCCCTCCACTTCTTCCCAGACGTTCCAAGCAGAGCACACTTGTGTCCATTAGGTGGCAGCCATTGCCCACACTACAGCTGACAATAACTACAATACTTCTGTGATCTGTTAGTTCTGTTTTCAAAGCATGAAGGTGTTTTCTAATCCTTAAAAAAAAATGATTGGAAGGTGCAGTGTTTAGCAGCATTGTCACCTCACAGTATGCATCTACTCTGGTGCCTGTTTATTTTTTTTGGTTTTGTTTTCATGTTGTCTAGTTCTCTCCTGCTTCCTCCCGCAGATCAAATACACGAGACCCTGCACAAGCGATAAGGAGTAGAAATGAGATAGAAGCAAGCAATTATTGTGCTGCAATGAAAATCAAAATCTTGCCTCTTGATTAAAAAAAAAAAAAAAAAGATACAAAACACTGCTAACATTAAATTCTCCATTAATTGATTGATTTCCATGAATAATGTGAACAGTTAATTTAAAAAATAATTTAAATCTGAACCACTGAGTGACTTGCAGACTACTAACTGCACTTAAAAAAAAAGAAAAAAAAAAAAAGTCTATACTGTAAACACAGAACATGCAATTTTGCTGCACATTTATTCCGGGCTATACAGTATCTCTCGATCATCTGTTACATATTTCATAGCCTTAGCCTTCCACTGTTATTGACTAGACCGTTTTTACCACTAAAAAAAAGCAATCGGTATAATCTTCTCGCCAAGATGTCAGTTATCGCCATTTCCAGCTAGACTAGATTATTAGACCAGGCATGGATTAGAAAAAGGCAGAGCTTTCCAAGGATAAAGATTTTATTCCATGATCGAGGCTTAAAAAGTCATTTTCCTGTCCTCTACTCTTAACGAGATTTGAATGTGACTTTTTTTTTTTTTTGGACATTTCATTTGGTTTTACTTGGTCTATCTAGTCAATTAAGAGCACAATATCGTTCTTGAACTAGATAATTTCATATATCAGGTAACAAATAATTCATTATCAATTTCCTACATCTCATTTTTCCTCATTACATGATCAATGTTGACATTACCACACCCCAAAAGTAGCACATTAGTATTCACACAGTATATAACAAAATGGCATTTCTGTCCAGTTACTGCTGAAAAACATGAACATTTTTCATCCTACAGTTAGATCGAACTGGGTCAGAATCGGTTTGTATGGTTTATGGGTCTTTAATCTTTGCTTTACGCTAAGCATGTGTCAACCAACAGCTTACATAGTGTTGTGTCCCAGTATCTGACTCTGAGGATTAGCAGACTGTACACGGTGGACCAACTCGGCCATGTGTTGGCAGAGTGCTAATACAGTATGTGAATTGGAGGGTTTATAGCATGAATATCCACTTTTGGCATAAACAAATCAATGGGGCCTAACCCTAAACAGTATTACAGATTTTATTTTTTTTTTTTTTTTTTTTTATTATTTTTTTTAAGATTTCGCAGACAGCTTCAGACTAATTCAGTTGTTCATGACACATCAAATACGAAGCGCTTCGATCATGTGGCGACCTTTCCTTCCAAAGTGACAGTCACGCTGTTAATGAGTTTGAAGAGGAAGCGAATATTCCAAGATTGGATTAACTCTTCCGCACTTAGTCAAGCCCGTGCCTGCATTTCTGTAGAATAGCTACAATCTACTGCACCAGTGGAATAAATTCCTCCTCCAAGCTTTCACGTTGCACACTGAAAGTTAGTTTGGATTGATCTTTTTATTTTTAAAGCCAATACATTTGATTGGAATTAATTTGGGATTAAAATTAAGTGATTAAATTGATTGTGGTCATTATAATCTCGGCTGGATGAATTTGCGCTTCATTCTATCCAGTATAAATGTAAACCTATCATTAATTATTTGTTTATGGCTCCCTCTTATGGTCACAACTGCAAAGTGATATGGCTAGGTATGTTAATTTACAGCTTGAGTGAAATTTCCAATTAATTAAACAATTTTGCGTACATAAATAGAATTAGAAGCGTCCCAAAAAAATACCATGTGACAGGTACAGACAGTCTGAATAACTGAGTGTGGGAGACCCCCTCTTTGATGGTCTGTCACCAGGGAAGAGGGTGGCTGGAGTGTATTGGTGTGGTTACGCAAATTCTATTCATAGCCTTTCTGTGTTCCGGCAGCTGTCCTCTCTCACTGCCCAACTCCTCACATTACTCCCCCTGCCCCCCTACTCTTTTGACTACAGGCTTGTGCCACTTTGACACCGCCCTCCAGGATGCCCGTGCCCCTCACTCACGAGGAGCCCGTAAAACTCTTTTGTAGGCTCAGCTCTTACGCTACTTCGGCCCTTGCTTCTGCGACGGGAGGTTAAGCGATTGGAAGGTTAAGAAGGCCTAGAGAGAAGGTAATGGACTTGGGCCTCGGGTGGACCGTGTGCGCGCTGGACATGGACGTGGGTGCATGTGCTCTGCTAAGCAGGAGGTTCTGATGGCACCTCAGAATGGCCTCTCTTGCTGCTGAAACTATTTATAGTCGCAGACTGGTGAAAGCTTGCGTGACTATGGATAGTTCTTTTCAATGAAAAAAAGGCTACAAAGTATATTTCCCACAAAATAGTCAAATCAGATATTGATAAAATGCTGTTTTGGTCTGATGGTGTAGTTTGTAAACTTTGGAAGGTTAAATCCAATGTATACGTTTCCCCTTTTTTGAAAGACTTTAAAAATTGACTTTCAGGGCTGCTTGTTGTGCTTTTATTACCAGTCAAACATGTTTGTTGTTAATATTATTTTAACATTGCTGCATTGTATTTATTTATTTATTTATTTGTACAGGAATTATTTGTTTAATTGTGTGACGTTATAGGGAACACTCTAAAAACAGTTGGGTCAAAAGTAACCCAATTACGGATTAAAAATGGACCGATCCACTTTATGGGTCAATTTGACCAAACTTTCTGGGTTGTTTTATAGAAAATGACCCAATTTTTTTGACTCAAGTAAACGATCTGACCAATATTTACGAGTTGTTTTACACTAAAAGACACGTTTCTTGACTCAAAGGGGCCTGTTCACTAAAAGTTTGCGTCGCCTTTGCGCGGCCCTAACCGGTAAAAATGGAGCAATCCGGGAGCGCCGAATTCACTAAACACGCGCAGATGGGGAAATCCGTCACTAAATGCTCTGCCAACCAGATTGCGCCACGGTGCGCCGGTCTTATTTGCGTGTATGTAAATTAGATAATTTGCATACATTTGTCGCAAAAGATTCCCACCCATTCAAATGAGACTCATTGATATGCAGCGTCCAATAGCCACACGGAGTTTGCGTGACGCAAATAACGTTTTTGGAAAGCATGTATTAACCTGCTGCAACCTCGATCCCGGGAACATGACAGCAGTGCATGTCGCTCTCTGGCTGATCACGCAGAGAGGAGAGAGAGAGAGGGAGGGGGAAATATTTTTCTATGTTGGTTTAGGACACAACAAACTCGGGCTGATCGGCAATGGCGGGGAGGCATTTTACGATCATTTTTACGTGCCAGATGCATACTGTACGCCAACCTCTGAATATATATTTTTAAAATACGATCGCACCAATATTTTTTACTTTATGAATGAATGACTTTGTTGTCATCCTCTGTACAGCTTAATGGCGCTATAAATGCTTACTCTCGGTCCAACCTCGCTTTCTGATAATGTCATCTTTCTCGCAACTGTTACTATAACAACCATGTTCTTGGCGCAAATCTATTGCCATGTGTGGTAAATCAGGTGCAAATTTGCTTTGTTTTGTGGGCGTGTTTGCGCCGGTATATGATTAGAGCAATGCCCTTAGTGAATAGGTGGGTAACTGGGCGCAGACTGCGGGTGCAGTTGTGGTGCAATATTTCGCGCTATTACCGGATGCAGATCCATTCTTAGTGAATATACCCCTAAGTTGGGTCAAATAGACCCAAGTAGAGGATCGGTCCATTTTTGACCCAAAGTAGGGTTATTTTTGACCCAACTGTTTTTAAGAGTGAATGAAACATTAATCAGCACTGTATCTGGTACTAGTGCAGTGGTTCTTAACCTGGGTTCGATCGAACGTCAGGGGTTCGGTGAGTCAGTCTCAGGGGCTCTCAGTGGGCCGACTCAGATGATTCATGATGATGTGCCCTGCTTAGCCATCATTGGCTGCAGGTGAACACACTACATTGCCTGGCCTATCTGTGCCGGGGATAATTTGGTGCGCTCAGTAGTCGACTGTTGTGATGGTGCGTCATATGATTTCTTTATTGTATACTATGTTGAGCAAAAATAGAAAGTGGTCAGAGGAATACGTGCAGTTTAAATTCACGTATGGTGTTCCACAGGGTTCAGTTGTGGGGCCTCTGCTATTATCATCGTTTGTGCTGCCCGTGGGTTCCTTCTTAAGAAAATAGCAGTGGTTGTTTGAAAGTGTTCTATAAATATAGAGTTGATTTGAGTGATGTGTCAGTGTCCAAACTGCTTGATTTCTAATGCCAAATTGAGCAATTCTAGAACATTTCCTTAATCTGCATAGCGATGGGGAATACAAGAAAACAACACTTTCTGAATTCAAGGTGAATTCAAAGAAAATGCTACTCTCATATTGAAAGAAAGATGCAAAGAAAAATGCTATTCTCATATTGTATTTTTCAATAAAAGTTTCAGTGAATGTGCATAGAAGTTCAGTACCTCCACCAAGGTTAAGAATCACTGCTCTAGTGCACCGGCTGCGGGAAATGCTCATGATTTGTACTTGTTTACAGAGTTGATTTTGAGCAATTCTCTCATGTATGCACCTTGCCGGGTTTCATAAAAGTGGCTAGAAACTAAGCTATCATCATCATCACATCATGTTTTCTCATCATGTCTTCTGTCCTCAGTGCTGCATGGTCCCACTTCCCTGTTGGTAAATGGGCCGTTGTGTGCAGAATTGCGCTTCATAATATCCCCAACACCTCCCGCCACCACTGCGCAGCTCATATCCTCCTCTCGTTTTGTTGTTTGTCACCATTGCATATATTTATTCTCCTCACCGGCAGCTTGTTTCATGACGTCTGGCCCATCACCATGGCGTACAAATCACGCTTTTCATTTTGGGAACAAAAGGGAAGTTTCGCTCTTCTGTGTTATTTTGTTTTTCCTTTTTTATATTTCATTTCTGCATCTTGACTCATTTGTGATATTTCACTTGAGAAATGATTTGCTGTGGATCTATTGTTTGATCTTTTGTGTTGATTCTTCTCGTGTAGGTTAAAGTTGAGAACAAGCCGAATGTAAGTGCCCTTTGACTATGTTGGTTGACAGATGAACTCAAATAATGAAAATTTGCAATCATTTTCTGAACTGAAACAAATGAGACGACCATACCACATTCCGGGAAGTTCACCAGCATGTGTGAATTTGGAATGATGATTGTAACTTAAATAGTTAAGGATGACTTTGGCGTAGGATGAGTTGAGTTTGGTTTATTAGGACAGTGTGCAGTAACATTAAAAAGATGGCTGCACCAGATTTAGCAAAATGCTAATTTCCATCTGTAGTCCTCATAAAATAAAATTACATAACAGACAAAAACTACATACAAACAACATACAAAGCACCAAAATTACATTCAACTAACATATGAAGTATCAGATACGCAGTACAACATTATTAAATTACAGATCCTATAAAAAGAGGCAGAATTATACAAAACATCAATTTACAATGACTACAGTATTAGGTAAAATTCGGCATTTTCACGGGGCAACTTCTTTTGATAAAATTACAATTTGGCATGTTGACTTAATAACATTTTCTAAAACTTCCAGTATTGAAGAACCGGTCAAGCAATCATCCTCTCTTTACAAGCCAACTCAATGAAGACGATGAGCTAATGCCATAAATATTTGTGTTACGGCTAAACGCGCTTTCATTGTCCCCTGAATCATTTAATTAAGCGATGCCCAAAGCCAGCAGTTTGCCGGGAAAAAGCAATTAACTGAAACTGCTGAATGTAATGGATTTATAGCATACGCATTTCTTTTAATGGGGCTTTTAAAGGCACCTTTCTCACAAGCAGTTCAGTTAAGTTGGGCTTACTACTGGTCACTTTGGAACAAAACACCCTGATTTGGCTTGGATTCCCATTGTTTGGAATGTTAGCTATTTTTGTATCATGACAAGTTTGTGCTGCTCATAAAATGGAACTGGTTTGTACTCCTTTATATAATCAACAAAAAATATAAATGCAACACTTTTGTTTTTCTCTCAAATGTTCATAAACCAGTCTAAATCTCCTTTGCTGAGATAATCCATCCCACCTCTCCCATTTGAGTCCCCAGATCCCCCCCAATAAAACAAGTCCACAATTTCAGACTGACCTTTTATTGTGGGCTGTCTAAGGCACACCTGTGCATTAATCATGGTGTCTAATCAGCATCTTGAAATGTCATACCTGTGAGGTGGGGTGGATTATATCGGCAAAGGAGAAGTGCTCACTATCACAGATTTAGACTGGTTTGTTGAGAAATGAGTTTATAATTTTGCTGAGCATATATAAGTATATTTGTTCTACTTTAAAAAAAAAAGAGAAATTTTATTAGTCAATTGTGTCATCAATCCACATTATTGCTGTTTTGATCTATTTGCATCCAGCCTGATGTAGATGCCAGTCAGCCACAGGCAATTACTAAACCTGGGCAAGACACAGGAAGTGCTTCATCAGCAGAAGACACCAATACTAACGCTGCCATGGGTGGTCCAGATGCTTCAGGAGAGGGGCAGAAGTCCGACGGTAAAAAGGCGGTGAAGGTTGTGAGGCGAGTCGTCCGGCGCGTTGCTCCTGCAGCAACGGACGAGCAGAATCAGCTGGCTGTGTCCGAAGCTGTCAAAGCTACGGCTGCACTTAAAACAAAGTCTTCGGAGGAGGACAAGGATGACATCTCCATGGGTCTGACCAGCCTCATGGGTAGAGGAAGAACCAAGGAACACCGGTCTCGCTCCCGCACCCAAGACCGCAAAGAAACCATGAAAAAGGAGCTCAAGCAGGAGGAGGATCAAGGAAAAGGAGAAGGAGAGGAGGAGAGTGTAGAAATCGAGGATTCCTCATCCACAAGTGTACTCAAGAGCTCATTACCAAATTCAAACCCCTCCGCACCTAAACCCGACCCTTTGGCCCCACCCGCCGGCTTCATCCCCGCCCCGAAGCTGAATCTCTTGACTCCTCCACTCGGTTTTATACCCACCAGAAAACCTAGTCCGGCCCCTCAAAAACACAATCCTCTGGCAAGACCTGCAGGTTTCATCCCTGTCCCAAAGATAGATCCTCTCGCACCTCCTGCAGGGTTCATCCCCAAACCTCGCATAGTTGCAGCAAAGAAACCAGAGGTACGGCGTGAAAAAAAACTGCATGATTGCCGCTTAACCTCTGAGTGAAGCATGCTGGGAGACACTAACAGAGACATTACAGTACAGCTCATAATCATTACCCATGAAAGACAAGTTAAGACCTGATAATGGATCCCGTGTGAGTCATTTTAAAGTTCACGGCTACATTCTTCTTTTCTCGGCTGTGCAAAAACATTTTCTCTGAACATATTCATTGTGGCTGACAAAAAAAACAAAAAAACATTTATATAATGAAGCCTTCTCGAATTAATGTTCACTGTGTGCACAAAGCTGTTTATGATCAGTCTCGACCTCATCAGTGGGTATAATCGTGTGCTCGTTGCCCAATCCAGTCAGTAAGTGTGTGCAATTAGGCACTGAGCTGTGACTCATTAGTGTCACTGAGGCAGGGGCCTTGTAAGGATAATGTTTGAAATGGTTTTGTATTATATGTCGGCGGAACATGTGATCAAATGTCTGGTTTGATTACCAGTTAGATGTATTGGCTGTTTGTATAACAGTGGTTCTTAACTCATTCACTCCCAGCCATTTTCACAGAAGTAATCCCGTTCGCTCCCGGCTGTTTTACTGGATTTTGACTGATTTTGGAAGGCCCACAAAATAGTGTTCTAACGCATGGAACCTATCAAAAGAAAGATTAAAGTCTCTTCTTTCATCAGGAAAAAAAATAATAAAAAATGTTTCTGTTTCCGTTTTCCAGCAATTAGCATTAGAAGAGAGCTAAGTTTCATCAATTTTCACAAATCTATTTAAAATTGTAAGTAATTTAGCTTTTTTTTTTTCTACATGGCCCTGGTTGATCTCCTTTGCTCTGCTGCCACCTGCTGGCAGTTTGTGTAATACTACCATTTCTGCAACCGTTCTTTGCAGTTGAGAGGCTGCATCAAAGCCTTCTGTATGCTCTAGCATAAAAAAACAAAACAAAAAATGTATAAATACGTCTTTGGGACACTTAAAACAAAAAAAATGTATGTACACGTTATTGGGAGCAAATGAGTTAATTATACTTAGCCTTCTTCGCAAGATTGACTGTAATGGATTTTACTACTTTATGTGCATGTGCCATGTGGTCAACTATCCATAAATGGTTTCTTCCCATATAATTGTACAATTGATTGTTTTGTAGTGCCAAAAAACATTCAATTTTGAAATTTGCTTGTGCACGACATTCATTGACCCCCCCCCCAAAAAACCCAAAACTGTATAAATACGTCTTTGGGACACTTAAAACAAAACGTATTTACACGTTATTGGGAGCAAATTTGTTAACATGGGTTCGATCCAATTCTCGAAGTTTGGTGAGTTAGTCTCAGTCTCACCCAACTCATTTGTTTCGTGATGATACATCCCGCTTGGCTAACCATTATGTAAAACTACATTTTTAAAAAACTACAACTTCATAGTCGGTCTATTTGCCCATTCTTCCTGTCTGTGTGTTAAACTGTCATATAAAGGAGACCCCTTATCCAAGTGTGACACCTAATGGCAAACCACCCTTCCAGGCCCATTCTACCTCAAGTGAACAGGTGTGTTTGTGCGTGTGCTCATCTTTCCATTTTCCCACATTCAAAAACACATTTCATAGAACGCATGGAATTGCTGGGCCTGCACTTGCAGGTCACAGAGGTCATTCCTACTGAGGAGGATTACATGCGTGTGAAAAGGATCTTCACCATCACTAGCAATGATGTAAGGGCTCTCTCGCTCGATTTGATTGCTATTTGCCTGCCATTTTCCAAGTCTTGCCATCTTTCGCTGTACGCTAGCACGGCTTAGAGGCCACATCCGCTCAAATTACTCGTTGGGCTGTCCACGACCTCTACCGTTGACAGAAAGGTTTTTAATTACTGGGATCCTTGACAAGGTGAAATTTGGGACAAAAACATTCCACTGCTCTCAAATTATGGACGTTGCTTCCAAGAGGTTTTTGGAAGCATACCTTACATATAATAATTGTGATATGCTAATGAATAAAAAGTTGCAAAGTGAACTGGATGTTTTTCAATAAAATACAAAACAATGCATTTCCTAATAGCAATGTCATTTGTTGAAATAAATATTAAAACTTCATAAAAATTATATGTTTATGAATTAGGTGTGTCAGGCGATTAATAATTGTAATTAATCATATGAACTCAGTAGTTTACTCACGATTTGTTAGGATTCATGGGGGGTTGTGGACCCGAGTTGAGGAAGGCGAGGAGTGGCTGGTGTGCTCGGAAGTATTCTTCATTTTAACTCATAAATAAACAAAGTACAACAAAAACACAAACCAGTACAAAACAAAGCTGGGAACTAAACTTACTCGATTAAAAAAAACAAAAAAAAACCGGGCAGAACTCAGAGGCGCAGGGGAACAAAGTGGGACACGACAACAACAAAGACTCCACAAGGACTAAACGAAAGCAGGGAACTAAATACACATACTAACGAGAGACACCTGGACAAGACACAAGTGGCTTGGGGAGCTGATTGGGTAACGCAAGGGAACGAGCACAGGTGGACATGATAAGACTTGACGAGACAGTGACAGAACAAGAGACAAGGAAAACATCCATCCATCCATTTTCTTGACCGCTTATTCCTCACAAGGGTCGCGGGGGCTGCTGGCGCCTATCTCAGCTGGCTCTGGGCAGTAGGCAGGGGACACCCTGGACTGGTTGCCAACCAATCGCAGAGCACACAGAGACGAACAACCATCCACACTCACACGCACACCTAGGGACAATTCGGAGCGCCCAATTAACCTGCCATGCATGTCTTTGGAATGTGGGAGGAGACCGGAGTACCCGGAGAAGACCCACGCGGGCACGGGGAGAACATGCAAACTCCACCCAGGAAGGTCCGAGCCTGGACTCGAACCGGAGACCTCAGAACTGGGAAGCAGACGTGCTAACCACTCGACTACCGTGCCGCCCCACAAGGAAAACATGACTAAGAAAATCCCAAACCAAAACCCAGACCCTAACACGATTAATCGCAAATGTTATCCGTTCTAAATATACAATAAAATGTGCAATATAACAGTTTGTTTTCATATTCTTGTTAACATAAAAGTGAAAAAAAAATTAACTCAAATAAATATTGCCACTTCTTTTAGTCATTGGTACAGTAATTTCATAATAATTCATAAAATTGAGTTAAAATGAAAAAGATGTACTGTAAAAATTGAGTGTGATATTGATTTGTTAGTTATTTTTCTGCCACTAGATGGCATAATCACATTTATAAGACTGCTCAGTGCCTTTTTCGTTTCATATTAAAAGCTATTTAATCTTTAGCATAGAAATTCTGCACATTTTTAAAATTGTAAAATACAAGTTGACCCCAGTCTCCACAAATATATGTATTATTATTAAATTTATTAGTACAGGCTTGCCAAGTAAGGGGAGATCATTAATCACACATTAAAAAAAAAAAGAGTGGCGTTAAGAGGAATTTTCAATTAACTCAATATTAACGCACTAATTTTGACTCCCATATTATAAATGTTACCTTTTTAAAGCATTGAAATATGGCAAGACGTGCAATTAGCTATGCAGTTGAGCTAGTCCGCTCTGTTTGTGAAGCTTGTTGCAAAAGGGCTCTATAATTTTTTGGAATATGTCACTGTGGAAGCTTCAGCAGGCATAATAATACTCAAATGAACATAATGCTTGAGTGTACGTGCTTCAAACAATAGAACATGTGACATGTACAATATCTGCGCTGCTGGAAAGGAATTTAACTGATTCAGTCAAGCATTTCTCGTCTTCCGATATGATTGCCTCTGTTTTATTGCATTGTTATAGTTGAAAAGGAGCAGAGGTGATAAACGTTGCCCACTTGCGTTATATGTGATGATATTTTCTGGTTATTTCTGCTCTCTGCTTCTCTGTGGGTCATTGGATCTCGACATCCTGCTGTTGTCTTTGATGCTTGCATGGCTAGCGTGCCAGAGGACCCAAATCCTCTCAGGTACAACCCGTGTGACTTTGCTTTCCCTCGATTCTGTGCCAGAGATCATGGGTTTGATTGTTATTTTTTTTGACTGCACCCGCCTGCTGTCTTTACACCAACATGGCTGTCTTTGGATGATGCTTGGGGCCTGAAGTGATTAATTTTTGATGCTTCATTGTCCGAAAAGACACGAGTGGTGATTGTGATGAATATTTTGATGAGTTTTTGAACTGGGGTGTACATACTAATGATGTGATTTACTGTCTGCATCACAGTGAATACTTATCTTTAACGGCTTTGGGAGTTTTGAAAATTAGCATATATTGATACAGATTATATAAGGCGTGGTAAAAGCTGCATAGATTTGTAGATGAGGTAAAAATAAATAAATAAATAAAGTAAAATACGGTTCATTTGAAAACTAAAATGAGTCTGTTTTTTTTTCCATTACATGTAATGAATTGATGAATAATTAAACAAATAGTACATTACTTCAAAAATGTAAAATGCATACAATGGTATATATTACTAATAAGTTGGAATTTTACTGGCAATAAATCAATGAATCAACTATTTAACTCATTCAATGCCAATGTGGCTAGTACTTCTCAATTTGTTTTTATGTTCCAGGAAGAAGAAAATATTTTGCACCCCCCTCCCCAACTCTCCGCCATGACTATAAATAAATAAATAAATAAATAAAATTTGTCTATAAAATTGTTGTCAGTAGACCTCTACAGTAGACAACGACAGTGATTCTGCCACCTACTGTAGTGGATGTGCAACTACACTTTATTTTAGTATGGCAAAAATAAAAAAAATAAAAAAATAAATATCCTAAAGTGATATCTTTCTCCACAGCTTCTGTGCACTGCATATGACGTACTAATCATGACTATTCTGCCACCTACTGTAGTGGATGTGCAACTACACTTTATTTTAGTATGGCAAAATAAATAAATAAATAAATAAATAAATATCCTAAAGTGATATCTTTCTCCACAGTTTCTGTGCACTGCATATGACGTACTAATCATGACTAAACATATTAATTGTGACTAAGTATAGAGAGAGCAACACTTTAAAAAAAAAAAAAAAATCAATTTATGGCTATTGGTTAAATTTTCAGTGTTTCTGCATTGTGTCGTGTGGTTCATTATTCAGAAATGACAGTTGATGACTTCTCGGTTGACTTCTATTCTTTCCTTTCTGCAGCCGAAGCTTTCTGAGGATCCAGTGGCCATTCTCCAAGCATCACACTTAGCAGCAAAGGTTGGACCTTTGTTTCTTTTTTCGCAAGTATTTAATCATCATTACGTGTAGTAGATTATAAAAACACACCTGAATGGAGTTTTGATGGTTGCTAATATTTTCCTTCTGTAGATATTATAAAGTCCGACTTATGTACCCGCTTCTTGTGTGAGCGGCAAAAACACTCTTTTCTAATCCGAGGCATCTTTTAACTCATTTACTCCCAATAACGTATAAATACGTTTTTTTAATGTCTAAGTGTCCCAAAGATGTATTTATACGTCTTTTTTTTTTAATGCTAGAGCATACAGCCTCTCAACTGCAAAGAACGGTTGCAGAAATGGTAGTTATTACACAAACGGCCAGCAGGTGGCAGCAGAGCAAAGGAGATCAACCAGGGCCATGTAGAAAAAAAGCTCAATTACTTACAATTTTAAATAGATTTGTGAAAACTGATGAAACTTAGCTCTCTTCTAATGCTAATTGCTGCAAAACGGAAACAGATAGAAAAATACTTTTTTTCCTGATGAAAGAAGAAATTTTAATCTTTCTTTTGATAGGTTCCATGCTTTTATAACAATAGAACACAATATTCTGTGGGCCTTGCAAAATCAGTCAAAATCCAGTAAAACAGCCGGGGAGCGAACGGGATTTCTTCTGTGAAAATGGCTGGGAGTGAATGAGTTAATGAATATTTTTCATGGGCTCTCAGAGTTCAAAGCCTCTTTCTTAACTCTGGAAAGCGCTTTGAAAGAGGTTCTGTCAAGGAGGGTTGTGTAATGGACAAAAGACAAGATGATTAAGAAAAGAAAGAAAAAAAACAACAACTACTGACTGCCCTGCTTAGTGCATTTGAACACGTCCGTCTATCATCCTTTTAATTTACTTATTTGTAACTAAGCAGTCATTCTTTCTTCATTGTTTGGTCTTGTTTGTGTCCGTTCTCTTCAATCTTGATATTTTTATTTTTTTTTAAACAGGCAAAGAACGAAGCAAACATTGTATCGGAGAGAGCCTGGTACAACACTGAAAAAGTGTGGCTAGTCCACAAGGATGGCTTTTCTTTGGGTGAGTAAAATCTTCAACAGGTTTCTTTTCTGTGAAGTGTTTTTTTGCAGTTCATTTCACGGATACAACTACCAGACAGGTGCAGGATGCATACATTTTTCATAACAAGATGAATTAATGTTGTGGTCATGCAGCAACTCTTCTGAAGACAGAAGCAGGGAGTCTGCCCGAGGGGAAGGTGAAAATACGCCTGGACAGTGATGGATCTTTATTAGACGTTGATGAAGATGATGTGGAGAAGGTAATAAATCACCGAATCACCTCTGAAACACATCAGTCAAGAAGACGCCAGGTGAAACTTCTCTTGACTTTACACGTCAGGCGAACCCACCGTTGTTTGAGCGAGCGGAGGACCTGGCCTCTCTTCAGTACTTAAATGAGTCCAGTGTGATGCATTCCCTGCGGCAGCGGTATGGCGGTAACCTGGTGCACACCCATGCTGGACCCAACATGGTGGTCATTAACCCCATTAGCGCTCCTTCCATGTATTCGGAGAAGGTGAGCATTCGTGGAAAATCTACGGTTCTTTAACGCATTCACTCCCAGCCATTTCCACTGACGTCAACCCCCTTAGCTCCCGACTGTTTTACTGGATTTTGACTGATTTTGCAAGATTTTGATTTGGTTCTTTTTTTTTTTTTTTTTTTATTTTTTTTTTTAATTTAAAAAAAAATAAATAAAAAAAATAAAAAATAAAATAAAAAAAATAATTAAAAAAAATAAAAATTTTGAATTTGTTCTATTGCTATAAAAACATGGTATCTACCAAAATAAAGATTATCAGGAAAATAAAGTATATTTCTATCTGTTTCCGTTTGGCAGCAATTAGCATTAGAAAACAGCTAAGTTTCATCATTATTCCCAAATCTGCTTAGAATTGTGGGGAAACAGCTTGTTTTCGTTATGGCCCTGGTTGAGCGATTTTACTCTGCTGCCACCTGCTGGCCGTTTTTGTAATTACTACCATTTTTTTTTTTCACCTACTCTCAGCATTTGAGAGGCTGCATCAAAGCCTTCTTTATGCACTAGCATAAAAAACAAAACAAAAAAAACGTATAAATACGTCTTTGAGACACAATACAATAAAAATAGAACATATTTATACGTTTTTTTGGGAGCAAATGAGTTAAAATTAACACTGGCTGTTTGCTTGGCTTTTTGACGTCTATAGTTGTCATTGGCAGTGAATGAGTTAAACAGAGCTTTTGTTGGCTTGTACACACTATTTGCCTCAGCACTCTGCAATGTTTGGTTTTTCCAAATGCGTCAGCTTTGTGGTGATGTGATTCACTCACATCTCACCATGAAATATCTTGAAATTTTAGAAATAGAGAAATTCAGCAAGCTCTTTTGCAAGGACTCATTCCGTATCAAGTATATGAAAAGGCAGACTCAATGGCGCGGACCTCCATTTTATAAGCCTTTGGAAGTGGAACGTGTTTTTGTTCATGTCGTGAAGCCATTCTTGACTTCTATTTCCACGTGTCTTGTCTTCCCACAGGTGATGCAAATGTTTAAAGGCTGCAGAAGGGAGGACACAGCCCCCCATATTTACAGCATGGCTCAGTCCGCTTATCGGAAGCTCTTGACCACTCGCCAGGATCAGTCCATAGTCTTGCTGGGCAAGAGCGGCAGTGGCAAGACTACAAACGGTCAACACATCATTCAATACCTGGTCACCATTGCTGGCAGCACCAACAAAACATTCTCCAGTAGGTTGGAAAGGAACCCAGGCTATCAATGACGGACGTCACAATTTATTCACATTTATTCCCAACACTGTGACGTTTGTGCAGTGGAGAAGTGGCAGGCGGTGTACACAGTTTTAGAAGCGTTTGGGAACGCGTCCAGCTGCATGAATGGCAACGCCAGCCGTTTCTCCCATATTGTTTCTTTGGATTTTGACCAGTCGGGCCTGGTGACCTCAGCCTCAATCCAGGTATGTGTTTTATTTAGTGTCATTGTGATTTCCCCCTTTCCTGTTGTCTTGTTATTTGTGCTGCGGCCTCGCAGACGATGCTGCTGGAGAAGACGAGAGTGACAAGAAGACCCGAGGGCGAGTCCACTTTTCACGTGTTTTACTACCTAATGGCCGGAGTGGACAGCTCCCTTAGGTATGGATCACTACTGACGGAACAATTGAATGCACGGTGCCCTGTAGATCTCATAGAGCCAGACTACGTCTTATCTATCATGTTGATATACGTTCAAGAGACACACCATTAGGTACACCTGACATCCAATGTAAGAACTTTGTGCCTTGACACTTAAGGATTTTCTAATACTTTTACCTTATTAAGCAACATTAACATTATTATATTTGTAAAGGCAGGATTTTAATACAATAATATAAAAATTATGCTATTGTATGCAAAGCTGTGACTGGTGATTTGAGAAAAGCTAACTCGTATGTCATTCTGTATTTTTTTATTTTTTTTTCATTAGAACTGAGCTGCACCTCAACCACTTTGCTGAAAATAATGCATTTGGGATCATGCCTCAGACAAAGGTAGACTACTTACTGGAGAAAATGATTTTTTTTTTTTCCCCCTGGTATTATTTAATTTTTTATGTCGCATGCTTCTTGAGCTATTTCTTCCCAATGTACTTTTTTTTTATTGTACCGATTATAATACCTGAATGGAAAATTCAATTTGCTCAAGGGCATCTCAACAGTAGTCAGGAAGCAGACTAGCATCTCTCCAACATCCAGATTTATTTTGTCGTCTGCAATGTGAGTTGAATCATGCCTCTGGTTTCCAAAGCCCAAGTTATTTACAGATGAACTACTTTTTGGACCATCATGACATTTGTTTTTCATCCAAACTAGGGATGTTTGATACCACTTTTCTTTAAGGCCGACAGCAGTACGAATACTCAACTCTTGAGTAGCCACTTTTACAGATAACACGAGTACTTTTCATTAGGGGTGTCGTGACGACTTCAACAGTTAAGTCACGATTAATCACACATTTTTTATCTGTTCAAAATGTACAATAAAATATTTTTTTATTAAGTTAATAAAGTTAACATAAAAGTGCGAAATACGTAAAACTAAAAGAAATATGGCATCTTTTCATCATTGATACAGTAATTTCATAATGATTCATAAAATTGAGTTAAAATTAAAAAGATGTGCTGATTGTAAAAAAAAAAAAAAAAGTGTGATATTGATTTGTGTTGACGTCATTTTTTCTGCCACTAGATGGCATAATTGCATTTTTAAGATGACAGCTCAGTTCGTTTTTTCTTTTCATATTAACATATTATCTAATCTGTAAAATGAAGTAACTTGTGAAATTCTGCACATTTTAAAAATTGCAAAATGCAACTTGACCCTAGTTTCCACAAATATACTGTATGCATTATTATGAAATCATTAATTACGCGTTAAATTTTTTTTAGCGGCGTTAGAGGAACTTTAAATTAACTCTAAAATGACCACAAAAAGCAATGACAGATAATTGTAAAGAAATACCTATATATTCCAAAATAGCATTTTTCCTTAAAACGACATAACATTAATGGCAATTTTCTATTCTTCTATTGGCCGCAGTTGCAAGTATTAATACTTTGAAATAAAGCCTGATAAAGGCCTGATACTGATACCTGCTATCGGTACTCATCCATTTCAAACCCAAACCAAACATGTCACAAATACTTTCATTTATTTTATTTATTTATTTTTCTTTAAATCACAGTTTTTTTTTTTTTTTTTGTGGAAACTTCATAAGTGACCAAATTAACATGCCCACAACATGTGAAAACACCCAAGTGGACCTTAAACCATAATTTCTGGTCGCGCTTAACTAACACTAAACACAAAATTCCTTTCAGTAATTTGCGATGTGCTGCCCTCCAGGTGGAGGATAAGCAGCGAGCATCCCAACAGTTTTCCAAGCTGCAAGCAGCCATGAAGGTTCTGGGCGTCACTTCTGATGAACAAAGAGCTTTTTGGCTCGTCATCGGGGCCATCTACCACCTGGGAGCTGCAGGGGCTACTAAAGGTATGCTTTTGTGAAATACAATGTGCATTAGCGGAAACAAGATGCTTCTAATAAATATCAGATAAAAAAACAAACAAACTTTTTTTTAGTGCTGTCAAAGTTAAAGCGTTAACTAATTAATTCATCATAAAAAATTATCGCATTAATCATGTATTAACGCAGATTAATCGCACTATTAATTTTGACTGCAAATGATCCTATAGCTTGACATGTGTATGAACAATAAACATAACATGCATTAAAGTGAAGCATTTAATAAATGTGTGCGTGTGACATTCAGAATATTTGTTCATGTCAAACTATATGGGTCATTTTTTTTCCACTTTAAATTATGCAAGTAATGTAACTGATTATAAAAAGAGGAGGATGAGACGTCTTCTTAACATTAAATGCCGAAAAAATTAACACATAAGAGGTGCATTTTAAATTTGGCGGGCAAAAAATGTCGATAAAAAATCCTTTTTAAATAAGCGATTGATCGCGATTAATCAAAATTTTAAGATGTGATTAATCTGATTAAAAATGTCATCGTTTGACAGCTCTACTTTTTTTGCACCACTTTGATTTAGTGCTATGCATCATACTAAGATGTATTTTTCACAAGTGAACTACTCTCGAATGCGTAGTTAGACTGAAATTCAGAACATATTGATTTTCCAGACTGAAACGCACTGAATCTTAACGCATGACATTAAATAACCAACGCATGCTATATCATTAAAACCCTAAAAATCTTGATAGGCGGTTGCAGGGTTCTTACGCCATAAAATAACAATGTTTAGTCTTGACTTGGGTCTCATCTTGCAATGCGGATGCACCTTGGGAGAAGCAAGTCTATTTCGCCCTGAAGGTTTGGTCTCTATTTTTGAAGCTATATTTTATGATGAAACCCAAGGCAAGACAGTTGTTTTTCTTGCTTTAATAGAATAAAAGAGAATCGCGTTCGAAACCAGCAGTTGTCCTAAAGTTGGTGTTATTGTTGTGGGCTTTAGTCAAAGTTTGAAGAGGATTTTTTTTTTTTTTTTTTAAGTACTGTGTTTGTTAGAAAACAAAACACAATCTCTTGTAATATGTTTTAAAGCAATTCATGGGTGATGTAATCCTTGTTCAGATAGGGCTGCTGCCCTCATATATATGATATCCGTGGAAAAACTGTACTTTCTATAGATAGGGAATGACGTGTAATTTGAGTTTTTGTTCCATTGTAAGAGGTGAATTTATTCACGTGGACTTTAATCCTAAAGGAAATGTCTGTGTTCTAGATAAACATGAATAATGAGCCTGTGTCGTTTGTGTGCATGCGCAATTTAGCAGTGCAGCACAAGGGGGCAGCAATGATCTCTAATCTGCTGCATGAGTAAAAGGCATGATAATGCATAATCATTATTGCTGTGCTTATTTTTCCAGCATTAATTAATAAATCTGCCAAATAAAATTTGCACACCTTGATAGTTAAGCAGAATTAAAATAAGCGTAGAAAGCACTTATCAAAGCAGATATGGAATACTTAGGATTTACAGATATGTCTTTTTCATGTCTGTGCAACCTTCCTGCTTATTACTGCCCCTGCAGGGGATCTGTCAGCTGGATAAAATCTACTAGCGCCACGACTACTGCTCTCTCTGTGTGAAATCTCCCAGTGCCTCTCTTAAGTCTTACAAGATAAATTCACGGCCCATTAAAAGTGATGTTTGCACAAATATCAGCAGCAGTTCTCTAGTCTTGGAGTTCAAGTAAAAGTTGGTATTATTGTGATATTTTCTTTTTATGTGTGACACCCTTAGTCAAGGGCAAAGATGATGGCTGACATGTTTACGTTTAACTCATTCACTCATTCACTGAAGCAACCCCTTTACTAGATTTTGACTGCTTTTGCAAGGCCCACAGTATTGTATTCTATTGCTATAAAACATGGAATCTACCAAAATTAGCATCTCTTCTTTCATCAGGAAAAAAAAAAGGTATATTTCTATCTGTTTCCGTTTTGCAGCAATTAGCATTAGAATATAGCTAAGTTGCATCCCAAATCTGTTTAAAACAGTGGGCAAAAGAGTTTTTTTTCAACATGGCTTTGTTTGATCTCTTATACTCTGCTGCCACCTGCTGGCCGTTTTTGTAATAACTACCCTTGCTTCAAGCGTTTTCTTCAGTCCCTAGACTGCATCAAAGCCTTCTGTATGCTCTAGCATAAAAAAAAAACATTTAAAAAAAACAAACGTATAAATACGTCTTTGGGAACAAATGAGTTAACATGTTTTTGTATTCATGCTTTTTTTTTTTAGTACAGTTTATTGCAAAGCACTCCACAGTTGTCGCACCCTCATTCTGACCAGGGACGTTATCCAGAGTGTCCGAGACAGAATTACCACAAAACACAAGGCCAGCCATGTGCAAACGTGTCGTTGGCAGAAGGGCTAATGAAGGTCTTCATGCATGCTTCTCAGCTGGCAGGAAACAATTTGCACGTCACGAGTGGGCCCAGAAGGCAGCCTACCTGCTGGGCTGTACCCTGGAGGAGCTCTCCTCCTCCATCTTCAAGCACCAGGCCAAGGGCACCCTGCCCAGAGCCGGCAGCATCCGCCAAACTTCGGAGGAAAATGGCACAGCGGACGCAGGTACCGCCCGCCATGCATCCTCTTTGTCGCTGACATTCTTTCCCCACCGACTTTCTTTCCACCTGAGGGAAATTGTATGCTCGGGAGCAAGGAAATCTTATCTTAGTAATGAATACGGCGGCTTAACAATGGGTATTGACGGATAAGTACACACTCTTACGTGAGGACAAGCAATTTTGGCTTCTCTCTTCATTCATTGTCCTTGAAATCATAATTGTCACGCATTGATTTTTGCACATACGCTGGCCACCATGGCGGAGCATTTGGAAGGACACTTGAATACAGGGCAGGTCAGAATTGACCTCTGTCTAACCTTTTTCTCCATCAACCCCCCTTCAGCATGACCTTCCAGTCTTGGATGCATTAGCACACTCGAAAAGATCCCTTGGGTACCATAAAACTCACCATTTTATGAGATAGCGGAGTCAATTAGAATAACTTAACAGTTGGCAATTGCTATTTTGCACCAACGTGGACGCACGCGCTTTGATTTGCCCAATTTAAGTGCACCCAAGGCCTCAACGACGCAGTTTCACTGAGATAATTTCAGAAACAATTTGAATTCTTTATGCCATTGGGCATAATATACTCAAATATGACGCTATTATACAACCATCTTCATGCAAATGTAGTCGCTGTATCCCTCGTCTACTGTGGAAAATATTTTACTTCTCACAATTCAACTCATTAAATCATGTTGAATGATTTTTGATGCACATCTGACTGCTTTTCACGCCAGGATCCAAGACGTCAGCCTTGGAGTGTTTAGAGGCCATGGCCACTGCGCTGTACTCTGAACTCTTCACTATCATCATTTGTTTAATAAACCGGTTAGTATTCCTTGCTGTTTGAAAGCGCCATATAAATAAAGATGACTTGACTTGACTTGACTCTCGTCTTGAAATAGAAATCATGTTGAAAAAAAAGCAATACAAATGCCATGCATATCATTGAGGCTTAGTCTATTTAACGCTATAAAGCCAAACATACAAGACATTTTGAGCCCTCTATTTCATGAGTATAATTTTTTTTCCCCCCCATTAAAACCCTGACGTATATGATCTGATACATGTATTGCACAGATAATCCATTAGAGGGCAGTATCACCCAGCTGTCTTTTCAAGCGAGATTGCCCCAATTGAGAAAGGAGCAACACCTATACTTAAAGGCGGGGTCTTCCGTTTTCACTCAGGAAAATGCACTAGATAAATCAATCAATCTCAATCAATCAATCAATCGACACATCTGGGCTTCTGTTAATGTGTGGTGGTGATTTCTTCCGCAACTCCCGCTGCAACTTGACAGTATGTACAGATTTTTTTTTTTTCACTCACTCACTCACTCACTCACTCACTCACTCACTCACTCACTCACTCACTCACTCACTCACTCACTCACTCACTCACTCACTCACTCACTCACACAAGAACCTTGTGTGAGTGAGTGAGACTGCAGACAGTGAGTGACATGCCCCCCGACACCCCCAGCTCTGCGATTGGCTGGAGGGGTAAACAACTCTGTCCACAGAAACGTCCCGCTGTTGACAAAACAAACACAAGATGGCAAAATACAGGCTATTAGGGAAAAAAAATCACCACCACACATTAACAGAAGCCCAGAGGTGTAGATTGAGAAGGAGTTCATGGGTATACATCCTGTATTTATATAGTGCATTTCACTGAGTGAAAACGGAAGACCCCACCTTTAATAGTGGGAAATGTTCTTTATGATTTTTGGAAAAACTAATATGTTTGATATGCCTGTTTATTATTATATTTTTTACATGTACATTGACACATGTACATGACATGACATTTATAAATGTACAAATTTAAAGCATTGTGACCGGATGTATCAAATATGAGACAAATCAAAAGTCATGTGTGGAAGCTGATTTTCAAAACATTTTTTTTGTTTTTTTGTTCAACAGGACCAATAAATACAAAGAATCAGAATGTTCTCATATATTACATGGTTCAGGCTTTATAGAGTTAAATCAGCCGCTTTTTAAAGAGAGGCTGGAACCCGGGTTTGTGATTTTAAATCATTCCTGCATTTAAAAGCACACAATATTTAAGATAAGACTCTAAAATAAAAATCAAGATGAAGTTTCGCGATGGAGTGGAAAGAGCTAAGGTTAAAAGCTTGGGGTGATTTGGTGAATGTTATCAATAAATCATTATCTAAAGTATTGTTTTCTCTTCTCGCTTCAGGGCCTTGAAATCCGGCCAGCTTCCCTTGTGCTCTCTTCTCATCGTGGACACACCGGGCTTTCAAAACCCCGGACTGCTCAAGCACGACCGCGGCGCAACGTTTGATGACCTGTGCCACAACTACACCCAAGAGCGTTTGCAGACACTCTTCTACCAGCGAACCTTCGTTCAAGAGTTGGAGAGATACAAGGAGGTGGGAGAATTTGACGGCTCTACGCTCAGCCTTAATCTTCCACATTTTCCCTCTCTCCCCTTTTGTCTGCTCGTTCCCTCGCATTATACGTCAACCCCGGTGTGGCGCGCTTTCACACATCACGTTCTCTATCTGTCCCACCTGTCACCAGATGTGACAAGCCAAAGTGGTTCGTGTGTTAGACCCTCTCATTAGCGATGCCAGGCTTCACCTCTTCTGCGGAGATCAAAGAATAGACGCTCGCAACACAAGCCTTGGGGAGACACGCCCACCGGCAGCACTACACAATAGCGTTACTTTATTTTCGTTGGCAGCCTTTGCATTATTTAAAATATTTCGCCACGTTTCTCGATCGAAATACTTTCTGCAGTTACAAGAATAACTACGATTGCGCTCATTGGAGTCGAACCAAAGTCCTTAACTCATTCACTGCCAGCCTATATAAAATGGAACTTTGACGTCTATAACCGTCAATGGCAGTGAATGTGTTAGCATGTCCATCTCACTCATTTGATTGGAAAAACACACAGCAAGATTTTCTCACCACAGCGCCATCTGCTGGATTTGCTCACGGCCCAACACATCACTTGGCAACTCCGTCAATACATTCACAAAACTCTCGCGGTGGATTTTTCCCTGTACAATTTCCGGGAGATAGTTGCACCTGGGAAGTCAACTCAAAAGTCACTCATTTGATTAAAATGGAATATGAACAAAGCAGCAAAATCCACCCGTTTTTACTAATCTCAGGGGGGGGGGGGGGGGGGGGGGGGGTGGCCATTTTGCCACTTGCAATTGGCTGAAAAATGACATTACAGCAAGAGAGGATTTTGCTGCGTAAGTCATATTCCACAAACACAATACGGTATTAATAAGAATGACGTGTTAAAAGTGGTGGGGCTGTTAATTTCGTCAACGAAAAGTAAACAAAAATAATTTTGTCAACACACATTTTACACCAGACAAAAACTAGATCAAAACCCTTATTAATAAACAATAACTGGGTCTAAATCAGTATGCAATTTTGTCGACGAATGAAGACTCGACAAAAATGTGCCTCATGTAATAAAAACTGGACTAAAATCTATGGACATTTTAGTTCATGAACAAAAACAAGACGGAAATTATTGGATTTTGTAAAATTTTGTCTCTGATAATCTGTCACTGTGACAGTCATGTGACACACCCCCTGCTAGCAGCTAGCAAGTGCAACATGCACAAACACATGGGACAGACAGAAGATGGATTCACGAGGAGAGGTAAAAAAAAATAAAAATGTAAATGATAGTAACGTACATTCCTCCAACAGCTGTAACGTTTCAACAACAATTTTATTCTGACCGCTAACTAATGCTGGCTAACTTACTAGCTCATAGCATGGAGCTATATTAGCCACTTGTTGATATACTGTAACTGTGTCAAATTGTTTTTCATCAAAAAATAATTTTAGATCTGAAATGTTCAACATAATCTGCTAAAATAAAATAAAATAAAATAAAATAAAATAGGAGTTAAATAATTGTCCTGACTAAAACGTTGACATTTTTTGTTGACTAAAACTAGATGAATAAAACGATGTTTTCTTGGACTAAAATAAAGACTAAAATGCTAGATGTATAGTCGACTAAAAATTGACTAAATTGGATGAGGATGACTAACTATGATAAAAACTAACATGCGGGATTGGAAAACTGAGACAAAATTAAAAAATGGCGGATAAAATTAATACTAATGGGGCACATACAAGTATGTTATTGTAAAGCAAATGTTCGTGTTGACTTCCTCTTTAAGCAGTCTAATGATACATTTTATTTATTTTTTTCCATTTATAGGTATTATTGTGATCTAATATATTATATCCAGTCAGCTCTTTAAAAATGAGAAGGATAAAATCTCATTTTGGATGCACTACCAACTGCTGTACAGGTATATTGAAAACATCTATCATGACCAACTGTCGCTGACATTTGATGTTGATGAGAATTTAGCGTTGACCTTTGACTTTGAGATCCTCTGCTCTAATGCTGACATATCCGCTCGTGTTATAGAATGAAATCAATTTATCTTCTCTCTCAGTGTTCACATTGTAACGTTCATGTAGTTTAAAGCTCGCTTCAATGACGCCAAAGAGTATTTTGCCCCTCTCATGTTGCTTATTATCTGAAATAGTAGACACACCTATAAACAACAAATAAACAACATCAAATCTGTCTTTAAAAAAACAAAAACAAACTATTGTTGTTGTAATAGCAGAATAGTTGTACAGCTCTTATTTTTATTAGATAGTGCAGTTTTACTTCCTGGAATGTTGCAGCTGGCATCATTATTAGCGTTTTTTTGTTCAAACTCTAGTCTCACAAATCGGCCCATTTTAAAACACAGCACACTTAACCGCAAATCACTGACTGCGATTTGAACATGGAAGCTGGGATTCTCCATCCACTTCACCGTCCTCATCTCCTGCCTGGGTGACAAATAAGTGGAGCAAAATGAAATAGCGCGTATGTCTGCGTGTAGCATAATTCTCCTTTGTCAGTACGTTTCAGACTATAAGGAGCCGTGAAACTGTCGCAGAGAACTGGGTCAAACTCTTTTTTAAACCCCTCTGTATCAATAATTGCAGTGACAGGCAGGTTTTAAAAGCGATGCGCGCGCACAATGGACTTCAAGAATTAAAAGCTGTCTCATACCGCAGCTGGTTGAATTGTCTTTGTGTTTCCCCTGCATCTTGCATCTCCACAGTCGAGAAGAAAATCATTTAGGCTACATCACACACACAGTCAACTTGAACACTGGCATCTGTCATGCGCGCACTATTAGCCCTGCAAACATTTCCCCCACATTTCCAGTACAGCTTGTGAGCTGCTTGTGTCTGTTTTTTTTTTTTTTTTGGTTGCACTTGACAAGGTGATTTATCATTACTTGACTCCGCATGATCCTTGAAATGTTAGCATCTGCTTCTGAAATTACATCCTTCACATTTTGTTCTTTTTGTTTTACAGATGATGTTTTAGGAAATAAAAAAAATCTGCGAGTTACTTTCATAGCTGTAGTGTTGCTTACTCACGCTCTGGCAACAACATTCGGGATGTAATGAGACCGCAAAGATCATATTGCTCAGATACTGCTACGACCACTAATCCTAATCATTCTATTGTAACAAGATTTTTTTATTTTTTATTTTTTTTGTCATATAACAAGTAGCTGTCCCGAGACGTTTGAAAAGCCTGAACCATGAAATATGACAGAAAATTCTGATTCTTTGTAAAAAAAAAAAAAAAAAAAAAAAAAGTATTTATTGGCCCTTTTGAACAAACAAAAAATAAGTTTTTTTTATTTTTTATTTATTCATTTTTTTTTAAAATCAACTTCCACATATGACCTTCCATATATATATATATATATATATATATATACATATATATATATATATATATATATATATATATATATGAATGTCTTTGGGAGCATGGTAATATTTAACATAGAACGTATTTATACGTTTTTGAAAGCAATGAGTTAATGATGTTATAAGAACGCTAATCCTTGTGATAGCTATTTCTGTTACCAGTAAGTGAATTTGTGTCGTATTTAAGACGTTTATGTCGGTCTATGAGTAAAAATAAATAAATAAATAATAATAATAATTAAACAAACCGTAACATCCACGACGATTCCCCGTACAAGTTGAATTACTCATCTGATATTACAATTGTGAAATTACAAATTTATATGTTTTAATTGTGTACAGCTGATTAATTAGTCTTGACTTTACAATTTTATTTTATTTTACAAAATCCTCTCGCAGGCTGGATTAAACCCCTTTGCGGGCCTGATCCGGCCCGCGGGCCGTATGTTTGACACCCTTGCTTTATAGGGTTAATTTTCCCGAGGAAAAGATAATAAAAATGGGGGAGTTGGTATTTTGAATTCATTTGCTGGTATAGCGACAGCATTTGAAAAGTATCTGAACCAGACCTCTTTCATTGTGTGTTTCTAATTTTTGACATCCACTCAGAAAGTGACACTCAACATTCATTTGGGGATTTGGGGTCACATGGAGGCTATGTCTCGAAGCACTCCTGCAGAATTGGATGAGTTTTTTTTTGTTTTTTTTCCCTTTGCTATAGTGTGCTCTGTTTGTTGCTTGCAAGTGCGAATAATTTATCAGGGATTTTCCGGGGAACTGAGGCTATAACAATAACAGTAACAATCGTCATCCATTCTAACTGTGGTAGCAGAGAATGCAATTAAATTAAGCATAATTGACACCAAACGAGAATGTTACATTCCGCACGAGTTTACCTCTTCATATCTTAATTACATTTTGATTGTCATCAGACTTCTGTAAAATTGGAATTAAAGGCCCAGACAATTTGTTTTTAATTGATTTAACAACCACAAGTTCTCCTAATTATCATCCTTATGGTCCTTATAATACCTAACTAACAGTTCATATCTGCTCTGGTAAGCTCTTGTCCAGCGTTCTGCTGTGAGGAAAATGTGACGCACAAGTGACTTGTAATTGCATATCTGGCTTGCATGAAAGCGTCATCCCACGACAATCTTGAGAGCAGCCTTCGGAAAGGCGACCACCAAGCTGATACCTCTTCTGATCTAACCTATAAAACAATGTATCTGTCTCCCTCACAACATTTGTCCAGTGTAAAAGGTCACTGCAAAGTCACTAATCTTCTCTTGTACGTTTGCTGGTCATCACGTATGCGACTTCGGAATCCCTGCTTGTTTCCTTTATTGTCACTCATTCACAATATCTACTGGAATAGTTGATATTCCAGAATTTTGTGTGCCCTCCATATATTGTCACTCCTGTGTGAGATACGTCAAAAGAATTGGTTCTGCTGTGCTATTTATTCAAATCGGAATAGATTGTTTTTGACCCAGATGTGCAGGGAAACGGGTGCTCTGCAAGACGAATGAATGGAAATACATTTGTTTGCAGTATTACAATGGAATTGTCAAAGTAGTTAACGATAATATGGTGTGCTTCAAGTCCAACTTAAAATAAAAATAAAAAAAAAGGTTAAAGGTGAGCTGGCTGGCTGGCATCTAATACATACTGAATATTGTCATTGATGTTGCTTGTTTCACTATAGATTGTGGTACTGGGCAGCAATTTGAAAATCTGAATGGTTGTTTCTTCCCACACGTTAAAGACACGTTTCTATCTTTGACACATAATATGGTATGAATATATATCAGCTGTTCATGTCCATCTCATTAACACTCATTCACTCCCAGCCATGTTCACAGAAGCAGTCCCGTCCACTCACGGCTGTTTTACTGGATTTTGACTGATTTTGCAAGGCCCACAGAATATTGTGTTCCATTGCTATCAAAAGAAAGATTAAAGTCTCTTCTTTCATCAGGAAAAAAAAAGTATGTTTCTGTCTGTTTCCGTTTTGCAGCATTAGCATTAGAAGAGAGCTAAGTTTCATCAGTTTTCGCAAATCTATTTAAAATTGTAAGTAATTGAGCTTTTTTCCTACATGGCCCTGACTGAACTCCTTTGCTCTGCTGCCACCTGCTGGCCGTTTGTGTAATAACTATCATTTCTGCAACCGTTCTTTACAGTTGAGAGACTGCATCAAAGCCTTCTGCATGCTCTAGCCTAAAAAAAAACTAAAAAAAAACGTATAAATACGTCTTTGGGACACTTAGAGCATTAAAAAAACGTATTTATACGTTATTGGGAGTAAATGAGTTGATTTTCAATTCTAATAATTTTGATACTTGTTCAATCTGTCAAGAAAAAATTGATGACAGAAGTCTTTTATTTTTATTTTAGGGGGGCAAAGTCTAATCTGGATTTCTTGTTCAATGTTTATTCCTGTACAAAGTTAGTAACTCTCTACCTGCGATCAACTATGACAAGTTATCACAAATAGCAAAGGGGACACTAGACAGGAAATTTGCTCGAGACCTCTGTGGTAAACAAGCAGATAACTACGACACTCTAGCGGATTATTATTATTTTTTTTCCACTCACTCACTCACTCACTCACTCACTCACTCACTCACTCACTCACTCACTCACTCACTCACTCACTCACAGTAGTTTACATGTGTGAATGAGTGAGTAAAAAAAAAAAAAAAAAAAAAAAAAATCACCACAGGACAAAATCACCACCAGAAATGAAGAGAAGCCCAGATCTGTAAATTGAGAAGTAGTTTGTTTGTTTAAATCCTGCATTTAAAAAGTGCCTTTTCCAGAGTGAAACCGGCAGACTGGGCCTTTCATACATTTTCAGGAAATTATCACATAACATACATCCAGCTCGAATGTTGGGCAGGATTTTTCTTTCGCTTTGTGCTCAGCAGGTAATACGTCAGAAAACTATTTATTTGGATTGTTTTTGTTGGGAAATGTGGTGTAAAAGTGAAAGTTTCCAGACACATAAATTTCGCTGTACAGAAACAGTAGGTGAAAATTACTACTGATATTCTTGTATTCTGCCACCAAATGTCAAATGTGAATGGCAGTATAGAGGAGGGTAATTGCTTTTTTACATTTTGCGTGTGTCTCTTCCTCCAGGAGAACATTGAGGTTGCCCTCGATGACACGGAGCCGAGCACATCTTTTTCCGTGGCAGTGGTGGACCAAGCATCAAGCCAAGCACTTGTAAGTTTAATTCTCCAAATTGTTCACCTCGTAATCACGTCACGATCACCAATGGGACTTTGGTCACCTTTCAAGGTCCGTCGTCTCTTGTTCGTCCATCGGTACTGCTTTAATTCAAAAATAAATATCATCTAGAGATCAAAAGTTTTTTGTTCTGTAGCCTTCAACTACTGAAATGAGTTGTTTGGCAGAGGGTTGAAAGAAATGGAAGGTGGGAGCGCGGAGAGAGAAAAAAAAAAAAAAAGGTTAGAGCATCGACTTCAAAAGAAGAAGAATCAATGTTTGGCCTTTGCAGCCTGTGATCTGCACCATGGAAACAGAAATTGCGAGAATTTAGACAGTCATAGATCATGTTGGTATTATTCCAATGCGTTTTGATTTGAGCGCTTTACTCTTTAATTCATCCACACACTATCGGGATTGTGATCAGAGGCAATGGACCGGAGGAAAAAACACCAACAATTCCTCCGTTCCGATTTAGAGTCACCTGATGCTTTGTTGACCACATTTTTTCTCTTTCTCAGTTTTTTTTGCCCCCAGTTCTACCTATTTTATCACCGTTCAATGAAAGCCACATAGTTGTCACCCGTCTCCTCCAGACTGATACTTTGTGTTGCAGTCAGTGTAGTGTGCACCGCTGATAAGGATGTCACTCTCTGATAGGCATTGAAACCGATTTCGTTTTTTGTGGGTTTTGGTTTCTTCCGGGGAAGCATTCGGTCTGCAAGACACATAACAGCGGCGTGGAGATCATTATCTCTGCAGCTCATTTCATCCACACAACAAAAGCGACTAAAACAGCGGTTTTGTTTTCTTCTGCGCCTGTTGCTTTGTTTATCTTTCTGACTGTCAGAGACAACTGCAAAAAAAAAAAAAAAAAAAAAAAAAAATCCTGCTGGTCCAATTTAGAAGAAATTGTGTGGAAATATGCATCGTGACACAAGGCCAGCCCATTATATTGTGGTGCAGTGCTGGACAAAAGGGCGATTTTTTTCTTTTATTTTTTTTCTTCTTCTTTCTGTAACATTAACATTTTGTGAACCAGGGAACAGAAGCACATTTAGTTCCTGGATTCAAGTTACACAAGAATGACCTTGGTGGGAGCATTTAGACAAATGTACAAATATTCAGCCAATAAGTACAGTATGGGACATATATGTGACAGGAAATATGGGTTGTTTGTGAAGTTTGCACGTTCTTCCTGTTAGGGCTGCTCGGTTGTGAAAAAAATAAAATAAAATAAATCACAATTATTTTGGTAAATAAATTAAAACCATGATTATTCGCACAATCAAAAATGTTTTTGTTCCAAAACAAGAATATGTTTAAACATATAAAAAAAAATTAAGGCAATTATAATTATTTGAAACACTGTAATTATGTAAGCTACTTTTGAATAAAACAAAATTAATTTAAAAAAATGCTATTTTAAAATTAAAAAAGGTGCAAATGTATAAATTAGAGCTGTCAGACCATTACATTTTTTTAAATTCAGATGAATCACTTCTTCTTTTGATTAATCATGATTAATTTAAAAAAAGGCTTTTTCATTCAACATTTTTTGACTGTAAAATTTAAAGAGCAACTGTTATGTGTTAATTTTTTCGACATTTAATGTTATGAGGACGTCTTCAAAATGTTTTATCCACTTATTTGCATAATCCATCCATCCATTTTCTTGACCGCTTATTCCTCACAAGGGTCGCGGGGGCTGCTGGCGCCTATCTCAGCTGGCTCTGGGCAGTAGGCGGGGGACACCCTGGACTGGTTGCCAGCCAATCGCAGTATTTGCATAATTTAAAATGAAAAAAAAATTGACCTCAATAGTTTGACATGACTAAATATTCTGAATATCATACGCAAACATTTATTAAATGACTTACTTTAATGCATGTGCTAACATTTAATGTAACCATCTGCGGTCAGAATTAATCGTGTGATTAATCTGCGTTAATACATGATTAATGCGATATTTTTTTTGTGATTTAATTAACTCATTTGCTCCCAAAAACATATAAATGCGTTCTAGTTTTAATATTACCAGTATCCCAAAGACGTATTTATACGTTTATCATGTTTTGTTTTGTTTTATGTTAGAGCATACAAAACGCTTTGAAACAGCCTTTGAACTGAAGAGCTCGGTTGAAACAATGGTAGTTATTACAAAAATGTCCAGCAGGTCAACCAGGGCCATGTTGCAACAAGCTGTTTTCTCCACAGTTTTAAACAGATTTGTGAATAATGACGAAACTTATCTATATTCTAATGCAAATTGCTGCAAAACAGAAACAGATACAAATGTACTTTTTTTTCCTGATTAAAGAAGAGACACTAATCTTTCTTTTAGTAGTTTCCATGTTTTTATAGCAATAGAACACAATATTCTGTGGGCCTTGCAAAATCAGTCAAAATCCAGTAAAACAGCCTGGAGCAAAGGTGAAACTGGCTGGGAGTGAATGAGTTAATTAGTTAAAGTCAATTACAAAGTAAGGCCCAAAATATTCTGCCTATTTATCATTCGTCCCAATAAAGCAGCCATTTTGTACGAATCATCCGGGAATGCGATCTCATGAATTATGTCCTCATTCTGAAATGACAAAACTTGCAGCGGGGATTTGGTTTGTTTGTGCGCGCCGTCCAATTGAACAGGTGCGCGGCGGCCGAACAGATGAGGCCCGCGGGCTCTTGTGGCTGATGGAGGAGGAGGTTCTTCAGCCCGGGGCGTCCGAGGAAACCCTGCTGGCTCGTCTTTTTAGCTACTACGGCCCCGCTGAAGGCGAGAGCAAAGGTGAGCCCAGCACACATCACATTTTGAGATTTCCATTGTAAATAAAAATGCTTGCACATTATACTCAGGCGCCACATTAGCACAAATAATTGATGTGCTATCAGTGGTGAGCTCCATGAAATTGTATTAATTTATTCCAAATAGTCAGCTCTTTATTTTGCAGTGTTTCTTTTCCAGAAGTGCATCTATTGAATCAGTAGTGCTGATCGATCGGGACTCTACACTAACTTTTGCACTCGTAACACTACAAAGATGCGACAAACTTTTTCAGTTGGTCGCACGAGTACAGAATTTGGTCGCACCCTCTTTTTGGGGAGATTATCGCATGATATTGACTCAAGTTGTGATACTATTTAGAAAAGATTTTACTGTAACAAGAAGTTTGTCTGAAACAAACAGTGGCTGACATACGGATTGATTAATTAAAAAATAATAATTTTAAAAGACAACAAAATGTTGCATTCTACATACATTACGAGGTAATAAAAAAAATAGTAACGTACAGCCACTTAGGAAAGTAACTTTAATCAGATTACTGGTTTGGAAAAATGAATGCGTTAAGATTGTTCGTCATTGAAAGAAAGTAATCAACGTGTTATTTAGTAACTGTTTGTTCAGCATCGCCGTTCATGTAAACAAATCAGAATTTTTGGATGCAGATTGAAGCTTTATCATAATTTTTTCTGTGGATGGGTGCCTAATTGTCTGCTCTGCCAAGGATTTTCCGCTTCTTTGCCTTTCTATGTTATAAAATTTACTCGACAGCATGATCCCAGCATTCATCGACTCCACAAAATTCCATCAAACAGATTGACCAGCCACAAAAGTCCTTGCTGCGTTATTGTTGTTCTGCCATAGTTGCCATGGTTACAGCCCATGCAGAGTGCTCTCCCAGGAGCACTCAAAGCAACTGAAGGCGTGAAGTGTGATTTTTCCCGTCAAACGCAACCTCTGAAAGCGTCTCATTTATGCCCTTTTTTTTTTATCAAGGCAGATTTCAAGCTTTTCGCCAGACTTCATCAGTCGTAGCTCTTTGACATGCAGCCCTTGAGTCATGTCGTGGTATTATTTATGAGACAGTTTTATGGATTTTGACAACCAAACCCCCATACTTAGGCTCACAGCGCCCCCACTTAATGAGATTTTAACAAGACTGGTTGTTTTTTTAAATATAATTATTGTATCGGTATATACAGTAACTTTCTTCAGATTATGTTAACTCATTCACTGCCAGCCCAGCAAAAATGCATATTTTAACGTCTTTTTCTGTCAATGGCAGTCAATGAGTTAATGAGCACATTATGCCTAAAACCTGCAGTCAGGCTGGAGACACTTTCCTAAATTCCCACAGGAGGCTGTTTATTTTTATCACCTATCCTTATGTGCAGCACAACGGAACAATCAAATCTTACACACTGCTTCTTACATCGATATCAGGTCACACTTTCCTTCTGAAGAGTGAAAAACATAATCACTTCCTGCTGGGCCACAGTCACGGGACCGACTGGGTAGAGTACGATACCCGCGGGTGGCTAAACTACGCCAAGCAAAATCCTGCCTCAATCAATGCTACCAGCCTCCTGCAGGACTCCCAGAAGTAAGCGTCAGCCATCTTTCGTCACGTCTTTGAATCATAAAACATTGGGCTGACGAAATCCGTGCCTCGCAGGAAGATCATCAGCTCTTTGTTCATGAGCCGAGCAGGTGGGGCGACGGTTCTGTCAGGTTCCATCGCCGGTCTTGAGGGTGTTTCTCAACTGTCGTTGCGACGTGCCTCGAGCATGAGGAAGACCTTCACTTCAGGGGTGGCTGCTATCAAGAAAAAGTCTGTGTGCATACAAATAAAGCTTCAAGTGGTAAGTCGTGTTGTTCCGATACCATTTTTTGGCCCCGATTCCGATAACCAGTTTTGCAGTATCGGTCACCTAGTTTGAAAAAGCTGCCCTGCCATTGGATCAGAGCATTAAAGGGCCGATAGGATATCTTGGCTCGGCATGCAGTGAACACGTCACACATCAATGAATGTCGTGCACAAGCAAATTTCAAAATTGAAAATGTTTTCCAGCACTACAAAACAATCAATGGTACAATTATATGGGAAGAAACCATTTATGGTTATGGATAGTTGACCACATGCCACATACACATGAGTATAAAGTAGTAAAATCCATTACAGTCAATCAGCGAAGAAGGCTAGGTATAATTAACTCATTTGCTCCCAATAACGTGTAAATACGTTTTTTAAAATGTTTTAAGTGTCCCAAAGACGTATTTATACGTTTTTTTGTTTTTTAATGCGAGAGCATACAGAAAGCTTTGATGCAGCCTCTCAACTGCAAAAAACGGTTGCAGGAATGGTAGTTATTACACAAACGGCCAGCAGGTGGCAGCAGAGCAAAGGAGATCAACCAGGGCCATGGAGAAAAAAAGCTCAATTACTTAGATTTTTTTTTTAAATAGATTTGTGAAAACTGATGAAACTTGGCTCTCTTCCAATGCTAATTGCTGCAAAAGGGAAACAGAGAGAAACATACTTTTTTTTCCTGATGGAAGAAGAGGCCTTCATCTTTCGTTTGATAGGTTCCATGTTTTTATAGCAATTGAACACAATATTCTATGGGCCTTGCAAAATCAGTCAAAATCCAGTAAAACAGCCGGGAGCGAACGGGATTGCTTCTGGGAAAATGGCTGGGAGTGAATGAGTTAAAGAGAATCTGTTGAAAATCTGTGGTGTGCATTGATGTCACGGTCTTTAAAATTCCAGTTCAATTGTTTTGATGCTAGTATAGAATCTGTAATGTATCCGATAATGCGTCACTTATGACTTTTATTTTGAAACAGTGATATAAATAAGTAAAATGAGCACACAGTCGGGCTATAGTGTGAAGCTAATTATCATGATGTAAATGTGACAACGCAATGTTGCTTCGTTAAGCCCTTATTTGTGCTTTGTCCCAGGATGCCCTGCTGGACATGGTGCGGAGGTCCAGAATTCACTTTGTTCACTGCATATTGCCCAAGGCGGATGCTCTTAAAGCTCTGAGCGGATCCTTCTTCAAAGGTGTGGAAAGTGAGGCTCAAGGGGAGGGTGGAGATTCCGGTTTAATGCAGCTGGATGTAGCCTTGCTCCGTGCTCAACTGCGTGGATCCAAGATCCTTGACGCTCTCCGGATCTACAGACAAGGTGAGACGGTTGCTGCGTCACACTCTCTTTTTTTTTTTTTTTTTTTCCGTACAAATATAATCCCGAGTATAAGGCCACAACTCCGTCTGACAAATTAAATGTTGTTATTGTTGATTGACCTTCGCAGGTTACCCCGACCACATGGTGTTCTCCGAGTTCCGCCGACGTTTTGATGTGCTGGCGCCGCACCTCACCAAGAAGCACGGGCGGAATTACATTGTGAAGGACGAGCAGAGAGTGAGTCAATCAGCGAGAGAGCGCTGCCACTGGCCAAACAGTTAAGATTAATGTTGTGAGAGGGGAGCTTCATTACATCTGCCCCTGATTTGTCAGCAGCCGTCTGACAGAGAAGTAAGCCTTCATCCATCAAGAGCTGTTGTCATGATCTAATCAACTTGACCACATTTGTATTGTGCCTGCTAAAGAGGCAGGTCGGAAATGGGGCTGAGAAAGACCCTCACTGCTTTCATAGTGTCTGTGTTAATATTGGAAGGGAGCCAAACGTTTAGGCTGAAAGGAAGAGAAACTAGAAATGTTAACTGTCTTTTGAATGACATTTAATCTATGTTATAAATATACTTGCATTACGCATTAACTCTTTGCCCGCCAAAAATATTTAATAACGATTAGTAAAATCACGATGTATGCCGCCATAAACGTTACATGACGTCAACTACATTTTTTTTTTTGCTTTGTTTTTTTTCTCAATGGGAAGTGATACGTCTAAGTCAGGGGTGTCAAACATAAGGCCCGCGGGCCGGATCAGGCCCGCAAAGGGGTTTAATCCGGCCCGCGAGATGATTTTGTAAAGTTTAAAAATAAATAAATAAATAAATAACATTGTAATGTGGGACTAATTAATCAGCCGGCCACAATCAAAATATATAACATTTGTAATTTCACAAGCAGTCCTCAGACGAGCAATGCAACGTACGGGGGAATTGTCCTGGATGTCATTTTTTTCACACAACTTAAAGTTATGGTTTGTTTAATTGTTATTATTATTATTTTAAATCATAGACCAACATAAATGTGTTAAATACGACACAAATTCAATTACTGTTAACACAAATCGATATGACAAGGATTAGCGTCCTTATAACGTCATTAAATACGCCAGGCAATGCATTCTGGGAATGCATACAACATATATGCAAAACAGGTCGATTTAACACGTCCGGAACGTATACCGGGAAAGTGTTGCCGCGTTCCATTAGCATTTGTGTTATTCTTCGGAACAACATAATTACACTTGAGTTCTGTAATTTAGGGCTGGTCCACGAAAATCTGCGTATAAATGACGGTAATCGTATATAAGTTATATACCGTTATTTTACCGATGTGGCCCATTTGGTAATATATTTTCTTCCATGCGGCCCCTGAGCTAATATGAGTTTGACACCCCTGGTCTAAGTGCAGCGCTGCCTGGTCAGTGGGTTGTGGAATCAAAAACACCCACTAGCTATGGCCAACAGATGGCAGCATTGTATCTTTTCAATGGGCTGTTGCTGGTGTATGGAATTACAATGAAACTTACGGCCCTGCTTTTGTTCCCAACGAAATGAAGCTTCATGAAGCTTCATGAAGCACTTGCGGTAAAAATTACTCCTCCATATGGTGCTATTGGTTTAAATATAACGGCTAGTGCACTGGAAAGTGATTACATTTCCATTGCATCTTTAAACCAAGAGTGCCATCTAGACGAGTCAAAAATATCACAAGTGATTCATGGAGCAGAAATAGACTTGGGCTGATAATGATAATTCATTCAATGAATTGATTTCCTTAATCATTCAGAGGGATTGCGCCAAGCTGTTCGCTGAGTGCCAAATCTGCCTGCCTGCGCCTCGATCCAATCCACAAAAATTGCATTGCACCACCTGCGATCCTAGTTAGTCCTGGTTTTACATAGTCTAAAATCTACTTGATGTTTTGTGGCCAAATTGGCAATGCATCTACCAAATTTGCAAACTGCATGAAAATTAAGATACGCCCATTTTTTACACCAAGTGCTTGGGCGCATGGTCAGCTTTTGAAAAAAATTGAAGGCTTTCAGGTGCGCCTTATAGTCGTGAAAATACGGTATTTTGCTATGATGTCATTCTTTAAAATCGTCTGCTGATATTATCAGTCAGGTTTAAATGCTCAATTCTTTTGATAGAATTCCAACCCAAGAAGTTTTAAAAAATATGCAACTACACTGCCTAAGAAAATTTCAATTTGTAGAATGCACGTCCAAAACCCTTCAAAGATGATGAGTTTATATTATATTTTTTTCAAAAATGCAATTGTCTTTGGTAGAATAGAATTCAGTTAAAGTGCAGCAGTGAGGCAAAAGTTTGGTTCTGGAGAGAAATGAGTAAGAGTGAAAGAATAGGGTTAAGGGAGAGGCAAGCACTTTTCTCCCCCTTGTGCCTGCAGTGCACTCGGGCTGAGTTTCTGTGGAAACTTCCAAACAAAAGCGCTTCAGTTCCTTTGGCAAGGCTCTGGTATAATCAAGTTGTGGTCTTTCTGGCACATACCTTTTTACACAGTATAGACAAGGATAGGTCCTTATTCTTATGCATAGGTTAATCCCATTTGCTGCTGTGTGTGTTAATTTAGGCTGTGGAGGAGCTACTGGAGTGTTTGGATTTGGAGAAGAGCAGTTACCACATGGGTGTGAGCCGGGTGAGTAATGACACGGAATCTCGAGCAAATAAACACCTTTTAAATGATTAAATAAATCTTCCTTTTGCAATGCTGCCCCTATTAACTCATTCACTCCCAACCATTTTCACTTCAGTGTTTTCCTGGATTTTGACTGATTTTTCAAGGCCCGCGAAACATTATGTTCTATTGCTATAAAAATATGGAACATACCAAAAGAGAGACTAGAGTCTCTTCTTTAATCAGGGAAAAAAAAAGTATATTCCTATCTGTTTCCGATGTGCAGCAATTAGCAATAGAACATAGCTAAGTCTCATCTTTTTTCACAATTCTGCTTAGAACTGTGGGGAAATTAGCTTGTTTTAACATGGCCTGGTTGATCTCTTATACTCTGCTGCCACTCAACCATTTTCTGCAGTAGAGAGACTGCATCAAAGCCATCTCTATGCTCTGGCATAAAAAAAACATCAACAAAAAAAACGTATAAATATGTCTTTGGGACACTTAAAACATTTAAAATGTGACGTATTTACACGTTTTTGGGAGCTAATGAGTTATTATACACATGCACACACGCTTACACGTGCACGTCTTCTTATTCTCTGCGTCTGGGGTTTGTGTCCTTCATTCCACCTGTCCCTCTTTGAGCACCCTTTTGATGTTGGAAAGTTGCCAACCTCCGCCCTCTCCTTTGTGAGACGAGCAACTCGCAAAGGCGCGCGTCTGATCTGGCTGCCTGTCTATTTACGCCACAATTCCCTCTTCTCGGGTCATGAGTGCAAAACGGTCCAAACGGATGCCTGTCTTTGTTTTGTAGCGCGACTTGTAACAGAACGGCAGTCGGCGCCACAACGCGCTCCGAGGTCTAATCCTAGCAGGAGAGTGGCAATCAGCCAAGAGGGAAATCAGAGGACTTAGTGGCAGTCAAATTGGTGTTCTCAGAGACAACTGCACGTCCTCGTTCCCTTTCTTTCTTTTTTCGATCAGTTTAAATATGGATAGAAGCAACCAAATAAACGGCGACAAAAAAAAGCAACATATAAACCAGTCCGATGGGGAAACAAAAACAAAAGAAGCATTTGAAAAGAGAACAAATGCTTATTTTGATGTGCAACTTACTCATACATGCACACACATTCATGAAAATTCCATTCACACATGGAATATATCACCTCATCTGAATAATTCTATTTTAAATGTACTTCTTTATTTAAATTTATATGAATATTGATGGGAGCAGATTCTTGCTTTAAGTGTGAATAAAATTGTGTACTCAATATTCAAATAATTTACAGTTTCTAATCTAAATGAAGTATTATTTGTATTGTTCTATTTTGCCTTTTCTTTTAATGGTTCTCAATACTCCACATTTACCCCAACAATGCAGTAAATTTTAAAAAGGCATTAAAAACAAACAAACAATAGTTTGATCTCAGGCAACATTCGTGTCTGCTGCATTGTACTTGAGTAAGCCCAAAACTAACAAAACAACAAGATTCAAAGTAACAAACAAATACAAACACCAACACAATGTGACAAGGAGGACAACTAACTAAAAGCAATGATCGGACAGAAACTGAACAAAAGAAGGGAACTAATAAAATAGGGGCACACTGACGAGGCAACGAGAATCACCTGGACAAGACACAAGTGGCCGAGGGAGCTGATTGGAAGACGCAAGGGACCAGAACAGGTGGACACAATAATCTAATGAGTCAGACGAACGCTGCCTTCATGTGCTATGGGAAAGATGAACGTTACCACTCGGAAACTCCTAATTACGACCGAGTTCTGTTCATGTGATTTTGTTATATCAAAATTGTGTATGCTACATAATTGTGTAGATTCTAAAACAGCCTGCTATGCTAGCACACGTTAACGCCCTTATTGATATTTTTTGCTATTCACGAATCCTTCTGCGCCATGTTGAAACTCTCTCAACTCGGAAACTCGGGTATCAAAATAAATTCACAGTTGTCCAGTGGAAAATACGACATGGGGCAAAAAAAAAGAACAAAAAAAAACCTAAAATCTTATCAAAACTAAATCAACAGATCATGGCACTTATCAACATTAAAGAAAACAAACAAAAAAAATAAATAAATCTACTTAACATTTTTCCATTTATTTTTCCTTTCAGACATATTAGAATTTGCTAGATTACAACATCCAAGAATTAATATTGTTTATACTCTGCACAGACTCTTACAATGAGAGCGGGACTGCCACCTACTGTAGTGGAGGTGCAATGGCACTTTATTCAAGTACGACAAACAAACAAACGCCTGTTCTTAACTCTTTGACTGCCAAAAACGTTTAATCATGATTAATAAAATCATAATGTATGTGATGTATGTAACATAAACGTTAAATGACGTCAACTACGTTTTTTTTGTTTGTTTGTTTTTTAAATCAATGGGCAGTGCAACATCTAAGTGCAGCGCTGCCTGGTCAATGGGTTGTGGAATCAAAAACACTCACTAACTATGACCACCAGATGGCAGCATTGTATCTCTTGGGCTGCCCGTGTATCAAATTACAATGAAAGATGACGAAATCTGATGAAATAGAACGTTTTCAAGGATGACGTGAATGCTAATGTTTTGATAACGTGTGGCGGTAAAAGAGTTAAAGCGCTTTATAAATAAAGTTGAGTTGAGTTATGTTTTTACGGAACGAAAAAATTGAGTCATCTATTTGGCGTGAGCCATTTATTTGTTCAAGTTGACAATCCTTCTGTGGATTAATTGAGACACATTTATCAGAGGAAATACAATTGGAATGACACAATATGAATTGCGTAACCTTTGAACAGTGCTGTGGTAAATGGTCACGATTTAACATTGTTGAATCGTTTTGAACCTCGCCTAATTTGTACTGTGCTTTGGTCGATAACTTTGGTGACAAGTGACACGTTTCATCCATCTGTTTCAAATGCTTCCTGCAAGTAGGCCGACTTAATCTCTCTCAGGTACATGCAAGCTGACAGAGATGGATTTCTGCTTACCTGTTTGTTTTTTGTTTTTGGCCCAGATTAGAGAGGGCTGATTTTTCTGGAATGGTAACGTAATCAAACTTTCATCTCAACTGTCTGTGGATTAGACTGTTTTCTATTGATTTCACGTTTTATACTCGTACATTAAACACAATCCTCTATATAGTTTGGTATTGAACATTGTTTTATTGATATTTTCTTTTGTATTATATTATTAATAGTGTGTTTACATCTTTTTTTTTTTTTTCTTTTCGTCTTAGCTATTCTTCAAAGCTGGAGTCTCGGTGAAATTGGAGGAACAGAGGGATGAGCAAACCAAGCGTAATTTAATCCTATTCCAAGCTGCCTGTAGAGGTTATCTGGCAAGACAAGCCTTCAAAAAGAGAAAGGTAAGCAAAAAGGCCTCGTCCCTTATCAGTATCATCCCAACTGAAAATACATAGGATGTAAAACATATCCCTTGATTCATCCTTATTACCATTTAGATGATGCAATCAAAAGTAGTACATGTTTAAGGGGCGGAAACTTCCGCCAAACAAGAATTGCTCCTCAGATCTAATTTTTATTGTCCTTGTAGTGGATCCTACTAGCTTTGCCATAAGTCTTCAAGCAATTCCAAAAATCGCAAACTCTAACTTCCCCTCTTTAACTCATTCACTCCCAAAAACGTATTTATACGTTTTTTTTATTTTTAGGTTTTTGTTTGCTAGAGTTTTTGTATGAAGGCTTTTATGCAATTTCTGACCTGAAGTGGTTGCTTAAAGCGATGGTAGTTATTACAAAAAAAAAAAAAAAAAAAAAAAAAAAAAAGCAGGTGGCAGCAAAGTATACGAGATCAACCAGGTCCATGTTGCAACAAGCTCTTTTTTCCCAGTATTTTCAACAGGTTTGTAAATAATGATGAAACTTCTAATAATAATTGTTACAAAACATAAAAAACATACTTTTATTTTTTATTTTTTATTTTTTTTCTCCCTGATGAAAGAAGAGACACATTTTTCTTTTGGTAGGTTCCATGTTTTTTTTTTATAGCAATAGAACATGAAAATGGCTGGGAGTGAATGAGTTAATATGACGCATGAATTGCTCAAGGACACTGCAAATAAACAAGACTCGACCAAGTGGTTGTACAAACTATTGTGAACACTGATGGAATTGAAATGGCTCGCACGGAACGCTTTTCAAAATAGCACAAATAAACCGAAAGGACTAAATAACTGAGGATGAATGAGAGCAAGGTCCATGAGGGAGTTTTTTGGTCGGACTTTCTGGGAAAGCAATCTTAGACAGCAACCTTCACTTTTCCAATTAACTATTACTGGTAAAATCTGTTTTACCATTTATTCAGTAGAATCAATTATATTACCCCCCCAACCACAAAAAAACAGGCATGCACACGCGGACACATGATCTCCACAAGCCTCCATATTATATATGCAGCCCTACACCTCCTTTTCTGTGTGATTATTGAACCAGCTGCAACAGAATTCAAAATTCATAATCACCATTCAGTACAACATGATGTTCCGGAGCAGATATCTTGCTCCGTTGTATTTTTCTTCTATTTACACTTCTATGTTTAAAGGCCATTATTCACAGTGTGAAGTGGGCAAAGAGCCGGGCGCTTTTTTTTTTTTTTTTTTTTTTTTTTTTTAATCTTCTTCAAGTTCAGCGGCAAGAAGCGATGTGAAATTGCTTGGCAACTGTGCAATTATAAAATCAATTTGCAAAAGTGTCCAGTTCCGTGCCTCTGTCCCCATATGGCTCCTATTCCCTGAAAATGTATATATAATAGAAAGATATCATATTATTTTTGTCTTGTAATGGTATTCTCTTATACAGTAGAATCACAGACGGAAAATGCAATCATAAACATGTTGGATGCTAAGGCAGGGCCTGAAAATGTGATCTATAGGTTTCTGTTTTGAGTGGCGGGGCGTATGGGGATAATTATTGAGTCTTTTCTGTCCTTGTGGTAATGCATTTTGCATTCATGGTTATATTTATTTTCTTGAATAAAAAAAAAAAAAAAACACGGAAGATGTTTGTCCATGGAATATATCCAGCTTGATGAATTGTTGAAGTGCATAAAATTATATTTATATTCATATATCGCCACGTAATTGACAGTCTTGTTACCCGTCCCTCAGTTCTCCAATTTGCAGTTTAATCAGATCACAAGTTGCAAACAGCGAGTGGGAGTTGAGCGCGCGCGAGATAGATGACACTGTTCAACAACAATTTTGCAAGTGTGAAACAGTCATGCAAAGACACACTGTGGACGCCATTATGAATCAACCGCTGCTCATGCAACCACAATGTATTGAATTTATTGCAACTTACGTGATATTAACACCTAAAGAGCATTTTCTTGATTCCCTGATTCAGTTAGATGACAGCTGAGCACTGCAGTGACTTATTGAGCGAGTTTTATATCTTTTTTTTCATGTAGATCAAATTTTTTTATTTTGGGGCGTATAGGACCACTCACTTCCTAACTAGATGTATGGCAAAAATGCTATTATAGATATTTAAATACATGCTCTTAAGATATATAGTTTTTGATAATACATTTCTCTAATGTACAATGTAGTAAAAGATCCATTGTCCTTACTGACAACATAACAAATTACTGTATTTTTTTTCCCAACCAAATGGCTCAGTTGCATAAAAATTACCGTTCAAGGACGGCACATAACTGTTGAACAATAAAACCATTATTAAGTCCAAGAAATAATTTTTTTGTATGAATTTTTTCAACAAAATCAACTCAATTTTTTTTTTTTTTTTTTTTTTTTTTTTTTTTAACATTTTTGAGGTACTATGTTTGGTCTGAATATCATTCCAAATCCACCCAAAAAATTGTGAGGCCGATTCAAGTATATGTCAGTATAAGATACAGTGTCCTCCATCTACTGGTGATGGGTAATATTACAACTTAACTCATTGACTCACAGCCATTTTGACTGAAGAAACCGCCTTGACTCCCGGCTGTTTTACTAGATTTTGACTGATTTTGGAAAAGTCCACAGAATATTCCGTTCTATTGCTATAAAAACATGGAACCTATCAAAAGAAATATTTGAGTCTCTTCTTTCATCAGGAATAAAAAGTATATTTTTATCTGTTTTTGTTTTGCAGTAATTAGCATTAGAATACAGCTAAGTTTCATCGTTATTCACAAACCTATTAAAAACACTGGGGAAAACAGCTTGTTGCAACATTGCTCTGGTTGATCTCTTATACTCTGTTGCCACTTGCTGGCCATTTTTTTTGTAATACCTACCATTCCTTTATGCAACATCTTCATGTCAGAAGCTGTGTCAAAGCCTTCTGTATGCACTAGCATTAAAAAAAAACATTAAAAAAATAAATACGTTTTTGGTACTGCAGGACAAAGTATTAAAAACGTTTTTATACGTTTTTGGGATTGAATGATTTAAAAACTACACTCAAACCCTGCACAATAACAATTCGGCACCCTTCTTTGCCTTTTTTTTTTTTTTTTTCTCCCCACACGCAATCAAGTGGCTACTCAGTGTGTTTACGGGCCGCATCTTGATGTAGATGATCTACAACATGTCTTGTTGCTCAATCTCATAATAATTATCATATAATAGCATCCACTTGCACCCTTGCTGCTAATGTATTATCACTTCAGGAAAATTTATAGGGGGCACAATGTTTCTTCCTAGTGTTTGAACAATCCAGGTGGCATGACGGGTAGATGTTAGTCCCCCGATGGAAGACTGGCTTGTTGATAGATGTTGATGTGACAGAAGGTCTGTTGATGGATTTTTGCCTGGCATGTTAGGCACGCGAAGATGTGCCATGCATTCACATCTCGTTTTTGTCCTTTTGTCTGTCAAGGACAGACGCGAGTGCTTCAGCAGTCATTTCCCGCTTTTGTGAGTTTCGTCCTTCAGACGCCCTCTAAACATACTGTAAATCTTTTCCCACATTTGCATTGAGATCGGTGTGAAGCAGAAATAGATAAAAGCAAATATTCCTCTATTTACATAAGCATAATAAGGCGGCAGTGTACGTTCTGTTCTGTTCAGTTTTCATCATTTAAAGTGCATTTGAGAGATTGTTAAACATTCAGACCAAGGATCCTACTAATGGAATCTTGGACTCAAGAATGCCGAGGAGTTTGCAGTGAAAGGTCGCTTGGTGAATGTTATTGCAGTACTATTTTTTTTCGACAACGCAAAAACTTGACATCTTGATCAGATTACTCATGGATGCTTAGGTTAAAGGTCCTTAACTTGTCATCAACCAGCTGATTAGAATTCAAAACTTACCAATCATGCGCTTAGGACGCCGACTCCCATCAATCAGCTCAACTTTATTTTTTATAAAGTACCATATTTTCCGCACTATAAGGTGCACCGCATTATAAGGCGCACCTTCAACGAATGACAAATTTTAAAACTTTTTCCATATATAAGACGCTACAGTAGAGGCTGGGGTTACGTTATGCATCCATTAGATGGTGCTGCGCTAAAGGGAATGTCAACAAAACAGTCAGATAGGTCAGTCAAACTTTATTAATAGATTACAAACCAGCTTTCTGACAACTCCATTCACTCCCAAAATGAATAAACAGATGTTTTATTGTTTTCTCTGAGGTAAAGTATTAGTATTAGCTAGAGATCCAAGATGGCGGGATCTTCTGAGCATGCACGTCACCGATCGCGCAGGGTCACCGATAGCGTCTTGGCAGCGAGACCTGTTGCGGCTCAATATTGATCCATATATAAGGCGCACTGGATTATAAGGCGCATGGTCAGCTTTTGAAAAAATTGAAGGCTTTTAGGTGCGCCTTGTAGTGCGGCAAATATGGTAATTTAAAACAACCACTGCTGTTTTCTTAAGATGGAACCCAGAGACAGCAGATAAAATGAAAACAGCAGGGGCCCTAGAATTGAATCCTGGGGAACACCATATGTTCCGTTATACATGTGAATTCAGATTTCACGTATTCTTTTGACCTCTGTCTTTTTTTCGCATACTTATTGAGAAGGAATTACAATAATAAAGAAATCACATGACGTACCATCACAACAGTCAAACGTTGACTACTGGGTGCGCCAAATACTCAGCAACACAGATAGACCCCTGGGGTTTGATGGAACCCGGGTGAAGAGCCACTACTTTAAGGAATTATTGGTCTTTGTCCAATCACAAACTCCATTGACTTTTAATGTCATTTAACGCAAGGTTGCTGAGAGAGATAAAATAAGTCCACTTTTCCTTGACTATTGATTTTGAACGTCATCCAAGATGCTTAGACATACACTATAGACAACACTTATCCAAATCAATTCAGCTTCTTTGGATCTTAATTGTCAATCGTACCAAGTCATTGCGGACAATGTTATGCTAGCAACTTTGTTATGCTAACAGCTAACAGAAACCTGACCTCTGTCTCATTAAACACATTTGAAATCAACTACAACAGTGGTTGTAAACTCTTGTCCAACATCAACATGTGGAGATAATCCTTTAATATACTAATCTGACTAATGAGATTAAGGTGTCAGCAGTAGCAGCTCTTAGGTGTTTGATACGCATACAAACATGGCTGTATGTGCACAAAGCCCAAACACATATTTAGCTCTAATGCAGTTGTCCTGTAATTTGCCTTCACGGTTGTCACACTGTCTTAATGTAATATGGATGCTAAAGTGTTTATCCACGGTGCTCACGTCGTACAATTGTTTGTTTGTTTCCCAATCATTTCTGACTAGCTCAGACAAGTGAGACTTCGTGTCACGAATCGGCCGCATTTTCCTCCTTGTGAGGTGTTCTTAGTGTGACGAATCCTAATTGGTCATAGGGAGTACCTTCAGGGCGCTACGTACCTGATGCTGAGAATTGTGTTGCTCTAATTGGGTTTGCCCCGTAATCTGCTCCTGCGAAAGAGCCTCATGCATAAGCAGCATGGAAATCGTGTAATACTTAGAATGAGCTGCCAACGTGTTTGATTTAATTAATCAGAAATTAGCTTCCAGCCTTGGAACACACTTGGCTGAAATTCTCAGTAGGAGGCTGGCAAGCCCTCGGATAGCTGCTTACACATACACCAGCAATAAAACAAACGTGTTTCATGAAATGTTTAGCATGTAGTGGTTATTAGCGTTAAAGTGGTAGACGCAGCAAATAGGAAAGTGATGTATGCACATCCCTCAACAACTTAAACTCATTCACTCGACGCCATTTTCACACAAGCAATCCGCTCCCGGCTGTTTTACTGGATTTTGACTGATTTTGCAAGGCCCGCAGAATATTGTGTTCTATTGCTATAAAAGCATGGAACCTATCAAAAGAAAGATTAAAGTCTCTGGAGATGATTTGAGGAGCAGACCATTCAAAATATTACAAGTAGATGAAGGAAAAGGAGCATATACTGATTATACCTTTTCCACAACTGCCTCAATCCATAGAGCATGTGATCATACGTGTAATAATACAGCATCAACCGGTTATCATCTGAAGCAAAACCACTTGAAAGATTCAAAGTGAATGGTGGGGAATTATAAGAATAGTATAAAGCTGACTGAAGTATTTCTATCATTTTACCTTAATTATACAGATATAAAATGAAATAAAAATACAGCAAACTATTCGGCTATATATGTCTTATCAATTTTTTTTTTTAACTCATTTACTCCCAATAACGTATAAATACGTTTTTATTAATGCTCTAAGTGTCCCAAAGACGTATTTCTACGTTTCTTTGTTGTTTTTATGCTAGAGCATACAGAAGGCTTTGATGCAGCCTCTCAACTGCAAAGAATGGTACCAGAAATGGTAGTTATTACACAAACGGCCAGCAGGTGGCAGCAGAGCAAAGGAGATCAACCAGGGCCATGTAGAAAAAAAGCTTATATACTTACAATTTTAAATAGATTTGTGAAAACTGATGAAACTTAGCTCTCTTCTAATGCTAACTGCTGCAAAACGGAAACAGATAGAAACATACTTTTTTTTTTCCTGAGGAAAGAAGAGACTTTAATCTTAATAATGCACTCATTGACACATTTCTTGTCGGATTTCTTGTAATGCCAACAGATTCAGGATCTCGCAATTCGTTGCATCCAGAAGAACATTCAGAAAAACCGTGGCGTAAAGGACTGGCCATGGTGGAAACTTTTTACTACAGTGCAGCCACTCATTAAGGTGCAGCTCACTGAGGACCAGATGCGGAGCAAAGATGTGAGTTCACAATTTGACACGCTTTCTCTTCTCCTAGTTTCACATGCGACGTTCCGTGTAATATTTGTTCTTCGCTCCAGGAGGAGATCCAGATGCAAAAGTCCAAGCTGGAGAAGGTGGAGAAAGAGCGCAACGAGCTGAGACTAAACACAGATCGACTGGAGAGCAGAGTGCGTTGTGAGGATGGTTTTCAAGATGGCTGATGATATATTATAAATGCGAAGGATGAACTGTGATGTTGCGGGGGTAGGCTCGATATTACGAATAACGGTGATGAGTAAGTTGTTGATCTCATACGTGGACAGATTGCAGACTTGTTGGCAGAACTGGCTGATGAGAGGAGCACAAGTGAGTCAGCATCCCAGCTTCTGGAGAATGAAACGGCTGAGAGACTGCGCCTGGAGAAGGACTTGAAGGACCTGCAGGCAAATACATGCACTGATATTAAAAAAAATATTTTCAATGATCAAAAGTGGAACGTCAACGATTGAACGTGTGATTCAGGCAAAGTTTGAAACCGCGATGAAACAAATGGAAGCTCAGGAGATGGAAGTGATGGAAGCTCGGCTCATGAAAACGTCAGAGCTCAACGGGGAGCTGGAGGATGATGATGATGATGGTTAGTTGATGTGCTTTAATCATAGGAAGCCAAGTACACCATTCATCCTTATAATGCGAGATTACAGTTTATTTTAGTTTCAGATTCAGGCTCACTATAATTTCTGATGGCCCAAGACCAACAATGACAAAATTAAGTAATAGCTTAGTAATAACTATGTAATAACTTAGTAATTACAAGAGTTTGCAAGATTTCACTCTTTTTAGCAAAATATTAGACACTTCACTACCATTCAGGGTAGTTCTAAAATTTTACATCTTTATGCAATTTTCATGCAATTTTCACTCCTACAAATGTCTGCTGGAGGATGATGAAGATGCTGGTTAGTTGATGTGGTTAAATCATAGGAAGTCAAGTACATCATTTATCCGTTTACTTGGACATTGCAGTTTATTTTATTTTCAACTTCAGGCTCAGTATAAGTTCTGATGGCCCAAGACCAAAATATGACAAAACTAAGTAATAGTTTAGTAATAACTAAGTAATAACATGTAAGAGTTGTTTGCCAGATTTCACCCTTTTTAACTAAACATGAGAAACTTCACTACCATTCAGGGTAGTTATAATCTGCAAAAAAAATGTACATCTTTATACCATTTTTACTCCTACAAATGTCTGCTTGAGATGAGGATGATGATGATGATGATGATTCTGGTTAAATCATAGGAAGTCAAGTACATCATTCATTCTTTTACTTTACAGTTTATTTTATTTTCAAATTCACTCATTATAATTTCTGATGGCCCAAGACCAAAATAGGACAAAATTAAGTAATAACTTAGTAATTACATGTAAAAGTTTGCCAGATTTGACCCTTTTTAGCTAAATATAAGAAACTTCACTACCATTCAGAGTAGTTATAATCTGCACGAAATTGTACATCTTTATATAATTTTTACTCCTACAAATGTCTGCTTGAGGATGATGATGATGATGATGATGATGGTGATTCTGGTTAAATCATAGGAAGTCAAGTACATCATTCATCCTTTTACTTTACAGTTTATTTTATTTTCAAATTCACTCATTATAATTTCTGATGTCCCAAGACCAAAATATGACAAAATTAAGTAATAACTTAGTAATAACTTAATAATTACATGTAAATATAAGAAACTTCACTGCCATTCAGGGTAGTTATAATCTGCACGAAATTGTACATCTTTATACAATTTTCACTCCTACAAATGTCTGAAAGATTGTTCAGGTGTACCTAATTAAGCGTCCGGGGAATGTATTACGTGTGGACAGCTTGAAAAATCTCACTTATTCTAATTGTCGCTGTGGGATTCGGGCGGCTTTAGTCGCCTGTTTCAGTAGGCGACATGACAGTTAAGACATATTGCATAATGCTGTTAAGTATATTCTCCAAGTTTGGGATTTCACACTAGGGGATTAAAATGTTCTCTCCCGGGCATACAAGTAATGGCGGCCGCTGATTGGTCCTCACCGACTCAGAAATTGAGCTCCCACTGAGAGTAGCATTGTCCACGAGGCAGTCTTTTTCTGCCTCCTCGTGCGCGCACATCCCCCTCAAAGCAACCTCCGCCGACAAGCCATTACAGAGCATATCAAAATTCTTCGATGAATGAGAAAATAATCGTTGCGATCTGAGCCGGTGGCCTTGCAAGTTGTCATTATGCTATATATATGCTAATGAGCAGCGTTGACGGAGGAGCCACGTGAAGGGGACATGGACAGCCTAAAAAAAAAAAAAAAAAAAAAAAAAAAAATGATAAGACTCGGAAATGAACCGAAACCTTGAATGGCTGCCTGGACGCTGTCATGGTTTCTGATAGCCCCCGACAGCTCTAGAATTAGGGTCGGCTAAGAGGCATGCAAAGAGCCACTTAGTCGCGTCTTCCCCCCCCCCCGCCATTGTTGTGTGCTCGGGCTTGCGGGGCTCAGGTTTATCCGAGATTAGAGTGGAACGCGAGGGCCGCTTTGTAGTCGCCCCGTCAAATGTTTTGACCTCGTAGGGTCAGCATTTGATGAAAAACGGTTTCATTTCATATGAGATTATTTTATTTCAGTCCGTCAAGTGTAATAAACATAATCCACAGCATCAGTCATCATTGAGCTTTTGAGCCCTTTCGTCTTTGTATACTACATGACCTGCATTAAAAGCAGAAGATGCCTAAATGTCAAAAAAAAAAAAAAAAGATTTCTTCACATTTTCTTCTTCAGGGGGTGAGTGGCGCATAAAATACAACAGAGCCATCCGGGAAATGGAATTCAACCAAAAGAAACTCCAGCAAGAGTTTGATGACAAGCTGGAAACGGAGCAGCAGAGCAAAAGACATCTTGAGAGAAGGGCAAGACACTTTGTCATATTCAATCATTTAGAAAGGCTATATTTAATATTTGATCGCCTCAGCTTTGTATGTCTAAATAAAATGACGACGTGCATGCTGCAGCTGGCCGACTTGAAGACAGACAATGAGGATGTGCAGCACTCTGTGCAGCAGCTGAAGAAGAAGTGCCAGAAGATGACGGCTGAGCTGCAGGATACGCGACGGCATCTGGAGGGCCTCCACAGCCGCAACCATGATTTGGAAAAGAAGCAGAGGAAGTCGGTTTGAACTCAACAAGCATTTCTTTATTTCATATATTTTTGCACACGATTCCAATTGCCCAACTCTATATTGATAAGGCACTTTAAAACAACCATAGCTGTTTTGCACGAAAACAGCAGAGGCCCCAGAATTGAACCTTGTGGAACACCATTATACATGTGAATGAATCTTGTAAATATTCATCCGACCACTTTCTTGTTGTGCTCGACGTAGTTAGCATGAAGAGGCTACAATAATTAACTCATTCACTCCCAGCTGTTTTACTGGAATTTGACTGATTTTGCAAGGCCCACAGAACATTGTGTTCTATTTGTTATAAAAACATGGAACCTACCAAAAGAAGATTTAGCATCTCTTCTTTCATTAGGAAAAAAAAAAAAAAAGTATATTTTTATGTTTCCGTTTTGCAGCAATTAGCATTGGAATATAGCTAAGTTTAATCATTATTCACAAATCTGTTTAAAACAGTGGGGAAAAGAGCTTTTTGCAACATGGCCCCAGTTGATCTCTTATACTCTGCTGCCACCTGCTGGCCATTTTTGTAATAACTACCTTTTGATTCAAGCGTTCTCTTCACTACAGAGGCTGCATCAAAGCCTTCTGTATGGTCTAGCATAAAAAAAACAAAAACAAAACAAAACGTATAAATACGTCTTTGGGAGCAAATGAGTTAATCAAGGAAAATATATTTAGTATGATAATAATCAGTTCTATGAATTGATTTCCACAATGATTCCGATTGATTGTCCCTCACTAATATCAAATTTACAAATGAAATACACCATGCAGCTGAATCTGTCAACATTTAATCCATCAAAATTGCATTACACCACATGCACTACCTCTTAGACCTGATTTACCGAGTCTAAAAGTCTCATTTCCTTTTTGGTGAGTAAATTGGTAATTGGCAGCTCGGTGCACCAGGACACACAGGGAGGCGTGGCGCGCCAACCAAATTCACAAACACTAGACTAGACTTGCAAAACTTGAGATATGATCTACGGAAATGGATCCCCAAAAAAGCAAATTCCAATTACCACAACGAAAGTATCCACAATGTCCTCCATCCCCTTCATTTGAATAGTGTCTTAAGTTGCTTTGGAATCTGCAGAATGGCATTAGCTCAGAAAATGGCTGAGACTTAAAGCACTCGAGAAGTCATCCCCTGCGGCTAATTGAAGATGCTCTGTGGGTGAAATTATTTTCAGTTGCGCTTCACCGGGGGAAAAATTACAACGAGCCGAGTTGACAACATGAAACACTCGGCTTTTACGTTCACTAACCATAAGTGTTTCTTGCCTCAGCAGCTGATGAAAACATGGTGCACATTAGCACGACCCAGTACCAAAACACCAGGCTAATGGAAAGGGAGAACAGTTGGGGGGGGGGTGCTCAGATTCAAAACCAGACAATTTAAAGTTACTCGGAAGTAGTTAGATATTTTTTTCAGATGTTAGAAGTCTGAAAGTTGAAAAGTTCTTGCCTCAGATTGTGTGAATTTATGTTAGATAATGTAATACAGCTAGCTAGCTAGCTAATTTTGCAGCTATAGTCATTGTTTAAAATGAAAGCAAAGCATTAACATTTCTTGACAATATGTTATGTGACCTCACTAGTCTAAACATGACATTATGATTAATATTACATGTGTGGAATATGAGTTATGAAGAAAAATCCAGTCGTTCTTATCCATCTCAGGGGGCGACCATTTTGCCACTTGCTGTCGACTGAAGATGACATCACAGTTGCTCAGGTCTCAGTTAACAACCAATCACAGCGCAGATTCAGAAAACAGGTGAGCTCTGATTGGTTGTTGCCTGAGCCCTGAGCAACATTGATGTCCTTTTCAGATGACAGCAAGTGGCAAAATGGCCGCCCCATGAAATGGATAAAACAGCTGGATTTTGTTGCTGAACTAATTCCACTAACACAATATTAATCAGAATACCATATTTAGACTAGTGGGGCTGCATAAAACATTGTCAAAAAATATATTTTGGGTTCCCCATTAACTCATTCACTCCCAGGCATTATCACTGTTTTACTGTATTTTGACTAATTTTGCAAGAATATTGTGTTCTATTGCTATAAAACATGGGACCTACCAAAAGAAAGATTAGAGTCTCTTCTTTCATCAGAAAAAAAATGTATATTTGTGTCTGTTTCCATTTTGTAGCAATTAGCATTAGAATATAGCTATGTTTCATCATTATTCACAAACCCATTCAAAACACTGAGAAAAAAAGACCTTGTTGTAACATGGCCAGTGCCGATCTCTTATACTCTGCTGCCACCTGCTGGCCGTTTTTGGAATAACTCTTATTGCTTTAAGCAACCTCTTCAGGTCTGAAGCTGCATCACGCCTTCTGTATGCTCTAGCATAACAAAAAACAAAAACAAAAAAAACAACAACATATAAATACGTCTTTGGGAGTGAAGGGCAAAGTATTAAAAAACGTATTTATACGTTTTTGTGGTTGAATGAGTTAAGTGAGGTGCTGATATTTACTCTGATTTTTTTGTGTCTATGTGTCAGATTTGATCTTGAACAGAACCAGTCGCAGGCTGAAGTCCAAAGAGAAAAAAGTCTGAGGGAGAAGCTGGCTCGAGACAAAGACACAATGGCGGCTGAGATATTCAACATCCACCAGCAGCTTCAGGTATATAGAGCATATCCAATACGCTGTCCCTCCTCTCTCTTATATCACACTGGTCCCATCCACTGTTCTCTCATTGAACCACAGGAAAAGGACGCCGACTTGTGTGCTGCCAACATGAAGGCGCAGCAGCTGGAGGCCGAATTGCAGGATCTCTCTTCACAGGAGTCCAAGGATGAAGCATCGCTGGCCAAGGTCAAGAAGCAGCTTCGTGACCTTGAGGCCAAGGTGAAAGACCAAGAGGAGGAACTGGACGAGCAGGCTGGAACCATCCAGATGCTGGAGCAGGTATATGAGAAGATCACACAACCTTGTAACGTACCAAAAAACTATTTTTTTCATGTACAATTAGTAACTTTAAAAAGTAACGTTTCTACTTGCTGTCGACTGATGATGACATCACTTGTGCTGAGGAAGCAGGTAACGGCCAATCATGGCTCACCTGTTTTCTGAGTTTGGTCAGTAAACTCAGCCATGATTGGTCGTTACCAACTGCCTCAGCACAGGTGATGTCATCATCAGTCGACATCAAGTAGAAAAATGACTTTTTAAAGGTATTAATTTGTACATGAAAAATAATGAAGTGATCAAATTCATCCATCCATTTTGTTGGCCGCTTATTCCTCACAAGGGTCGCGGGGGGTGCTGGCGCCTATCTCAGCTGGCTTTGGGCAGTAGGCGGGGTACACCCAGAACTGGTTGCCAGCCAATCGCAGTGATCAAATTCTGGACGAAATATTAACTGACAGAAATATGGCTGCATCTTTAAGTCACTGATACAGTAATTTCACAATAATTCATAAAATTTAGTTAAATTTAAAAAAGATGTGCTGTACGGTAAAAAATGAGTACGATACTGATTTGTGTTTTTCTGCCACTAGATGGCATAATTGCATTTGTAAGACGTTGGTGACAGCTCAGTGCATTTTTTTTTCATATTAAGAGCTATCAAATCTTTAACATGAAGTAAGTTGTGAAATTCTGCACATTTTTACAATTGTAAAATACAACTTCAGTCTCCACAAATATGTGCATTATTATTAAATTTATTACTGCTAAATTTTGTTGTGGATGTGTCTATAGTCTATAATCACGCATTACAAAAAAATAGTGCCGTTAAAAAATTTGTGGCGTCAAAGGAATTTTAGATTAACTCAAAATGAACACGCTAATTTTGACACCCCTATTTATTTTTTTTTTACATTGTTTATTCTGCGTGTGTCCTCTCAGGCTAAACTGCGGCTTGAGATGGAGATGGAAAGGCAGCGACAGAGCCACTCAAAAGACATCGAGAGCAAAGATGAGGAGGTGGACGAGATCAGGCGCTCGTGCAGTAAGAAGGTAGCTCACTCTCATTCTCGCAGTCGTGCTCGTATACTCAAAAGGCTCAAAGCTAGCCAGAGTAACACTACAAAAATGCCTTTGTTGTTGTGTCACACTGTATAGAGTTCTTTCTGAAAATATTTGGATGCTTTGGCAGTTTTGAAGGCATCATTGAGGCATTTACGAGCCTCACAAAATATTACACGGAATGGACTTAGTTCGTATCACCTGTAACATTGAACCCGTAATTTCAAGCAGGACTGCCGTTATTTTCTCTTAAAAGCTTTTTTTCTTACAAGTTGTCATTTTCTATCTCATCATTTTGCCTTTTCCCCTTTCCGGGCAATCTCTCCAAACACATTTGGGTTTTTTTTTAAGTCATTTTTGCTCACCTTACAGACCTACTTTTTTTTTTTTAAACTACTGGCAGATGTGACTGAGACGAGTGGTTTGACATGTGTGCAGAGGCACAAGGGAACGCACCTGATTTTCAAATAAAACTTCTTTCACACTCTGATTAATAAAATATTTTTTTTTTCCAGTCTCTCTATGCAGCACTGTATCAAATGTTCCACGGATCAGTGGGTGGCTGGGGACCTCTGGGCTAGATCGTCAGGCTACATTTTTATATCCACACATTGCGTGACAGTTTCTGCACACTTCTTGAGGCACACTGTCATAATCTAATGACGTCTGGTGCAAGAGCTGTAATTTTATTTATTTTAAACAAGTCTGTTTTTTTTTTTTTTTAACTATCAAATGACCCAACCATATTCCAATATTACCTCAATATTTCCTCACATCAATATTTTTGCAAAGGCAGTTTTTGAGATATTTTAACTAAATGTATTTTTTTTTTTTTTTAAACAAAAATCTGTTTTTTGATTTTGATTGTCATATTCCAATATTACGTCAATATTTCCTCCTGTCAATATTTTGTATCAACACATACAGAGAGACACTACAAGGTGTTCATAAATTTTCTTTACAATTAAAACAATTTATTACAAAGGCAGTTTTTGGAGATATTTGTACTAGATTTATTTTTATTTTTTATTCTATTTTTTTTTTTTTTAACTATAACATTACCCAATCATATTCCAATATTACGTCAATATTTCCTTCCGTCAATATTAGCAACATATGTAGACAGACAATACAAGATGTCCATAAATTCTTTTTACAATTAAAACAATTTATTACAAAGGCAGTTTTTCATATATTTGTACTAGATTTATTTTAATTTTTTATTTTTAATTTTTTTTTTTTTTAAACTTTAACATGATCCAATCATATTCCAATATTCCGTCAATATTTCCTTCCATCAATATTATCAACATATATAGACAGACAGACAATAAAAGGTGTCCATAAATTCTTTTTACAATTAAAACAATTTATTACAAAGGCAGTTTTTGAGATATTTGTACTAGATTCATTTTTATTTTATTTTTTATTTTTTTTAAACTTTAACATGACCCAATCATATTCCAATATTCCGTCAATATTTCCTTCCATCAATATTGTCAACATATGTAAACAGACAGACAATACAATCTTTTACAATTAAAAGAATTTATTACAAAGGCAGTTGTTGATGTATTTTAACTAGATTCATTTTATTTTAATGAGTTAATGATCTTTTTTTTTTTTTTTTTTTTTTTTAACTTCGTTTAATAGACCTCTATATGGGCACCATTATTTGCACAAACACATCAAGACATTACTCAATTTTTTTGCGATATTTGCTGCAGGATAGCTTCAACAACAGTTTCCTATCCATCAACACAGTATTTAAAACACAAAATTTGTATGTGAATAAAAACTAATAAACAATCTGGTTAAGATATCTCATCAAGTGCCTTTGTAATAAATTTTTTTTTTTAACACATTCATTGCCAGACCAGCAAATAATGCAGAATTTGACCTCTTTTTTTCCGTCAATGGCAGTGAATGGGTTAATTGTAAAGCGACTTTATGGACACCCTGTATAACAATACTCAGTGTTCTTCTGTGGGGGAACCCCCCCCCCCAAAAAACAAAACAAAAACAAAACAATATTATAGGATCTTACAGAGCCAGATGTGAAATTCCCATGCGCACCAGAAGGAGCACAATGTAGGTCTTGAACGGAAAAATGGCATTTCCATTTGTTTCAATAGGGAAATATGATTCCAGATACGAGTGTTTTGAACGTGATCACCATTCCTAAATATTTAATTGCAAATTTGAAATACCACACAAACAAAACGACGGTTGCGGTTCCGTTCCGCCCGTGATTTTATCCGTCTGTTGCGTTTGCGCGCACGCTGACGCTTCCGTCCATGCGTCTCTCAGCTGAAACAGATGGAAGTGCAGCTGGAGGAAGAATACGACGATAAGCAAAAAGTGTTGCGCGAGCGACGTGAGCTGGAGTCCAAACTGCTGAGCGCGCAGGACCAGGTAGCCCCATTTGTCTCATCTTCATCCTGTCAGCACAGACCTGCGTGTGTATGTGTGTGGTGGCTTTAATTTACTGCTGAATCTCGTCAGGTGCTCAGCGTTGCGATAAAACGGAAAGCATGTTTATCCACGCTGGCTGGACAGGAATGATTTGTCATTCAGGTGAGCCACAGGGACGTGGAGAGCGAGAAGAGGCTGAGGAAAGACCTGAAGAGAACCAAAGTCCTGCTGGCCGATGCTCAGATTATGCTGGACCACCTGAAGAGTAACGCCCCGAGCAAGAGGGAGATCGCCCAGTTCAAGAATCAAGTACGCCACTCTTAACTCATTCACTCCCAGCCATTTTCTATGTTCTATTGCTATAAAAACATGGAACCTACCAAAAGAAAAACTTTCATCAGGAAAAAAAAAACAAAAACAAAAAACGAGTATGGTATAATTTTTTTTTTATCTGTTTTTATGTTTTGTAGCAATTAGCATTAGAATTAGCTAAGTTTTATCATTATTCACAAACCTGTTGAAAATACTGGGAAAAAAGAGCTTGTTGCAACATGGACCTGGTTGATCTCTTATACTTTGCTGCCACCTGCTGGCCGTTTTTTTTTTTTTTTTTTTTGTAATAACTATCATCGCTTTAAGCGACCACTTCAGGTCAGAAACTGCATCAAAGCCTTCATACAAAGACTCTAGCAAACAAAAACCTAAAAAAAAACGTATAAATACGTTTTTGGGAGTGAATGAGTTAAAGAGGAACACAACCTATTTTTTTTTTTTTGGACAATAATATGCTATACGCAGCCCCACTGATCAAAATATGGTATCCTGGTTAATATTGTATCAGTGAAATATGAGTTAAGCAGCAAAATCCAGCCGGTTTTATCTATCTCAGGGGCGGCCATTTTGAGACTTGCTGTCGACTGAAGATGACATCACTATTGCTGAGCCGTTATTGGTTGTTGCATGAGGACTGAGTAACTGATGTCATATTCAGTCGACAGCAAGTAGCAAAATGGCCGCCCCCTGAGATGAATCAAAATAGCTGTATTTTGCTTCATAACTCTTATTCCACAAATGTAATATTCGTCATATTTAGACTAGTGAGATCACATATAACATATTATTGTCAAGAACACTTGGGGAAGGCCACACATTGGTTGATAAACATATCTGTGACCTCACATTTGTCCCTCACCTTCTCCTAGCTGGAGGAGTCCGAATTCACTTGCGCGGCTGCAGTGAAGGCCCGAAAGAGCATGGAGTTGGAGATCGAGGATTTACATATCCAAATGGAGGACGTGGTGAAAGCCAAAGTGTCGGTGAGTTAGCCACTTGTTTCGTGTATTGCCATCAACTCATTCACTGCCAATCCGGTAAAAACGGATCTTTGACGCCTTTAGCCGTCAATGGCAGTGAATGAGTTAACTTGTTATCAACCATCTGATTATAATTCAAAATTTACAAATCATGCAGTTAGGACGCTGATGCCCATCAATCGACGTAACTTTATTTGTTTAAAGTACTTTTGTCACATTGGGAGGGTGGTTGGAGGCAGGACCCAAATGCAGGGGGCAACAGAAACAGGACAAGGCAGGTAAAAAAGGGGTTTAATTAACAAAAAGGCAAACGAGGTACTCTGTGAAAATAACAAAATTAACAAGAGCCAAAAAATAGACTAAAGCAACAAAAACAGGAGGGAAACAAGACATGGCATTGCAAACATGGGATAACATCAACAGCAACAATGACTCAACAAGAACTGAAAGAAAGCAGGGTAACTAAATACACATGGTAACGAGAAAACAACAGACACCTGGGCAAGATACAAGAGGCTTGGGGAGCTGATTGGTCAACACACTAGGAAGGGACGACACGCTCAGGTGGACGTGGTTAGACATAACGGGACAAGGGAAGAAGACAAGGAATACATGACAAACAACCAAAAACACCAAAAGAAAACAAAATCCCACCCCCACAAAACCAAAACATGACAACTTTAAAACACCCACAGCTGTTTTCTTAAGATGGAACCCAGAGGCAGCAGATAGAATGAAAACAGCAGGGGCCCTAGAATTGAACTCTGTGGAACACCATATGTTCCATTATACATGCGAATTCACATTTCACGTTTTTGGTTTTTTTTGCATACTTATTAAGTATTTTATATATATTTTAATCACAATTCACTTTTTCAAGTCATGTCTGTCTAACGTTTGTCAATTAAAAAGTCAAATGCAAACGAGAGAAGTTCACCTTCTGTTTTTGCAGTTGAGCCCACATCATTACACGTGCATCATCACATTTTGGTGCGATATTAGAATAATGTATGCTATGCCCTTTGGCATATGTCTGATTTTTACAGTTTGCGCTAATGGGTGAAAATGCCCTTTTTTTTTTCTTACAGTCTGCTCATTAATATCCGTCGCATAGAGGTGCTAGCTGCATTTCCAACTTGTTGACGGAAGCTTTTGTGTCTCTGGGGGTTGCTTGTTAATTGCTGTGTATATGTCAAGGGCACGTCTTGGAAATGTCTCACATTAAAGGAAGCATTTGGAACCACCCTAGAAGATGAACTCTCGGACATTGGCAGCAATCTGCTGGAGCTGCACATTTGCCAGCCTAAATGAGCTCATTGATTATCTTCAATTGCTCTCATCGTCCTGCCAGTCGTACTTCCAGATTCGCTAATGACCGTTTATCGTAGCCCACCCAATACATTTTTTTCTTCTTGTGGCGGATCAGTTGGAGGAGCAGGTGAGCCGCCTTCAGAGAGAGAAGAACGACATGCAGTCCCGCTCAGAGGAAGACCAGGAGGACATGAATGAATTGATGAAGAAACACAAGGCTGCCGTCGCCCAGGTAACTAAGCCACACCTCAGCCAGCTAAAATCCATCGTGACGCTGTGCCGCTGATCTCTGCATGCGTGCGCTCTTGAAATCAGATTGCAGCCTACAGTATGTTTTTCTTTTTTGTTATGTTTGTCATATATACATCTCCAGGGTTCCCTCCCCCCCCCCCCACAAAACTTGCTTAGCTTGGTGGTCGAGAAGCCCCCAGTGTTTTTCTAAAAGAAACCATGTTTGGCGTATAATAACACATAAATAATTAATTTTAAAAAAATCCTGACAATTTTCAGATTTGTATTTTTGTGCAATGTACTTCTTGCACATTTTTATATTTCCTATATCCACTATTGCTGCTGAACAAAGGCTACTATATCCATTGCTGGACTAATTAAACTTCTTACATTTTAATTATTGTATTGCATTGATTTTGTGCTTTTTTTTTATTTTATTTTTTTTATTTAATTGTCTTAGTTTAGCTTACTCTGCCCTGTTCAGGATCATTGGGTGCTGATAAATTACATTTATTATTATTATTATTATTATTATTACTAATATGTGCTTCCTTGTTTATCGCTTGGGTTAGGTTAAAAAAAAAAATACCCCCAATAAGCGAAATCCGCAATGTAGTCAGCTTTATTTTTTATTCTAAAAGATGAATGGGCTGCTCCTTCTAAATTGTGGGCGGGTCTCGCAGGGTAAAATGGAGTAAAATAATAAATGAATAGCATCACATCAGCCCCAAAGGACACCGGCCCACCGGGCATCTGCCCTGTATGCCAGATGGCCAGTCCAGCCCTGCTTTCGATGTTCAAACTTTCATTCAAAAAAAATCTGCAAAAAAAGCCGGTTAACACACCAGGCCTACAAAGCACCATGCATCACCATCACAAACTATTACATATTGTAATTTTGTGTGTTCATTAGTCTGCCAGAGATTTGAGCCAGATCAGTGACCTGCAGGCACAGCTGGAGGAGGCCACAAAGGAGAAGCAGGAGATTCAAGAAAAGGTACTGCCGACTTCACGCGACAAATTCAAGTGATTTGTCGTTAGTCAGTAAATATATGAGCTGATATACTGGGTCTCAATTCACAGTCAATACTCCACTCTTGAACACAGCAGCATAATCACATCAGCTGCTAGCTACGTCCGAGTTTTGCCTGTATTGTATTCATTGTGTTTTCTCGCTTTTCTTTTCTATCTGAATGCTGAATGCGGCAACATTGTGTATTTGAATAGTTGTATTTTGTAAATGTTTACAGCTTTTTGTAAACCTGAAGCAGCCACGTTATTGAATATTGGGCGTTTTTTTTTTTTTTTATTCTGGGCAAACTGATTCTATTACTGTGCAGTTTGTCATGTAAATATTCAGCATTTACATACACATTTAGTAGAATCTTAATAATTGTGCTTGATGATATTTTTGTGTATACTGTACATTGCAGTTTACTCTTGCATTGGTCACATGTGCATGCTTATCATTTTTGCTTGTTTACTCTGGATGCATCCCAAACAAGGTTTACATAAATGTACCGTATTTTCCGCACTATAAGGCGCACCTAAAAGCCTTCAATTTTTTCAAAAGCTGACCCTGCGCCTTATAATCCAGTGCGCCTTATATATGGATCAATATTGAGCCGCAACAGGTCGGTGACCCTGCACGATCGGCAGAAGATCCCGCCATCTTGGATCGCGAGCTAATACTAATACTTTACCTCAGAGAAAATAATAAAACAGCTGTTTATTCATTTTGGGAGTGAAGGGGGTTGTCAGAAAGCTGGTTTGTAATCTATTCATAAAGTTTGACTGACCTATCTGACTCTTTTGTTGACATTCCTTTTAGCGCAGCACCATCTAATGGGTGCATAACATAACCCCAGCCTCTACTGTAGCGCCTTATATATGGAAAACGTTTTAAAATATGTCATTTATTGAAGGTGCGCCTTATAATGCGGTGCGACTTATATATGGAAAAAGTTTTAACATTTGTCATTCGTTGAAGGTGCGCCTTATAGTGCGGAAAATACGGTACATACTTTATACGCACTGGGACATAAGAAATAAAACCTTTTAAAAAATACTTCAATAATTCAAAGAAAGTGTATTTGCACTTAAAATTTGACTGCAAATGTAGCTACAGTATCTGATAAAAGTACTGTACTCACTTTTGTGAGATATTACAAATAAATGTTTAAAAACTGACTTTTCTTAAAGATTAACTGTGACCACTATTGCACTAAAAAAAAAAAAAAAACACAGTTTACACACCTGTGTCTTGTCTGCAAGGCCCTCCCATGAGAACTGTTTTGACCGGGAGCTGCGAGCCGTCGTTAAGACCACGCCAGAGGAACCGATAGCCATCTTAAGCATTTGACCTTGAAATGGTTATCTCTTCCCCAGTAAAAGGGCAATTTGACTTCTTAAATAAAATCAAAGCGGAACTCAAAAAGTCCCACTCGTCTCAGATGTGAAGTCACTCATTAAGTGCCATTGTGCCTTCTGGGTTTTATTGTGAGGGCTCTTTTTCCGTCTTTTATCAGTCAAAATGATTCAAGTGAGAGAAATGAACCTTGATTGGACAGTTAAGTGACTTTCCCTGCAGCCATCGCTATCATATTAAGTAGTTTGAATTTATTAAAAAAAACAAAAAAAACGGCAACAGTTGATTGCTTGAGAGCTGTTGCTGCACTCACATGGCAAAAATACTAAATTTATGATTGTCTAGCATCACATAAAAGTTCATATAAAAAGACGTCATAATTTACATTTTACATTTGCTGACCAAATTTCACAGGTAGCAATAAAAGCCTTTCCAGTTTACTTTTCCGACTCTGAGGTTGTACATTTAACATTTCATTGGTTTTCCGTGTAGTTGAATCTGTTAAAAAAAAAAATATGATAAAAGATTAACTCATTCACTGCCATTGACGGCTAAAGACGTCAAAGATCAATTTTTACTGGATTTGCAGTGAATGAGTTAACATTTCACCTTTTAACAATGTATGAATGTCTGACTCTCAGCATTGACAGTTATTGTAGTTGGACTTAACCCCGAGCTCTTCTTCCGCCATTTGTAGTAGATTGAGAGCATATCTGCAACTCATTACTCACATTTGACATGCGACATTTACTCAGAGGGTGAAAAGTTAACACTAATTCAATGTATATACACAATATTTGATTTTTCCCCAGCCCTCATTTTAAACAGCAAAGCCAAGATCAAGAATTAGCATTTGAGAGCGTTTTGTGGAGTTAAGAGTGTGCATGTGTGTGTGTGGGTTTGCGGTGATAAAAGTGTGTCTCTGCGTGTCCTTCGCACAGCTTCATTCGCTGCAGAGTCAGCTGGAGTTCCAGGAACAATCCATGGTGGAAAAGTCTCTGGTGAGCCGTCAAGAGGCCAAGATCCGTGAGCTGGAAACCAAATTGGAGTACGAGAGGACGCAGATCAAACGTTTGGAGGTCAGACGATCCTTGTGTCTCGTCAATGTAAAAGAGCAGAGAAAATGCAAATCCGACATGACATTTTCATTTTGCGCGCGTCAAGGGGGACACATCAAGAACACTCAGCCGTGACATTTGGTGCACGCGCAAGAGCTGGATCAAAGTCTTTACGAAAGATAATAATGCTCAATTTTGATTGACATTTTTTGGGTTTCTCCACTTCTCCCTTAGAGCCTGGTGGGTCGTCTAAAAGAGAATCTTGAAAAGCTCTCCGAGGAAAGAAACCAACACATATCTGCGGAGAACAGAGAGAAGGAGCAGAATAAGCGGATGCAGAGACAAATAAGGGACATTAAAGAAGAAATGGCCGACGTGTCCAAGAAGGAGGCCGAGGCGAGCCGAAAGAAGCACGAGCTGGTGGGTGTCGGCATAAAACGATCGGACTCGCAACCTGACTGCAAATTGACTTCTTTGCCATCCATTCGCCAGGAAATGGACATTGAGAGCTTAGAGGCGGCGAATCAGAGCTTACAAGTGGATCTCAAACTGGCCTTTAAGAGGATCGGTGACCTGCAGGCTGCCATCGAGGACGAAATGGAGAGCGATGACAACGACGACTTAATCAACAGGTGCACAGTTTTTATACGTTGAGAAATGTGCCACCTTGGTATATTCAGTCGAAACTTGTGTTGAAAGAAATTATTGCTAATGAGAGCGCCAAGTCTGTCAATCATAACTTGTTATTCTTTGTCTCCAGCAGCGTTTTCTTTTTAAACCTAGTTTGAAATTCTGGGTCACGCGTCACTCTTGTGTCTGACCTGGTTTAATGCTGTTGTATGCTGCTGATCTTTTGTATAGGTGTGAGTAAGATGAACTAATGCAGAGCTTTAAAAGGCAGAAAAACAAACCAAAAATAAAAAATAAAAAAAAACACGTGAACTGTTGGAGAAGAAAGGCCAGCAACAGATTTACAGTGGATAATGATTGGATCTGAGTGTAGAACAATGTTAACATTGTAATGCCGTGAGCATATCTCACCTGTTCCCTTTTTTCTCTGTTTTCTTGTTCCCGTTTTTGGTGTCGTCCACACTCTCCCTGCAGTTTGCAAGACATGGTGACAAAGTATCAGAAAAGAAAGAACAAAACGTGAGAGTGGAGAAAAGCATTCTTTGTGTTTGTTGGGGTGGTTGTTTTTACACTTTTTTTTTTTTTTTTTTTTTTAAAGAAACCAATGCAGTATTTATTTATTTTTTTTAGTTACACTGACAACTTCAACATTTTGTAAAATGTATTGTAATTTGTGTGCTAATATACTGTATCTGCAACATTTTAGCAAACCAAAATTATAAAGATAGAATATTATATAGATATTTACATGGACTTTGGGAGATCAACTCAAACACTTTGGCATAATTCTTTATTCCACACACTGTGGAAGGCCTGAGGAATAAAGCCCCAACACTGAAAACTGTTTAATACTGCATTGTTATCTTCTACAATGTTTTTTCCATTCATCATCTTTAATATATCTGTTCATATATATATATATATATATATATATATATATATATATATATATATATATATATATATATATATATATATAATGTAAAAATGGATCTTTGACGTCTTTAGCCGTCAATGGCAGTGAATGAGTTAATCTTTTATCTTATATATATATATATATATATATATATATATATATATATAGACACAATTTGTGTCCAAGTCAAAGTAGCATCTGCTGCCTAGTGTGGCGTGGACCTCCGTTTGAAAAGCTGCCCCCTCAAAAACTGTTGGCTGTTTACATGCATGCTATTTGTATGATGCTTTGCTGATTGTAAATACATTCTCATTTAATATTCAATTTTACTAAGACTAACTTGGTCCCATTCTTATTATATATGTCGGCACCGATGCTTTACTCTAAAAGCAGTTGTGTCAAAAAATAACCCAATATGGATCAGCAAGGGGACTAAGCCAACTTTTTAAGTGATACGATCCAGTCCCAAAAATTGTTAATGAATATGGCACAAAACAATCTGGAAAATAGGGTTGTTTTGCCCCCCTTCCATATTAATAACGATAAATGTATAACTTAAAATGTTGGTTCAGTGCCTTTTTGACCCATATTGGGTTATTTGTGTTGCAAGTGTTTTTTGAGTGATCCCACATTGGATCAAATTTAACCCATTTTTTATTTTTATTTTTGTATTTTTATTTTTTTTACCTATTTGGCTTTCTTTTTTCATTTTTTTTTTTTTTTACCCAATGTGGTTCACTACACCCTAAAAACAGTTGTGTTAAATTGGGATAAAGTTGGGTAAAATTAACCCAATTTAAATTTAACCTAATTCAACCCAATTTTGTAAAAACAAAACAAACAATCCAATAATAAGGGTCGTTTTGTACAAAACAACCCAGAAAATCAAATTGACCCAAATAGTGGATCGATCCATTTTTAACCACAATTGGGTTAACCAAATGTTTTTGCTGTGTCAACATAAAAATGGCAATTTTGTGACATTCTCCTTCAACATATATTACGGTGCCTCTAAAAAAAAAAAAAAAAAAGACATTCCCAATTACCTGGCTGTTTATGTCAATCAAAAATAAACGTCAATATTGTAGGTAGGGAGTCGTGGTGCAGTCAAGGTGAATAAACAGCATGACGCGTGTGACACAACGTAATAATACGCTCGCCAATAAGTCCAGCAATTAACTTCAAACGCATGATGCTGAAGCGATAACATTGAGGCATATGTGATTTGAGGCTGAGTTTGAGTATTTGTGACAAAGATTTACAACCAGCCAAGGCTGATTGTCACAAGCCATTAACGTTCACTTCCAAATTCTTGGGGCTTGTTTGTATCTGTAGGCCTCAGGAGCGGTTAGCAAGGAGTGTCGGGCCAAGGACAAATCGGTTCTGACACCATTTGCACAACACTCGATTGCAAGCCACCTTTTATTTCACATTGGTTTGTGTTTTATAGTGGCAAGTGGGAGAGGAATTTGCTTCGGATGAGTTTTGGGATTTTTCGCATTATCAAATGCGATAGCGTGATTATTTCTTTGATTGGCCTTCATTTGTTTTATTTGGCAGCCAGTACTATACAGTAGACAAGAGCAAAAAAAAAAAATGTACAAAATATAATCTGAACACGAAATTATGCTTGTTCACTTCTCTTGTATTAGAAAAAAAAAAAGACCCTCCCTCGAAATCGTCGAAAAGGAAAATGACAGAATTTGCTGGTGATGGATTTTTTTTAGATGGGTATGAGGACACCTGATAAGACTTACCAGCATGGCTATCATCTTGCACCGTCACGAATAATGTTTTCTCCTCATAATCAGCAAATACGCCAAGATGGATCATCTTGTCACTTTTATTTATAGTTATGCGCCTGTAGACTGTGGATGAAGCATACTAGCGTTTAGTCAGACACTTTGCATGGATCAAACAACATCTATGGCGATGAATGATGGTGAAGATGAAACTATTCATCAAACCTTTCTTCCAGTAACCATTAAAAAAATGGGTATACAGTAATATTAGCCGTTTCAATATTGAATAACTAAGCTAGCAATTTAGCTAGCAATGGAAATGAAATGTGGAACCGCTTCAAATGAGTAGTTTCATGGAGATGACGTCAATTAAACATGACACAAAAAAGAGAGAAGACACTCCGTTCAAGGTTTGTGAGGAGAGTAACTGACTGATACAATTCACTCCTGCACTCTCTGAAGATTCCTCTCTTCACCCTCTCTTTTTATTTGGTTTCCGCCACCTAGTTACATGGGTGTTCCATCCCTAAAAATGCAAATGCAAGGCATGGTTGGAACACGGTGTACTTGTTTGTCTATGTGTTGCGCATGTGAGTGGAAGATTGTTGAGCTAGGCTACGTGAATGCGAGTGCGGAGCAGAGCGAAGCATTCTTCATTGCAGCAAATGCATGATAACTTATTATTTACAATTATTCCTACATTTCCATCCTGTTTATCCTACATTTGCACATCTATCTATCTTATGAAAACAAATATAGTTACACTCGGAGGAAAATATAGTACTAATTACTCGTAGTCTGCTGGATTAGGGAGCAGGTCTGGAAGAGAAGTCATAATGTCAGCATACATGCATATATATATACAGTATATGTTACATTTGTCGAAAACAGTTATTGGGATTGTCAATTTTAAAATTACAAATACCGCCTAGGTATCAATGGTAGCTATGGAAGCCCATTCCCGCCAGTAAAAAAATAATAATAAAAAAAATAAAAAATAATATATTATATATATTATATTATATAATATATTTTTACACGTTAGAGCGCCAGTGAGAATTTTTTTCCATTTATTTATTTATTTATTTATTTTTAAGATCCTGCATCTATCACTTATTATGATTGCAGAAAGTTGCACTTTTTTCAGTCCTCAGGCATTTATGCTAGAAAACTTAACTACCTATTTTGGGTAGCACTCTGAAAATTCACCATTGCATTTAACACATTCATTGCCAGACCAGCAAAAAAATGCATCATTTGACGTCTTTTTTCCGTCAATGGCAGTGAATGAGTTAAAAGGAATGAATAACGATTGAGTCTGAGCAGGTGGAATCTATTGCCCCCCCCCCACCCCAACTTGAATCCACAGGTCTCCATATTGATTGTTATGTCAAGCGTAGGGGCTTTTTGGTGCTCATGGCTCTACTCCATTACAAGCACCAGAAGAGGGTGACATGCCACACAGATGCTAGCAGCCGGCAGCCAAACAAGTTGATTATCCCGCCAAGGGCTTCATCTGCATTCTGCCTGGATAATACATGTGCTTTAACTGGAGTATGTTGACTAATGGCATGAGATTTATGCTTCTTTCTGCATTGTCATGCTTCATCCTAAACTCCTATCACAAAGTGACCATTTATTACACTGTATTGTGTAATTTATGTGATCACGCTGCGTAAATATTCATTGAACGAGTCGTTTTATCTTGTGAAAAGAATTCCAACCTGTCTTGATTATTCACATTTCGACATAAAACAGACTAAAGGAGAAATCAAGTTGACCGATTTGTTAAATAGAGTCATTTGTTCATCAAGTGCAGATAAGAACATGACTTATTAGAATGGATGTTTTTGTTTTTTCTGTTTTATTTTCTCGTGTTTCTGAATAGCCATTTTGTTCTTGCAGCGGGCAAGAGACAGACACCGATTCTGAGGTGGAGGACCGTGTGGATGGGGTTAAGTCTTGGCTCTCCAAGAACAAAGCCTCCTCCAAGCCCCAGTCGGATGAGGGAAGTCTGAAGAGTGCCAGGTTAGTGCTTCCTCCTTCTCTCATCCTCTTACCTCATCACAGATAACCACATGGATCTCTGTGATAGATAAGGGCTATACTGAGCAGTGCGCCTGGTGACTGAAGAGCCTCTGTCAAGTTCGTTATATACGATTGTGTGTGTGTTTTTGGTCATCAGTCGATATGTTTTCGCAATGCTGTAATGACCATATTGAATTTCTTTCTTCAATCCTTACAATAATATGTTATATGTTCCCACCATTAGTCTAAACACAGCATTTCGATTAATCGTGTGTTTATGGAACACGAATTAAGCAGCAAAAGACGCTGGTTTTCATCCATCTCGGGGGCGGCCATTTTACCACCTGCTGTCGACTAAAAGTGACATCACAAGTTTGGTCATGTGACAAGCTGAGCCGTGATTGGTCGTTACGAAGCCCTGAGCACCTGTGATGTCATTTTCACGCAACAGCCGGTGGTAAAATAGTCGACCTCTGAAAACACCGTTATCAGTTTAGCAGAGCGTATTTTACGCTAGGTTACCTGTATGGAGTAATGAGAACCTCTCAAAGAACAAACTTTACTGTTTGCATCGACCAGTATATTATCTCAATAACAAATTGTAGCTCAGAGTTTAGGTTTACATTTTGCAGCTATTTTTTTTTTTGTCCTGATTTTACATTCACTTGATTGTTGATGGGTTTGAGAACATTATGCAGACAAATCTTTTTGACAGATATCTGTAAAAATGAATAAATAAATAAATAAAAGAAAATGTACATACAGTGCTTCTCCCAGATTTATTGGTACAACTGTATATGATACACGGAATTTCCGCCATAGAGGCAGAAAACGTGAAAACGCCGTGGAGAAAAAAATGTTAAGTTGCCACTCACGAAGGCTGCCTAAGATGGCCGCCAGTGGTGTCACTTCTCCCAATGGCAAATAAGTGGCATTGTTGGTCTCTTTTTATATAAGTCCGTGACAGAACTGGGTGGATTTTGCTGCTCAATTCATATTCCACAAAAGCAATAATGATCGGAATACCATATTTAGACAAGAGGGGCCATATAGAATATAGCATTTGTTTGCTTCCTACCATAAATGATGGCTCGTCTACTTCCTGGGAAACAGAGGATGTCAGATTCTGGAGTTCGACCTTGGCCCTATAATTAACATATTTCCCCTAATGGTATCTATTTACTGTTTGATGTCAAAATGAAAGCTGTGAAAAAAGGTCATGCCATGAATAGATTCTTTACCTTCGTCCATTGTTGGATAATCTTGTTGACATGCAGACAAACCAATTATAGCAAAAAATACATTCCTTGAGAGATCACTAACTAGAGTCTTTAAAAGGCCCAACATTACCCGAGGCAAAAAAAAAAAGGGATGGGTAATTTATGCGATTAGGTGTCATTGCTCTCCTTTCCAGTAATCTGTCTAATGACAACAGGCGGAATGGCGAAGTGGCTGCTGTCAAATTTATTGAAGTGGCCTGTGGCCAGTTGGCGCGTCTGCTAAATGATGCCTCTGCTTCCATAGATCTTCTCACTTGTTGACTCCCGCGCTGCCCACAATGCCGTAGTGTACACAAACAGTAATAGCTAGAGGGAGAGGGACGCTCCCTTGCCATCAACCTCCAAAGGACAAAAAGAACGTGACAAATTATCAGTTCCATCCGACATTACGGATTAGCATCAGGACTCCAACTCTCGGAACAATATGCTGCTCGTTATATTCATTTCTTAGCCTCGACAGAAATGCGTCTTTTATTTGGTTTATTCGTGTATTGTGCTACCCTGTAGATATGCAGCAAATGTGGATGCCAAAGAAGTGAAAGAGGGTAAGGAGAAGACGAGTGATGGAAGTCAAGATGGAAAAGATCTAGAGCAGAACAGGTCAATGTCTGTCATGAGCTCCCTCAGCTACCGGAAACGTTCTAATCTGAAAGACTCCATCGGAGGGACGGGCGATGAGAGTTCCCTGTTTAGCACTCTAAAAGAACAGCCCGACACCCCTGACCACAGCTCGATTCGAAAAGCCAAATCCAAATCCGGAGATGTCCAGGAAGACTGGAAGAAGAACCAAGCACAAGAAGACTTTGATGACAAAAGCTCCGTCATTTCCATGGCCTACTCTGAGGCCACTAGCAGGGCGAGGAAAGGTTTGGATTCACGCTGGAGCTCGCGAAGCAGCCCAGAATTTGATAAGGACTCCACGATCTCCTCCGTGGCTCCCAGTCGGGTATCCACAAGGAGGGCGATGCTGGATGACGACGACGTCAAGTCCACCATCAGCAGTGCGAGTCGCACTAGCCCGCGATCGCTGCACCGTAGCAGCTCCTGGAAAGACGACGGGCGCAGCAGTTCTCGCCTGTCCCTCGCTCGGAGTTGTGGCCTTAGTGAGTTCGGGGTGCATATAGATGATGACGACAATGAGAATGGCCAAAGTGTTGCTTTTAACAGAGGGACGTCCCCATACAGTCCTCGCTCCACCGCTCGTAGTTTCTCGACCCCAGCCCGACCTCACTCTTCAGATGTCAACCCGCCAGATACGTCTGACATCAAGCCTGTCACGCACCGAAATTATCTGGATCCCGACTTGGAGGCCGCCATCAATGAGGTTCTCAGCTTCAAACCCATTAAGTTTAAGCGCAGCAAGCTTGACGAGTCCAGTGAGGAGGAAGCAGATGAGAAGAAGGAGCTAGCGAGCAGTGAGGGAAGGAAGTTGGAAGATCACGAAGGTTTTGGGAGCAGTAAATCCAGCTTGCTTCGCTCTGCATCCAGTTCCGCTCTGGACCGCGGCAGTCGTCCATCAAGCATCCTCAGTTCCTCCTCCCACAGTCGCAAAGACAAAAAAAGCAAAATCGCTCCGTCAGACGACGACTCTTCAGACGATCGTCACAGCAGGAAGAGCTCAAGGCGAAAGAAGGGCAAAAAGTCCAAGAAGCGATCCAAGAAAAAGGAAAGCGAGTCAGAGGATTCCTCTTCATCCTCGGAATCAGAATCGTCGGAATCCTCTTCTTCGGACTCCACAGTCTCGTACCGCAGCTCGAACAGTGTTAAAAAGAGCCCCAAACAGCCGTCTGATGAGGAAAAGGGAAATACGAGTAGTGGAACACCCAAGAAGCAGAGCAAGAGGAAGCAAAAGAAGGTGGACAACGTGATGATGAAGTACCTCTACAGGCCAGACAGTGACTGATAGCAACAAATGAAGGTGATGCTTGCTGTGTCAATAACTCTGGAGTCTGAAACTCATCCTGGAGCACTCACTTCGCAGACTAACTTACTAACTGCTGGAATTTGGGTTGTTTTTGCAGAAAGTCCCTGCCAAAAGTATTGGAACGGCAATGTCAATTCTTTTGTTTTTGAAATAAACGTGCGTTTTAAATTGAAAGATTAATATGAGGAAAGTCCATATAGTGTGTTAGCTTAGGGTTTCTCCTTTCAGTCTCTTCTTGAGATAAAAATTCAAGCTCTCTTATGTTAAGTCCTGGTGATTGACCTGGTCAGTCTCAGACTTTCCACTTTTCCCCTCTGTTGAAGTCCTTTTGCATGACGAAGATTATCCCAGTTCATTTGTATGCATTTTTCTGTAAATTTCCAGACAAAATGGTTTTGTAGACTTCAGGCTTGGTGCTACCAGCGTGGTAGATTCAAAAACAATTGACCTTTCCGTTCCAATACATTTGGAGAGGACTGTAGATTTTTTTTCTACTCACTCACACAAACACGCGCACAAACAAACATGGTCTCCCAGGCGGGGACGCAAACCCATGCCAACTGGCACCGAAGGCAAGTGACGGTTCCACTCCTCCACCCGGAGCCCGAGAGGACTGTAGATACTCATTTAACGTGTGAGCTCATTGGGTAATTTCCTCCTAAAAAACTAACTTGACTTGGATCGCACAGGATTTTGTTCAGTTAAAATGAAATCTATCGTCGAAGTGTGAGGACTAATATTCAAACCGCAAGGCGGACAACATTCTGGTGCGGTTTAGATGTGAACGTGACTCGGGCCTAAGACATGGACCTGGTTTAGTCTGGTGCTGTTGTCAGAAAGCCAACAGTCTTGACGTAGAAAATCGTGAAGCTGTTACTGTCGTATGAAATGCTACAATAGAAACTAAAATCTAATTAGTGGATGTAACCCAACAGTATTATTGCTACAAATATAGTTTGGGTACTGTGATTTGATCCTTACGTTTTTATTTTTGTAAACTTGGTCCCCTATTCAACATACCAGAGACAACACTGCATGAGCCACGACCACTTTGCAATGCAAAAGGCGCTCTCAGTTTCTGCTCTGGTGTGACAAGGGAACCAAATTACAAGAGAAAATAGCCTTAGAGCGTGCGGTTCTCAAGTCACGCCACCCACACACGTTGGCCAATATGTAGCACTTATTTGTTTTTGCAGCAACAGCTAAACCAGAAAAGCAATCAACACCTTGGAGTCATGCCTTTTGTTTTTTTTTTTCAAAATCAATTTTATATTATCCCATCTTTATATTCCTTCTTGCACTTTTTGAAAGGTGTCAGCAAAGCTCAGGGTAACTTGTAAACCGTGCCATACTTTATTGGAATAATAATGTCGAAGGAGTATATAGCCATTACTTGCACTATATTTCATTACTGTCATGGTCAAAACGGACAACGCATGCCATACAAAAGGCAGTCGCACCGTTCTCGCAGACTAACAACATTAAATTAACTACAGTGATTATGTGCCAAAATCTTGTTACTACAATTATGTTTTTATTATTTCTAATGAGTGCCTTGTAGGCAAATTTGAACATGCAAAGAGTAAAATTTTATGAATGTTTGCAGTAATTTTATTATGATCGTATTTGTATCATTTGACAACAAATCAGACATTTAAAAAAGTATAGTTTGGATTTTTTTGACATGAATCTCGATTTTGTGCGATCAGCACCGACTTAACCCTGACAGCGTTCTGTGACACGAGTTCTGGTCCGGTGTTGGTCGAGAGGAAAGTAGTCCGGCAAATCGTCACGGAAATAAAGTGTTTTTCTTCTAAAAAACAATTTGTGTTCAAAAGAGTGATACATTCGCATCACAAAACTCCATTACCGCCGGGCACTATTTTTCTGTTCGTTCGTATCACTTGCGTGGCGCCCCGCATACAGTTGATAGACGCGCATAATCTACAAGTTGTTTGTCTTTTCGAAGACGGCAGGCACGCGGATCAGCTGTCTACAGGGCGCCGCACAGTGATACGAACAAACAGAAAAATAGTGCCCGGCGGTAATGGAGTCGGACTATTTTTTCCAGGAGGGAGTTTGGTGATGCAAATGTATCACTCTTTTGAACACAAATTGTTTTTAGAAGAAAAACGCTTTATTTCCGTGACGACAGCTAACTTACCGGACTACCAACACCGGACCAGAGCTCGTGTCACAGAACGCTGTCAGGGGTAAGTCAGTGCTGATGAAATAGAGATTCATATAAAAAAAATCCGATTTATCACTTTAAAACCACAAAATTTTATAGAGACTGTGATTGGTGACTACTCAAAAGTTAAGTATTCGTACTGGTATCAATCTGAAAAATTGGTATCAAACGTCGTTAATAAAAACAATTTACATTCTTACCTATACATCACAGCCTGCAAATGTAATATTTCTATTTTTTTTTTTATTCTAACACCTGAATGTTGCATATGGAGGCTATTGCTGTCGCTACATATGAACATTCTTTGCTTGTCAAGATTTTCTGTGCAATTGATGGCTGTTTAAAAGCTCTGCATTGACTTGCACTGTACTTCGATAAAGACTTGCCATTCTATCGCTATGCTTGGAAAAATCAACTACTTAAACCTTTTAAAACTCATTCACTGCCTTTGACAAGTATACTTGTCAATTGTATTTTTTAGAGCGGTGCTAAATGGGGGCGAATCTGAGCATGCTCCACTGTAAATATCAAACTTGGAAACAACTTTACTGATGCCCAACCACCGGTAGATGACATCATTGCCCCATTTTATAGGAAATAAACACAGAGTCAGAGTCCATTGGGAGAAATGGCTGTATTTTGGCAAACCTACATTTTTCTACTGTCAATTATAAAAGAATGGGACGGGGCAAAAAGTAGGGAGTCTATTCCGTTATTTGGTAGATTCGGTTTATATATAATTATTTAATGTAATATCACGTGAGTATTGACAATTTTAAAATTTTCTAAAATGACTGGCAGTGAATGAGTTTTAAGGGAAGGGCATTTAACAATAATTATCATCCTATATTTTAGGGTAAGCAGCCGTTTGCCGTGTGTCCATTTATACCCGTATGTCGACTCCGAACAACATCACCACCTCACCCGTATGTGTTTGCGTTGACTTTGACAGCCCCGCTGCGTCCAGGCGACACGTGACCCACGGCAAATCTGACGAAGAGGACGAGACGGACTTCAACACAGACAGGCGTCTGCCGAGGCCGCGCCTCGGCGAGCGCACGCTGGGCGAGAGCGCGTCGTGACGCCGACTCGGGTCACCTTGCGCTCTCAAATGAAACCAAAAACGCGCGGGCGGGATGCAACCCTACAGAGAAAAACAATTTTGGATAGTTTAATTTCGGGATCCCGTCATATTTTGTTCTCCCCCATGAAAGTGAGTTTGCTTCCGAGGCTTATGTCTGCTCACCTTTCATGTGATGCTTGAGAAAGTTAAGTGAAGCCGAGATATTTAGGGGAAAAAAGGCTTCTTGCCACTTCTGTATTTTAAAGCGCTGCTCTTCAGGCAAATTTAAGCATTCCTCTGCACTTCCTGTCTATTCAGCCCTGCCAAGAGGATTTAGATAAGCCTGCTCTGGATGGACTTCTCCAAGAAAGTCTGACCAAGTCCTAAGACTCTTCTTATCTCTCTTCCTATTAACGGGGGCGAGCTCAATGGGAAGAATTTGCTCCTCTTTAAATTAATTACCATAAATTATAATTTACATCTAACGTCAGAGTATTTGAAAACCAATTGATTATTTGTTGATAAATGATCAACAGCGATTGCGCAGATAAAACTAAACAGAAATATTTCCACGTTAAAAATGAACCAACAGTTGTTCTTTGTTTAGTGGTATAATGTACCAGAGATGGAGTCTATATTATAGAAAGGAAGACCTTATAATATTTCATGGAGATGATGATAACGCTTGTCAACATTAGGCTCAAGGTTGAAAAGAATTTTGTTTATCGCCGTGCCGACCTTCGTCAAGAGGTGGCGTACACCAAGTACTGGTCATCAGCCCGCTTCTATTTATATATAATTGATTTGTATTGACATGAGCGTATTGAACGTTAAAACTTGCAGACTATTGTAACTAGTGTTGTTCCGATACCGGTTTTTGGCTCCCGATACGATACCGATACCATACCGATACTTAAGTTTTTTTTTTCCTCAACATGAAAAAGCTGTCCTGCCATTGGTTCAGAGCATTCAGGGGCCAATAGGATATCTTAGATCGGCATGCAGTGAACATGTCACATACCAGTGAAAGTCGTGCACAAGCAAGACACAAGATGCTGCATCCAAAATCCTATATTAGCGTTGGAATTAATGGTATCGGCATGTTACTTGGGAGTACTCACCGATACCGATACCACTCTTTTTATGCCGTATCGGCACCTCTGCCGATACCAGTATCGGTATCGGAACAACACTAATTGTAACTAGAGCAAACTGTGGTCCACATTAGGACATTAAAAGAGTAAGTTGCTACATGTTATATGAAGGTACTCAAAACATGTAAATGTATGTTAAAGGATTCACAAAGACAAAAACATGTTTTAGATTCTTAGTAACGTCAATTTGCTGACAACAATGTTAACGTGCAGAGTATTTTTGTTTGTGTAACGGAAATCTTTTTTTTTTTTTTATATTTCGACATTACGGAGCCCTCAAAATGAGAGAATATGGTTATGGTTATCCTGAGTTTACCTCTATTTCATATGTCAGATTGCTGATATCGACTTATGTTTTTGTAATTTAAACTTTAGTGAACTATACAGCACGTTATTACTATCTAAATGTATATATATTTTTTTAATAAATATTATTCATAGAACACCTGCAAATCTAATTAAAAAAGGCAGATTGCATAATACATTTAGTATAACGACATAAACATGTGATGTTTGAAAACTGGATATTTCTATTTTGGGCCTTATGATTGTGATCTTATGAATTGAAATTTTGTCCAAGGAAGTCTCTTTGTGCTCTCAAAAAAAAAAAAAAAAAAAAAGCGTCATGTGAGTTGCTATTAGCATAGCTTCCCAGAAAAACCAAATTTGCATTTCATGTCTTATTTTTGCATTTTTCTTTCTTCCCTCCTTGCGCTGCTCATGAATATTAATATATAAACAGACAACTTTGATGTTGGTGATCCCAAATAAGTTTAAGTGAAAACATTTATTGATGTTATTACATAGACTGCTTGAGGAGTCTGTTCTGCGTTCATTTTTGGCATGTGTCATTGTTATTAAAATGAGCTTTTTCTAGGAAATAAAATGAACTGTTACAAGATGGACAGCTTGGTGTCATTTAGGTGTCATAATATTTTGATTCACCCCATCACGAACGAGTGGAAGAATAGCAGGTCAGAAATGATTTCTCACCAAACAAGTCGTGGATGCGTTTTAATTAAATTTAGCTTCGACGCCCCCCCGAGTATCTCCTCAGCGGCTTTTCTCAGGAGACTCGAGGAAACAAACAATTCATGGAAATGAATGAAGTTGAGCTGCAAGGGAATGCGGACTGCTGCTGCTGTTGTTGTTGCCGACGTTATCGCTGAACATTTTAATATGTATAGCGCACGGCTCCGCCGTGCAAACTAAGCTGGAGGCAAATTAAGGAAAGCAAAGGAGTTCCTCCTCCCCATCAATCTCCATCCTTATACAGTTTACAGTGAAATAGATTGATGGCTTCTAGAATCACCACCTTGCTGGATAGTCACGCTCAGTATGTTTTGCCGAGGAAAAAAAAAAAAAAAAAAATCTCTTATTTATCCAACCAATCTATAATCCCCATTCCGACACACAACCTGTCCTTCACTCTGCCCGACAGCTTTTGATGCAATTTCACCTCGCTTGTGTGCACCCTCTGGGTGGCTGCTTAAAGGCTTTCCATTTAGTGGCAGATTAAATTCGGCTTCTGATTTTACTTATTTCGCTCTCTAACACTTTTCCCAAACCGCTGGAGCAGGAAGTCATTAGCCTGGCAAAGCCGAGCAAGTCTGTGTTTGTGGAACAAACCCTTTCTCTTATGGTATAACAAGTCTACACACCCCTGCTCAAATGCCAGGTTTTGTCACGATCGCTGCAAAACTTTTTTTCCACCATTAGTATGACCTATAACTTGGACAACACAATTGAAAACTATTACAGGGTGGCAAGTAAAACTAAACAAGTAAAGAACTGGAGATGTGGCTGTGTTCAGAATTAAATCACATTCAAACTCATGGGAGTCATCAAATAACTGGCGCTATCTTGAGTGCCTCTAATTAACTCCAAATAATGTTCAGATGTTCTAATAGGATTTTCCTGACATTTTTTTTTTTTTGGTCACATCTTACAGCGCACACTGTCGTCCGCAGAGGGCTTCCACACCATCAGAGGGATCTCATTGTTCAAACTTAACCAGTCATGAGATGCGTACAAAATAATTTTCAAAGGCAGTGAATATCAGAAATAGAATGTAAAAAACATAAGGAGTTTGTCTTCACAGTCACAACCTGTCCGACAGAGCGAGAAAGGACGGGAAGCCTGTTGGCTCGCTAGTTAGCGCCCCGACTTTCTTTGATGGACTAAATAAAAGGAAGCGTGAGTAACAGAACAGTAACATAGAACATAGTGAAGACTGTTACCATTAAGTGTAAAAAATTTGGCATGGTGACATTAATTAAGAACTGGACAGCCTTCCAAAATGAAGGAAAACTAGAAAAAAATGGTCTAAAAGGTCGACAGCAACAGTGAAGGGTCTACAGGAATTTCTGGCAAACGTGACAGCAATCCCCTGCTATCTTCATATGACTGTCAAAATATGTTTTTACAAATAAAAGCAGCTAAGCCCGGTTAGATTTTGTAAAACAAACAAAATGTTGGTCCAATGAAACCAATGTTGAACATTTTTTGTCTACCGCTCCATTCTACTGAAACTCAAAATTAATTTGCTTCTCCCACTGGTCACTTAATTAATGGAGGTTGCCATTTGTGGATCTCACTCTGCTTCATCTAGCCTTCCTTCTTTTAGTCATTTCTCTGGTCTTTTGATGGCTCCTTAATCCTGTTGGAATTCAGATGTATCTGGGATTGGTGAATGTTTTTGGATGTGTAACTGTGTGGATGGAGGGCGATGCCTGGTTGGTGTTGGATTTCACTTTGCTTCATCTTTCCTTCCTTTGATCCTTCCCCTGGTCTCCTGACAACTTCACGGCTCTGGTAGTACTATGAACTATCTGGTTGGCGATGATGATGACATGTTACTTGCTAAGGCTGCCGAATGAATAACACTGACCTCTCAACAAAAAAAATACAAAATAACTAAATAAAGTGAAGTGTATACCTTTTTTTTATCCACTCAAACTGCTCCTCCACTGCATGATCAGTGGTACCGCATGGCATTATTTTACATAATACGTCATTCGCTTTGAAGTAGAACATTGCATATTGGGCTCCCGCACATGCTTTACATGCCACGTGTAATTTACATGCAGCTGTGTCCTTCCCTGACATGAATGGAAATTACTTGTCTCCTCCAATAAGACCCTGCACCACTCTGGACAAATATGCACCTTTTAGAATTACAAAGAAGCTGGAGAGCGGCCAAGCTGAGTCGGATTTTCAAATAACAGCGTGCCAGTTGTTGCAAAACACTTCTATTTGCCAAGCATCTCCATATTCTGACCTTGCTTGGAGGCGGGGAGGATTAGTGGGGCTATAGTAAAAGGGGAGAATGTGCTTCAGCAAGTTATTCCCCTTTAATATTAGGGCGGGTCATGTTTAGATGGATACCTGCCGTCAATAAGGCGATGATTGGAGGCGCCGGGAAGCCGTCTGCAGGGAACAGGTGAGGGGGCTGCACTCATTTGCAATTCTGAGATGAAAAAAAAAACTGCCGAGTGCACTGCTTGGGTGCCTCTCTTTGTTTGCACATATCATTTCCACTCTAATGAACACTGCACAGTAGCAAGCCCTTGTAACGAGGCTCAAAAAGCTAGCCTCAAACATTGTTTACATTTTGCATAGGCCTGCGCAGAGCCTGGGGAACAATACAATCATTTTCCTCCCTCTGTGTTGATGCTACCATAAAAGTAAATCACACCTTCAGCTGTGGCAAATCTTTGATATATTTTGCTTGCCGCACCCACTCAGACTGAAGCACAGTGGGAATCTCGAAAACAAATAGCTAAAATGTGCGGCCCAGGAAAAAAATCTGGTTGAAATCATTGCTTTAGCGTCACAACGACTCCGGGTTATGCCTCATGTTGGCTGCGTTCCTGTGAAAAGAGTGTTCCGGCTTTTGTCACTGCTTCGTGTATTAATTCTTTGACTGCCAAAAACGTTTAATTCCGTATGCTAAAATCCTAATGAGTGCCGCCATAAACGTTAATTGACGTTGACTAAGTTTTTTTTTTTGTTTGTTTGTTTTTTAATCAATGGGTAGGGGTGTGAATTGGCTAGTACCTGACGATTCGATTCATATCACGATTATATTTTTTGCTCAAAAATATACGACAGTTAAATTAGTGGTTCTTAACCTAACCTGGGATCAATCGAACCCCTGCGGTGAGACAGTCTCAGGGGTTCGACGGAGGTCAAGAAAAAGGAAACTGCTGAGGTTCCGTACCTCCAACAAGGTTAAGAATCACTGGGTTAAATAATCCATGACAATTTTCACTTTGTGTAAATATTTTTTTCCAGCAACCCATACCCTCTTTTTTTTCTATGTAGCTTGCAAAAAAATGGTAGATAGATTTTCCAAACTAACCCACGTTGGTCAGTCCTACGTTCGAAAGGGCTGGACTGGCCATCTGGCATACAGGACAGATGCCTGGTGGGCCGGTGACCTTTGGGGTCGACGTGGTGCTATTCAATGATTATTGTCCTCCATTTTACCCCAAGAGACCGGCCCACAATTTAGAAGGAGCAGTCCATTTATCCATTTACAATATAGCGATCAAACTGAACCGTATTTACTATACTATGTTACCGTAGTTACACATGTTGAAATTTGTTTAGTGTGTCTGCTTATATTTACAGAATTTTTTGCGGACAGCATATGGTTAGTTCCAGCAACTCAACACCTGATAAACATCAGTTCTGTTTCATTTGTCATGAAAGAATTAAAAAATATATAAATACATAAATAAATGACCACACTTGGGAGTTAATTTTCCCAAAAACTTTGGACTCCCAGAAAATACAGGCACTCTGTCGATTATAAAATATTAAATTTTTGCGGAATACTTCCCCCCCCCCCATCAAATCCATTGTGCTTCTGTATGGAAGCAGTAGGTTATTATACTCAATACAGTGCAGAATGTTCGACTTAATTATAACCAAAACAAGCTCGTATGAGTTTTAACCAAAGCTGATTACCGTCATTATGTTGTCATGTAGTTGTTCGATGCCAGGTACTAAAACCCTAGTTTGGTTTCATCTGACTTTTTTTTGTGTTCACTGCCATCCATTATTTTCTGCACTTCACTGCTGCAGTCGAGCTGTATTTCTAATGATCCTTGAATCTCCAGATCCCAATTCCAATTCGCGAGTCATGCTGTTGCTGAAAGCTGTTGCCAAACATCCAGTTGTGCTTAATTCTGCATGTTCGGCACATGAGCCGGCTCCCGGTCCCCGAGATGCTATAAGGTGACTGCTGCAAACAGCTTTTTTTTGTGGTTACCAACTTTCAACTCATTGTTATTGGTGGTATTTTGTTTTGAAAAATTGATTTTTAAAATAAATGACACAAATGTTTTATCATGTACTAAAACTGCAGACATTCGGAGTGCTTGGTAGCTTTGTGGTCTTTGCCGCCAAAATTCCAGACCTAGCAAGTACCACAACCGTAAATGCAAAGATAGCAGGAGTTAACAATTTGTTTTACTGCAGAATTTCCCAGGCATGTCTCACGGAGCAGATGGCATGTTTGGAGGCATTCCAAACACCAGTATAATACACTACACTAGGATTTCCCAATTCACAATTGAGGGGTTAGATCCAAAATTGTTTGCCAAATATGTAATAAGCAAGTAGATAATTTCACAATTTCTTGTTAAATGACTTTTTGATTCATGTTGGTGGTGATAAACGAAATGTGTCCTGTGTCAGTTTTTTTTTTTTTTTTTAATTGGCCTGGATCCCAAGGGGTGAATGGAGATTGGGTTCACCAAATTTGCAATTGATATGATGAACACATTTGGGAAATCCGACATTACACCACTTTTCCAATGAAATACTTCTTTCTCCAATGTCAAATTTGTATCCATTTGCTCTCATGATCTGAGCCCTGAATGTAATGATTGTAACTTCAAATGTAACTCAATAGAAATTGGATGTAAAGCTGCAGCTAGTTGGAAAAACAAAACAAAAAAAACAACCAGTTTGTCACAGAGAAGAACCAATCATCACCCAGCAGCAGCAAGCTATTGAGTAGAAATCATCAAATGCTGAGTGGAGACCCAAAAATTCATGTTAAAGTGTTAAAGTAGTTCCTGAAGCATAAGGCAGAGATTGACAGTTGAAGGAGTCAGACGGGGTACCGGTGAGTGTGCTGACATTCGCCGTTTCTTTTTGGAGTCTCCATCTCACTGTGCATGCAAGTCTGAGTGACGAGATACTGACATTTACAATCTCTTAGCATTGAAGTGTGACCAAGCATGTCAGCGACAAAATGGAGCCACAGTGGATGGTCTTTGTCATCACATGGTGAGTTTTTTTTTTTTTTTTTTTTACTTGACTCTAATCATCATTCTGTTATTCACACATGCACACTACTCTGCTTTCGGTTTCATCAGACAGCATATTGGTGAATAATTATTGTTGGCTAAGACTTAGAAAGATCCATAAACATATGGTTGCCTAATACAACTCATGAAAAAAAAAAATGACAACATAATCATATGTATACACAAAGCTATTGTTAATTGTACCAACAAATCAGGCCAAATTTGAACATATTCGCTCCCTTTTACATGATAAAATTAACTTTTTTACTGTAGTGATTGTCCCACCCATTTCATTCCTACATGAGCTGCTCGGAAAACGGTCAAGGCCCACAATCGTAATTTACATGTTCAATATTTACGATTGCAAAATCCTGACTGTTGTCAACACCGGGTTGGAGAAAGCCATAGACACCAAATGTATCGATAGTCAATTAGGAAGCAAAAAAAAGGTACTTCTATGTGCCTGCAGTTAAATTGCTCCCAAAAATGTATAAATACATTCTATTTTAAATATTACCATGCTCCCAAAGACGTATTCATACGTTTTTATTTTTATGCTAGAGCATACAGAAGGCTATGAACTGAAGAAAATGATTGACACATTGGTAGTTATTACAAAAATGGCCGGCAGGTGGCAGCAGAGTATAAGAGATCAACCACGGCCATGTTGCCAAAAGCTCTTTTCCACACTGTTTTAAAAAAAAAAAAAAGATTTGGGAATAATGATAAAACTTAGCTATATTCTAATGCTAATTTCTGCACACAATATTCTGTGGGCCTTGAAAAATTAGTCAAAATCCAGAAAAACAGCAGTGAAAATGGCTTGGAGTGAATGCGTAAACACTTTCACTTGTTTCTATTTAGACAAAAATACTCAAGTAAAATCGTGCCTGATGATTGGCTGGCAACCATTTCAGGGTGTGCCCCGCCTCTCGCTGAAAGCTAGCTGGGTTAAGCTTCAGCACATAAGAATGGGTGGATTCATATGGGATATAGCTACAGTTTTACAATACCAGACTGCCAGATACCTTTTGATTGCACCATAAAATGATTATTTATTTTTTTATATATACTGGGCTCAGTCACCACTGGATTGTAGCCAGTGACACATTGCAAATATAATTAGATTGAAACCAAAACGCAATTACATTTCACATCTGCAACATTTTACAATCCAACTTTCGCAGAGGTCTGTGCGCTTGCACGTGACGACCCAAGTGTCCAGCTTATACGAACTAAAGTGGGTCTGAGGGAAGCGCCGTCTCCGGCTTGTCCCTCAAGGGAAAACGCTCAAAGTGGCTGCCACAAAATTGAGCAACCCGGCTGATGAATGGCCTCTGACATGATATACGGCTGCTGGCTTCTTCCCACAGGTCTTTACAGGTTGTGTTTGGTCAAGTGACCTCAGCCTCTTGTTCATCCCCCGAGTCCTAATCTGCTGTCCGAGTGTAAATATGATCCATGGCGCCGCACGGCAGAATGTGAGTCTTGGAACAAGGCGGAGTAAATCTACCAGATTTGTTTCAACCATTGATGACAAATACTCCGGGGTAAACCCTTTATCGTTATTCAGTAAATGACAAATGTAACGCAAGCCAAAAGGCAAGGCAAGTTTATTTGTATAGCACATTTCATACACAAGGCAACTCAATGTGCTTTACACAAGGAAAGACAACACATAAGCATCAAGAAACAGTAGTTGACATTCAGAGGAAGAAAAATAAATGAAAATAGGTTACAAAATTTACTAAAAAGAACATACAATAACAATCTTAAAACATTATTCAACAAACTTTAAAACATTTAACATAAGGAAGTTTAAAATAATAAAAAAATACCGTATTTTCCGCACTTCAATGAATGACATATTTTAAAACTTTTACCATATATAAACGAGCTACAGTAGAGGCTGGGGTTACGTTATACATCCATTAGATGGTGCTGCGCTAAAGGCAATGTCAACAAAACAGTCAGATAGGTCAGTCAAACTTTATTAATAGATTAAAAACCAGCTTTCTGACAACTCCATTCACTCCCAAAATGGATAAACAGCTGTTTTATTATTTTCTCTGAGGTAAAGTATTAGCATTAGCTTGCGATCCAAGATGGCGGGATCTTCTGCCCATCGTGCAGGGTCACCGATAGCGTCTTGACAACGAGACCTGTTGCGGCTCAATATTGATCCATATATAAGGCGCGCTGGATTATAAGGCGCACGGTCAGCTTTTGAAAAAATTGAAGGCTTTTAGGTGCGCCTTATAGTGCGGAAAATCCGGTAATTAAAGCAGTTTAAAAGTCCCTTATCAAAGGAATAAGAAAAAAGCAAAGTGTTTAACCTGGATTTAAAAGCATTTACACTCGGGGCTGACTTCACTTCTGTTGGCAGCCTATTCCATCTGTGTGCAGCATAATAGCTAAATGCAGCTTCACCATGTTTGCTTCAACTCTGGGTTCCACTAGTTGGCCCAAGTCTGTAGAGCCCTGCTGGGTTTGTACTCAATCAGCATTTCTTGGATTTATTCAGGACCCAAACCATTTAGTGATTTATAGACAAGTGGCAGAACTTTAAGTCGTCTCCATTTCTGAATTTTTGTCTTTTGGATGGTGACAATCGAGGGGGGTGATGTGAAACGACTTGTCCCCCTGCATACCAATCAGTCATTCACTTGCCTGGTGGCAAAAATGGCTTGTTAGCTCCACTCTTCCTGTGGAATGACACAATCATTGGGCGGAGGGATGCCAAGACATTGTTATATGTTTGGTTTGACGCCTTTTTTGCCACCAGGCGAGTGATTGGCCGATTGGTATGCAGGACCGCCGTTTACCAGCCACGCCAGACAGCATCAACGCCTAAATTGGGCGACCCACACACTGAAATATTAGACCCGAATAAGGATTATGCTGGGAATACGTTGTGGTAGGCATGCCGGCAATATAGATAATTACTTGATAGATAAGACAACATGCTGCTAAGCTTCTAAAGGGTATTCCTTCATTTAGCTGACCTCTGGAAGAAGGACAAGCACGATGTGTGACACGCATGTCTTCAAGGCTGTGTTTACACGACGTGATTCACCCAATTCTATTTTTTCCTCCAATGTGGTCGGCTCAGCTAAAAGCAAAGGCTTCGTTTGGTTATATGTCATCGGTTGCAAGCTGGATTGTTATCATGTTACCAAATGATTGAAGACGCATACGGACATGGCTTACCAGACAATTGACATGGCCACTTTATTCACAAGAATGTCATTATAAATTTGAACTAAATCAATGTATTATCAATTACGGATGTTCGATATCAACTTTTTTCCAGAGTGATACTAGTATGAGTATTCACTTGAGTACTCACCACTAGTACTTCAAGTTTTCATAAATTCATGAAATTTCATACAATGTCATGACAGATTTTAACAATTTAAAAAAATATTTGTTGGATGGTATTTTTATGCTGATTAAAATTACCATGCTGATTCCAAATCTATTCATTTTTTCAAGTGTTTTTCTCCTCATCTTACCCTTCAGAGAAGCAAAATTCCACTGATTAGCTGTCGAAAGACTTTAGTAAAATTCTACTGATTTGCTGTAGAAAGACGGTAGTAAAATTCTACTGATTAGCTGTAGAAAGACTGTAGTAAATTCTATTGATTAGCTGTAGAAAGACTGTAGTAAAATTCTACTGATTAGCTGTGGAAAGACTGTAGTACAATTCTACTGATTAGCTGTAGAAAGACTGTAGTAAAATTCTCCTGATTAGCTGTAGAAAGACTGTAGTAAATTCTATTGATTAGCTGTAGAAAGACTGTAGTAAAATTCTACTGATTAGCTGTAGAAAGACTGTAGTAAATTCTATTGATTAGCTGTAGAAAGACTGTAGTAAAATTCTACTGATTAGCTGTAGAAAGACTGTAGTAAATTCTATTGATTAGCTGTAGAAAGACTGTAGTAAAATTCTACTGATTTGCTGTAGAAAGACTGTAGTAAAATTCTACTGATTAGCTGTAGAAAGACTGTAGTAAAATACTACTGATTAGCTGTAGAAAGACTGTAGTAAAATTCTACTGATTAGCTGTAGAAAGACTGTAGTAAATTCTATTGATTAGCTGTAGAAAGACTGTAGTAAAATTCTACTGATTTGCTGTAGAAAGACTGTAGTAAGAAAAAGGAAAATTCCACTAATTAACTGTAGAAAGACTGTAATAAGAAAAAGCACAATTCAACTTTTTAGTTGTAGAAAGAGTGTAGTAAGAAAATTATATAACTCATCTACAACTAGCTAGCAAAAAGCTCGCATATTTGGAATTAAGATGATTATTGTTGGCTTTTCTCTTAACCTTGTAACGTTTCGATTTTAGTGTTTTATTTACATATATAGATACACACACATGTATTTCATATTTTTGAAGAAAATGGGGATCCTATATAGCTCAAACCCTAACGCGATAGAGAAAAACTGCAATCAGTTTTGGATTCTGCACCCAAAATTAGTTAAAAACAGCTATCAAACCTACCTCAACAAAAAAATTGTGTTCCCCAGTGTTATAGTTTGTCAAACAGTCGCTTACTCAATGTATTTTTTATTTTTTTGCACTCTATCAATAAATATATCGTGTGCAGCATTTATGTGCTCGTCATTTTGACCTTACCTAACTCCCACTTTTACATAATCCCCCAAAAACTGGCTTGCAAATACTGCACTGCGCATTGAGATGTATTGTACACGAGAATCCTCCTCGCCAGAGACGTTGAATCATTTGCAGAAGACTTCAGCAGTATATAGTCAAGTTTTGGTGTCCACTTTATAGCTCACAGTTCTGGAGTTCCATCAGCACACCTCATTACCTTTTATTGGGTACAAACCGTGGAGGCAGTTGGTCCAACACTGCAGTCAAATATCTAATTTCTAAGTATCCCGTCACATAATTTTATGTTTTCTGCTATTTCTCCTCTACGATACTGTGCAAATCAGTCCACTAAACAACGGGTCACTGAACCTCCATAACCGAGCGAGCCACCAGACGCTGACACAATACATTTCCCTCTCCATGAGAGCTACTCTGTGTAAATAGACACACTGAGAAATTAGATTTGGCAGGTCATTCAGTTCCACCCTTGGGGGAATCTGCAACTTTGGGACAGCATGATTGTATTTATTTATTTATTTTCCGCTCAAAATAAACAGTTCATTTACAGTAAAGTGTACTGGTGCGATACATTGCAATTCTCCTAAAGCTTTTCAAACGATGACAGGGAAAACAAGTATTCACCAATCAAAACGGCATCTGAATTGGAGCGTTGGAAAAAAAAAAAAAAAAAAAAAAAAAAACTTGTGCATTGGCATGCCACTCTAAACCGAAAAATGAAAATCAGCAAGTGAAAACAAGCCGATTTAATGTTGGGAATAGTTTTGTTTCTATTTTTTGGGATTCTTTAGCTCCTTGGCTCAAGTTGTGTACGCTTTCGCCTCACCGCCAACTTGGCCCTGTGAGCTGATGACACTGCTGCAGGATAATCTTACGTTCGCAGCACTTCCAGATTATTCATGTATGTCCACCGCGTCTCTTCTGGCAACGAATGGTGAACTGAAGCAGCCCATCATTGAACTCCCGCGGCTCTTCATGCATAGGTGGTGCTCAAATGATTTCCACTTGAATTTTCGAGTGCTGAATGAGGCTAATTCAAGTAGAGTGCATAGAGGCATCGATTTATTATAAAACAGGGAAACTGGTGGCTATTCGTATGGACAGATATGTGCAGTATGGAGGGATTGACGGTAATCTAGAGTGATCAGTGTCACGTACCTCGGCGGATTTCGACAGCCCCATTGTTGGTCGCAATTTTACCCAGGTCCTGTCCCGTTTTATTAATTTTTCTTATATTATTCTTAAACTAGCTTCCCTCTCCCAAAAAAAACAAGTTTTCAAACGGTTTTATTTTTGAAATATAAAGGATTACATCACATATAGAATATGTTAAAATCTAAGGTATCCCAAACTGTAGCTACAAGGTTAAAGAATCATTGAACAAGGATGCTTTGTTATTGTTATATAATTTATTGATTGTTCCATACATGACCTATTGTATTGAAATGTGGGGGTGTTCTGCCAAAACTTACACCAAAACCATTTTTCTTATACAGAAACGTGCTATCCGTGTCATTTTTGTTTGTGGATACAGAGACCACACAAATCCATTATTTATACAAGTAAAGATTTTAAAATTTAAGGAATTTATGGAGTTTAACCGCCTTAAAATATTGTATAAAGCCCACCGTGAAATTCTACCATACATTTTTTTTTCTAAACCTAAATACTGAACAAAACAAAAATAACGATGTATTTCAACTCAAGGCTTCAGTCTGTGGAACAATTTGGATTGTAAAACAAAATCTTCTCAATCTATTTGTATTTTTTTTTTAAATGTATAAAATCATATTTACTGCAAAAATATATATCACAAAAGGACATGCAGTTGAATTATTTTGAGTTGTTTGGTAGTATTGTAACACCAAAAGCGTCTTGACCGCTTGCTGTAATTGATTTTGTGTTGATTCTTTTTTTGTGTGTGTTGATTAGGGGCAGACAAAACAAGTTTTACTTCTTTCTGTCCCCTTTCATTTCTTTTATTTTAAAGAGTGAAATAAATTGATCTGAAAACGCAAACGGAAAACGCACCGCATCCGTTCCGCAGTCAGTGTGAATTGGGCGTCGTTCTCATCTAAATCACTAGCAGGCATGTTTTTATCATACAGGAACTAGAGCTACCTCCTGTTTCCATGTCTAAGAATCATGGGAAATGTAGTCCTCCTAACCTAATGCTAGCCAGTTCGACCCAACGCAAGCTGAGCTTTTCCAGCGTTACAATGTGGGACCGGTGTGTGTGTGAGGTAAACAGCGCAACCCGCTTCAAATAGCTGCCGGAATCACTTTGGATAATGGTGAGTTCAATGACTTGTTTATGCTAACTGTCAACCAAGATAGCATTTAGCATTAGCTAAAGTAAGGGATGGACTGGCACAAAACAATCAGCCCTGGCATTTTGACTTGGATCTGCTGCCCGACTTTTGCCTACCTTGTAGTTCTGCCATTGATGATGTTTCACTTTGCTATCTATATTCAAAATTGATTAACGGACTGGTCCCTCTAAATTGCGGGCCAGTCTCTTAGGGTACAATGGAGGAAAATGATCGTGAAAAAGCACTGCATGGGCCCCAAAAGAGGCCGGCCCACTGGGCATCTGCCCTGTATGCCAAATGGCCAGTCCAGCCCTGGCTAAAGTTGCTAAACAAACACAATCACCGGTCATCAGATTGAATAGCAATTACATTTGTTGTAAATACTCTCTGGTGATAATTTATTGTAGCTATATCTGATTTGCAAATTTGAAATTCTAGTACCCCGATTTTTTAATTTGAAAATCTGGTCACTCTACAATAACCAACTGTTTCCAGATTTTGAATTTAAGATTGTGACAAAAAGTGGGACCTTATAAAATGCAATACACAGCATATGGATGACATTATAATCTTGATCGGATGCTTTTCTAAAGGTCCCGAAAAGACATATCAGAAGGAAAGGATAACATCTGGTAACCCTATGCAACAGTATTCTTGTTTTTGCTTCATATAAAATGTAGTACTTTTGATACACTGGCAACAAAATGCTTTTACATTGCATCGTTTCCTTTTTGTGTTTACAATACCCACGCACAATAAAAAGGAAGTTCTTCTATTAATCAAGGCATAAACATTCTGCCATTACGTTGACGTCAACTTTAGTTGATGTAAAGTGCATGCAAGCTGCCCCCTCACAGCCCGAGGAAACCGAAACCAGATAAATCCGATTTGTCTTGACAGAGGAGACCCACTGAACCTGAAAATTGAAGTATGACACACGGATTTACACAGTCGATATCACCGGCGAGTCATTGCCGCGTTTGTCACGAGCAACAATGTCTGGATTTCGGTTCCCAGTCTTTTACCGTCACTGCTCACTTGTTTAATTTGTCTAATAATGTTTCATCGTGGAGTGTGTGCAATGAATGATGAAGACCTATCATACTGTTGTGGAGCACTTGCCTTTTCAGTTCGCACACCAATCACTTACGCTCGCTCTCGCCGGATTCCACTCCACAAAAGGTCTCCATTTATCCACTTCAACTTGATTGATGGATGACCTTCAACTTCTTCTCTGGGTAAGAAACGAGAGCTGACGAGTAATTGGCCTGTGTGAAAAACCGCCGGATTCGGATTGCTTCTGATGAAGAATTTTGCATTTGAGCGCAGGTCAAAGAAAACCTTGCAAAGGTTTTAGCTGTCGATTTTCAGAAGTGAGAGTGTTGCAATTTTGTTATATTTTGCCAATAACCCAGGCAAATAATCCAATGTACTCCAAGAGTCTAAAATCCATCCATCCAGTTTCTTGACCGCTTATTCCTCACAAGGGTCACAGGGGGTGCTGGCGCCTATCTCAGCTAGCTCTGGGTAGTAGGCGGGGGACACCCTGGACTGGTTGCCAGCCAACCGCAGGGCACACAGAGACGAACAACCATCCACACTCACACCTCGGGACAATTCGGAGCACCCGATTAACCTGCAAACTCCACCCAGGAAGGTCGGAGCCTGGACTCGAACCCGAGTCCTCAGAACTGGGAGGCGGACGTGCTCACCAGTCATCCACCATGCCGCCCGAGTCTAAAATCACAATTAATAAAACAATACTTAGGTCACTCATCAACCAAAAAAACCCCAAAAAAAAACAAAAAAAAAACAACCTACCATCATACTATGTTCAATTTATATAATCTGACCAATGACAATTTATTATTATTATTATTATTATTTTTATCATACTGTCAAAATAGCCTCTAGTCAAACACTGGTCATTTATGAAATTGACATTAGTGTGAACAATGTCCATCCTAATAGCTAAAGAACAGCTTAAGAAATACAAATACAATATTTGTGATTTAGATTTTTTGCAATGTTACCGTATTTTCTGCACTATAAGGCGCACCTTCAATGTATGACATATTTTCAAACTTTTTCCATATATAAGGCGCACCGCATTATAAGGTGCACCTTCAATGAATGACATATTTTAAAACTTTTTCCATATAAAGTCGCTAAAGTAGAGGCTAGGGTTACGTTATGCATCCATTAGATGGTGCTGCGCTAAAGGGAATGTCAACAAAACAGGTCAGTCAAACTTTATTAATAGATTACAAACCAGCTTTATGACAACTCCATTCACTCCCAAAATGAAAAAACAGCTGTTTTATCATTTTCTCTGAGGTAAAGTGTTGGTATTAGCTAGCGATCCAACATGGCGGGATCTTCCGCGCATGCGCGTCACCGATCGTGCAGGGTCACCGATAGCGTCTTGACAGCGAGACCTGTTGCGGCTCAATATTGATCCATATATAAGGCGCACTGGATTATAAGGCGCATGGTCAGCTTTTGAAAAAAATTGAAGACTTTTAGGTGCGCCTTATAGTGCGGAAAATACGGTAATAAAAATGACATCAAATTCCACATCTCCATCATTGTTGTGTACACACGCCTCCCGTCAACTCTCCAAAATGACACACTGGCAGGTGTTAAAACCTGCTCTGCTTGAACACTCCACAAAAGCTTTATTGTACACCTGCTTGGCTATTTTACATTAGGGAACATCCTCAAAGGCATGTTTCCAACAGTCTTAAGCAAATTAGTTTTGTGCCCATCAGCATGATAGAAAGCTAATAATGGAAATTCAAAAGCTACCTGAATCTGAATTGTATCTCCACCAGACAGGTGAGAGTCATTAACTTTGCATTAACGTGCCTCACCATCATTTTTTTTTATCCCTGTGAAGTGCAGTTAATAATTGAATTCACAGGGAGAAATATTGACTTTTCCTTTTCCAGAGACATAAATATTTCTTTAAGATATATGAAAATACAAATAGCAACAGCACCAGCAAGATATTTACCGATTTATAAGGTCGGTAGTGATCCTTAGAGTGTGTGTGGCCGAGCTGAAGAAAAATGTATCATATACACAAACTGTGAAATTTTTTTAGGAGCTGTACATGAAAGATAACTCATTTGAACCAAAAGGTATAGTTGTCCAATCTTTTATCCTTGAACAAATAATATTCAGGTGTTCACATCCTCCAGTAGGTGATTTATTACCAAAACAAGATATAAAGTTTCCATTAAAATGCAAAGTTATTCATTTAAACATGAAAATATTACTTAAACAGAAGCATGAAGAGCATTTAAACTATTCCGTATTTTTCTTGCATCTGCGACAGAACTGTCAAGCATACTGAAAGATGGATTAAATAGCATTTAACTTTTTCAACTTTTTTTTTGGCATGAACTAAAAAAGTAAAACTGCCTTCATAAAATGGCAACTTCTTTTTAACTTTCTCAAAAAATGTCAATATATGGGAGCTTTCTTGGTTGCAATTGTGACACAATTGTGGTTATCACAACAACAACAGCTTTGTCAAGGTAAATGGATTTAAAACATTTTTTTCTTGAAATGAAACAATTACATATAAAAAAAAAAACTACTTAGGAAGGTCAATAGAAGATGCAACAGATACACAGAACAACACACTCACAAAATGGTGGAACTGATCAGGATATCGGCTACATATACCCAGAAGTATTAACGTGATTAGGCACTAGGGCACAGCTGGGTAGGACAAGACAGCAAGTGATTGGTTGAGACTGAATAGGGCGGAGCAAAAAAAAGGACAGGACAGGTGAAACTCATAATCAGAATCAAGCCCTCAATGACCATTGGCCTTTTGAAAAAAAAAATATATATATTTTTGTTAACAATTAATATAATAATATTTTTTAGGCATTGCCCTTCTAAAAATAAAAAATAAAAAAATAAAATAAAATAAAATAAAAAAATAAAAATAAAAAATAAAAAATAAGTATAGCTTGATTTTATTGTAGCACATGTATAGCTAGCAGGCACATTTGTCAATTGTCTTGTCTGTTACTATGTTCTTGTGATCTCACTAAATGTTATCAATCGCTACCCAAGTACTGTTCCAGTTGAAAGTTCTTGTCAGCTAGCTTAAACCGGTGATGCATTGATTGGATTATTTTGAAGACTTGGCTGGGAAAATATCCCAAGATGCATTTTGTGCTATTATCACAGAAAAATGTCAGTTGTTAACAAGTGCACAGCCGTTCCAATTTACAAAGAGACTCGGCAAGAAGTCAAAACCTTTACGGAGAAAAGCTCGAGGTGGAGCTGAGGCTTTGAGTGGGGTCCGGTTTGGTGTTTCAAATTGGTGCTCTGTTTGCAGTCTGCCGCGATGAAGAAAGACCACAGTCGAAAGGCCGAAGCTCTTGATTTTACCGGTCGATCTACATTCCCGCCTTTATGCGGGTAGTGACCGAAAGAACACGATTATGGATAACAAGCAGCCCAAATGACTTTTCTCCGCATGGCGTCTGGGCTTCAAGATAGGGTGAGAAGCTCGGTCATCTGGAAGGGGCCCAGACGAGAGCGAGCACTCCTCCACATCGAGAGGAGCCAGATAAGGTGACCTTCCTGGTTTCGTATTGGATGTCTCCTGGATGCTTTCCTGGTGAGGTGATTTGAGCATTTCGGAGGCTCTGCTGAAGAGACTGGGACAAGGTTGAGTGTTAAAATGACTCCCACAGAGTCAATTTCAACACTTTTCCGGATTTTTATAGCTACACATACTGTATTTAGTTTCTTGTCTCCCCTCTGTTTGCGTCAATTCATTGTGTTTCCCTCACGTCATGCTGCCCCGTCACAAATAATTTATGTGTGCGTTTGCATATTTAGAAAAATGCTACAGTATATAAACCAATTTATTTGTAATATGGTAGTAGGGTTATTATAGCTTTGGAATTTTTCATTTTAGTTTTTGTTTTGAGTTTTGTTTGTTTTCAATTGAGTTAGTTTTAGTTTTATTAGTTTTCAGGGTGGTTCTGTTAGTTTTTGTATTAGTTTCAGTTCTTTAATAAATGCTTAGTTTTAGTTGAGTTAGTTTCAGTATTAGTTTTAGTTTTTTTTAATGTGTATTACTTGTGCACAATATTTAAAAAAAACACCATGGGCGTGACATTATTCCGGTTTATATCAAAATAAATCTACTAAAAATCACATTTAAAATCATAACCTTTAATAGCACCTGTGTTTTTCGACACCTTCCCTTCTTACTATGACCATCTCCAAACATTTTTGCTTTTATTTTATTTGAACTGAGTCAAATGCCATTTTTAGCATATGTCGCGGGCCACTAAACAACGGACGGCGGGCCGCAAATGGCCCCCGGGCCGTAGTTTGGACACCACTGCTGTACATTCATACATACACAGAATGTGAAGCTCTGATTATAGGAAATGAATGATTTCCAAAATCTTCACAAGACTCGAGACTGTTGAGATCAAAGGTTCCTAAAAGGGCCGGCTGTTAATTACTTGTCACACACTTAAGACGACAAGTATATTTTTGGATACTTTCAACCAAACCACGCATTCCGCTGAATATTAACGATGCACGCCAGGTTACATACAGGTTAATACATGTCTTTTCTGATGAATTACTCAGGGCTGATGTTTAATGCATAAGACTGGCTTGTTCCCTCCTTGGAGCTTTACGTTAGCGTCGAGCTGATTTGAGCTACAATTTATTTTTTCGTGCTTCTTCTCGACTTCATATATTCACCGACCCACTATGATTAAAAAAAATAAATCAATGAGCTGTTTAAATCTGACCCTATGAAATATTTATACTTTCTTAAAATACTATTAGTTTTAGTTATGAATCATTCTTGTTTGTTTCTGACATTGCCAGGCACCTTTTTCTGTATGGTGCGTCATAATTAGAGCGTTTGAGGCGTCTCCTCCATCATTGTTGGCGGTGACAGTCTCATTTACAATAGACGGTAGCCTGAAACAGAGCTGCTGTTAAACTCATGTTGGGTATATATCAAAATGGACTCTGCATTGGAAGCAAGCCCAGTAAAATTGATTTGCTGTCATAGTTTGCAGCCAATATGTAAACCAAACATTGGACATGTGTTCTGCCTCCAGTAAAACGTGGCACATGGATTTGTTGTATATATCTCCGAACTTCGCTTCCTGTAATGCAAAATGCCGAAAAGAAGAAAACTGCATATATGTTCAACTGACGCCGACATTTTCCTATTCAAACAGAATGAAACAATTTCAAAAGTGTTCCTTTTGATCGCTGGAGGAATTTGAGTGCTTTGTATGTGTGCCAGCGCTCGGTCCTATCTTGTGATGGCACACGTCTTGGCGCATGCTGCGAGTGCTCCTGCTGAGTTGTAATAACATACCTCAGTGCTGTCTGAAATATTCATAGCCAGGTAAGCCCATCACTTTGTGCCAGTCACATGGATTCTTATTATCACTCTCCTCTGCTTTTGCCTCCAGGTCACTTTATTCCACCTGACTTTCACCGGCGCATACAACTCGCCCCTCGGCTCCTGGTTGCATCTTGCACCGCCGCCCAATGTTAAAGCCTCCAGCTCCAAATGCCGCTCTTTATTGTGTGTGCTTTCTCCAAATGGCCTGAAAACAATAACTGTCAAGAGTCCGGTTACCCCACCCCACTGTAAGGTAAAATAAATACATAAATACAGTTACGTCCAGACTAGAAGCTTCGTGCATGCTGAGGAGTAAAGCCATTACAATATTTTATTCATAATTAAATCGCATGGCTTCATTAGTTAACTCACGATTAATCATAAATATAATAATAATTATATAATGTTATAGAATTCAATTTAATTATATAATTTAATAATTGTATATCTGTTCAAAATGTACAATAACATGTACATTTCCCCCTAGGTTTTCATATTCTTAACATAACAAACCACTTTTTTTTTCAGACCGATACCGATACCAACTGCCGATACCAGTAGTACATTTTGACAAATAAAAAAAAAATCACTAAAAGATATTTTTAAATTTTTTTATTTCCTTTAATTTTGGCAAAAAAAACAGCACAGTCACTCTTCAATAGTCTTAACGGTCAAAACAAAACACAAAAATGCTCTTTTAGTTTAAGATTCACAATTTTGAAGTATTTCCAAACCGGTGAAGTTTTGGTGAAAAACTGCTGCAAGCTACCTAGCGCCACTTACAGGCAAGGAGGACTCACTTAACGTCTTCCCCCTCTGCCATCGGTCGCTTTTACTCGTCTGCGTCACGAGTACTCGAGTACTTGAAAAAAGGCTGGTATCGGCCCATCCCTATTAAAAATGGAAAAATAATAAAACTAACAGAAAAATGGCTGCATATTTTTGTCATTGATAGTCATTTCATAATAATTTAGAACAATTGAATTAAAATTAAAAAGACGTACTTTAGTGTGATCTTGATTTGTGTTGAGGTCATTTTTCTACCACTAGATGGCATAATTGCATTTGTAAAACGTTGGTAACAGCTCAGTGGATTTTTCTTTTCATATTAAGAGCTATCTAATCTTTAACATGAAGTAAAATAAAGTGCAATTCTGTACATTTTTAAAGTTGTAAAATACAACTTGACCCCAGTCTCCAACAATATTTGCATTATTATTAATTCATTACTGTTAAAATTTGACATGGACGTGTCTATTGCACTACGACTAAAATTCCTCCAAGGGAGGTCATTAATCGCAAAAGAAAAAAAGAAAAAGAAAAAAAAAGTGGTTTTAAAGTAACTTTAAATTAACTCAAAATTATCGCACTAATTTTGACACCCCTGGTTTAAATTTTAACAGATTAGTCATATCTTAGAACTTTGATTAATCATGATTAATTGCTTAAATGCAACATTTTTTCACTGCCAAATTTAAAGAGCACCTGTTATGTGTTCATTTTTTCCACATTTAATGCATGTAGTTATGTTTATTGCTCAAACACAACCTGCGCAATCTTAAACGTAATCATACGCTGTCAGCTACTGGATCATCTGCGGTCAAAATTAATTAATAGTGGGATTAATCTGAATGAATACATGATTAATGTGATCATTTTTTTGTGATTAATTAATTAGTTAACGCTTTGACTTTGACAGCATTAAATATTAACTAACCAACCAGGAACTGTGTATGAAAAGGCACAAAAATAACAATGATCAATCACAAGGAAATTGAAATTAAATTTCTCCTACATATCACCCCCAAAAGAGAAAAAAAATGTATTTGTAAGTTTTAGCCTGCCAAATACATCCTTAAGAATTGTGTAACACTTTAGAAACAACAATCTCAACTTTCAGTACTGAGCAAGGTAAAAGTCTATACATGCAAGTGTGTATGACTTTTTTTTTTTTTTTTTTAAGCCTTGTGGTTGGAATGAGGTCAGGTAAGGGCAGAGCATGCCCGTAAGCAGCTTTCCTTAACAAACAACAGCCACCATCTCTTCCCAGTCGAGGTCTTCCCACGAGGTCAAAATTGCACCAGGTCAATCACCATTCGTAAGAAAGCAACAGAAAAGCAATATTTTCTTCTTACAAGTGGGAGGAAGGCACAAGGAGCAAAAGAACAGTGTCACTTCTTATCCAGCAAACCGCCAAGACGTATTTTCCTGATGGTGGAAGGAGGGCAGAGGTGGGCATTCCGTCGGTACTGACGGACTGTTATTGACACCGGGTCAAGACCCGATGGACCAGTCAATCAAGGACTGATTGTTGACGAACGGTCCGTCAATACAGACAAAAATGACCCCCCTCCCCTCTCTCTCTTAGTCCTGACGTCGTATGACAGAAACTGCTTGGGTTGGATTCAAAAATACACGATGAAAATTCAGACAACAGTTAACATTGTCATTGAACGACTGTCTAATAAATTCAACAGCTAGCTAAAAACGGCCATGGTAGATGGACCAGTCAGTCCATCAAGGACTAATTGTTGACGAACGGTCTGTCAATACAGACAAAAATAACCCTCCTCCCCTCTCTCTCTTAGTCCTGACGTCGTATGACAGAAACTGCTTGGGATGGATTCAAAAATACACAATGAAAATTCAGACAGCAGTTAACATAGTCATTGAACGACTGTCTAATAAATTCAAGAGCTAGCTAAAAACGGCCATGGTAGATGGACCAGTCAGTCCATCAATGACTAATTGTTGACGAACGGTCTGTCAATACAGACAAAAATAACCCCCCTCCCCTCTCTCTCTTAGTCCTGACGTCGTATGACAGAAACTGATTGGGATGGATTCAAAAATACACAATGAAAATTCAGACAACAGTTAACATAGTCATTGAACGAGTGTCTAATAAATTTAAGAGCTAGCTATAAGCTTATATAGCTTTTCCACCTTTAAGGCCCTCAAAGCGCTTTACATTTTTGACTACCCATTCACCTACTGATGACGCAGCATCAGGAGAAATTGGGGGTTCAGTATCTTGCTCAAGGATACTTCGACGTGGTCACAGTGACCTGGGATCGAACCAACAACCTCTGGGTTGGTAGACGACCGCCATAACACTGATCCACGCCAGTACAGAATGTACGCCAAACAGCAGCAATCGTTAAAAGAGAAATAGTATGCCAGCCAGATGTAGCCTGAGGTGGAAAATCCAGTAAAAACCCTCCCACAGTTTGGCTTTGCACAGGTGCATCTACTCAACCGGCAGGTAAGCGAGCTCCTGGAGGTTTTTACTTTCTGGATCTGGATTTGCCAGCTCTGGATGTAGCCTCATGTTACGCTGGGAATGCATGAAATTAACCAGATTTTGACCTAAGAGACAAAGGCTCGCTGTCATGGTGGACTATGGTACAGAACAAGCATCGTTACCACATATGGTGTGACATTATTGAAGAACAGTGATCTGGTATCAAGGACGCTTCACGATCTTGACACAGAAAGTCTGACATTGTCAGAATTCTGATTCGTTTGTTCTCCCATGACACAGATCTGTTTGTTTTCCCATAGTGTGACATGGCCTACGCTGGTCCCCAAGATTTGATCCTGGGTATTGAACAAGGGGAAGACAGAGTACCTTAACACATTCACTGCCAGCCCAGTAAAAATGCATTATTTGACGTCTTTTTCCGTCAATGGCAGTCAATGAGTTAAAATGAGATGTAACCAAAATTGACGGATTTTTAAGCAAAATTTGCCTTAAAAAAAGAAAAAAGGAAAAAAGGATGCTGCAATATAATCACAAAATATATTGGCACATTGTGTTTAACACATTCACTGCCAGCCCAGCAAAAATGCATTATTTGACGTCTTTTTCCGTCAATGGCAGTCAATGAGTTAAGTTGTCTTTGAAACATCGACAATCCATTCAGCCCCCTCCCCACCATCAGGCAGAGAGTTCAGCGTCTCATTTTTGTCGCCCGCTCTCTCTCTTCTTTTTATTTTGCCCTTTTCAAACAGAGGAAAGACACCATGACACAAAGTGCCTCCGTTGCCGTGACTGATTGACAGTTGTTGGACCCGCCTCACTGAAGACCGGCGCTCTTGGACTGTGATTGTGAAGCAATGAGCAGGAAGGTTATGATCAGTGTCACGCTTGTATGTGGCCGCTCACCCGGTCCAAAGACAAAGAATAAATTTGACGTGACCATGTCTGTTAATCCGGCATAGTCACTGTTATGAACGACGAAAACAAAACAAAACATATGGTCGGCACTTGGTATAAAGGCTAGCGTGCTACCATAATAAATGAGCGTGGCATACTATTTCTCTTTTAACGATTGCTGCTGTTTGTCTTACATTCTGTCCCGCTATTTTATCCCTGTTATCTAAGAAGGCTACGGTTGCTTGAGCCTCACGTTCTATTGTGACTCTGCCTCGGAGAATCTCTCATCTCTCTGGCACAGATGATTTTTCGACGGTCAAATGGATTGTGCGCTGCCGTCTACTTTGCCAGGAATTCACCCAAACTCACTCAAAAACTTCAACTTTGAACCCGGTAATGGATGCTTGGTTCCCATTCTGTCCCTTTAGAAGTGGCTACTTCACCACTAGGAAGTCTTGCTCTCTTCTTTTTTTTTTTTTAACTTATCTTCCTCACACACAGACACCTCACCCATTTTTGAAAGACACTGAAAAAACCCTTTTTGAAGCAGATATGTATTTTGTCACTGTTTCAATTAAGGTTTATGGTAGTCACTCACGCTCTGCCACCGGAAGTATCCTTGTTCCTATTTACAAACTTTCTGAAATGTTCTACATGTTCTACATTTTGTTTTAAACACAAAATGGTGGGTTCCACGGTCAGTATAATCTTTTTTTATGTAGTGTTCATGGAGCGTGTGACAAGCTAGCTAGCTAGCTAGCCAACAATGATGATAAGATTGACCCCCGAATAATTTCAGGAATGTGTATGAAACTGGTAAAAGTAGCCTACCCAAGAAGTAGCTCGAGGTTTGGTGACCCCCTGTACAGTATAAAGAGTATATTTGGTGAATTTTAAGAGTCCTGTGAAATATCGAGTGCTCTCAGAAATCTCATTCTTCCACAGAAGTCAAACAAAGTTATAATATATTTTTGATCTTTTACAGAAGGAGACAAATTTACTGCTCTTTATTACAAGGACATCTCCTGTGTGGGCTCTTCTTGGTCCGTTCAAAAACATCGACTAAGGCTGCTGAAGTTATTGTGCAATAAAGGTAAAATCTGCCCGAAGGTTTTGTGCCAAATACTTCTTCATCTTTGGAACTCCTCTAGCTATTCAAGAAGTCTGAATAAAATACACGAAAACATTTGTGTTTGAGTGAAATTGGTTGTTTTGAACAGAGCCAGTCTGGGAAATAATAGGGTTTGTATAGTTATTCAACCCAGGAAAAAGTGTGTTTTTCTTGTCATACATTCATTTTTACAGTTATAAAACCCTTTATTTTTATATATTTTTAAATGCCATGAAACCATACAATATATTATATTGGTGTCTGGGTATTTTTTATATCTGCTTTCGAGTGGTCTCTGCTCAGCAATAGTGTAGAGTCGTGTTATGTTGAGACAATAACTGAGGAGAGTGTAGAAATTGCATATCTGAGGGGAAACCTCTGTGGAAATCAGCAAAGCAGACCTACAAGAAAAGAAAAAAAAAAATCAATCTGCAAATGTTTACAGGTCACATTGACTTTTCAAGCAGTGTTTTGGAAAAACGTGTCAATATTGTTTTAATGAGTACTTTCTGAATTGTTTTGTAATGGATTGGATAGATACACTGTGAAAGATGTGCGCAGCGGATAAAATACTCAATAATTCATCAGCCCCAACTCTTTTACATTTTGTTTTGAGTTGACTGCTCAGGAGACATGCTTGTCACCTGATTCGTCGCCTGGCGTCAACACACCATAATCGGAATGTTCCAAAAACAATGCTACTAATCATGCAGCTGAAGAACAGGCACAAATTTCTTGCGCTCAATTGTTTCTGTGCGGCTGCTGATGAGAAACCTTGTTGTCTTTGATTCCGTGATCGATAGAGAGGCAGCCTGACAAAGGTGAGCTTTAAGCATCTACGGGGAGATATGATCTGGAATACAGAAACAACCTTGTGAGAAAAAAAAGAAAAGAAAAGCCTCGTCTTTGTGTAGCTCGGATGTGTGGTGCAGGGGTGAGACAGAAGTGCTGATTGGAGTCGTTTTATCCCACTGAAATGGCCTTGATCTGCGCAGACCCAGGAGCTCTATTTTCGTGATCGGCATATCTATGTGCGGAGGCGGGTTAGACCCAATGTTGGTAATTTCGCAGATGAATGCAGGCCAGTAGATCTGAAAGAGGGGGCGGGTTGCACCGCTGTGGGAGTGGTCACAGCTGATTTCAATCAATCCAATCAAAGTGGCCACTCTCATTGCCTTTAAATGTCAAACACTAGTTGGGCACTAGACTAGAATCCCAACATCTGCACCGTTATTTATTTATTTTTATACCAAATTGTAACTCAGTCATGCACATCTCCAAGACAGTCTTTGCTGCACCGCATGGCAGAGATCAGTCTGCCTAACCTTCTGACTATCAGGAAAAAAAAATATTGTCCAATCATGTTTATTTTGATATTCCCCAATCCTTGTGAAGTAACTGGAATGCTGCAAAAGAAATAAATAAAAAAAAAAAAAAAGTTTTTATTTTTAAGCTACGATGTGTCCACTACAGAGGACATAAAAAAACAAAAAAACAAACAAAACAAACTTAAATGCTAGGCTCAAATACAGTTAAAATAATTCAAACAATACTTTAATATGTTCTCAAGAGTCTTATAGAACACATAGTAACATTTAAAGCCTAAATTTGTTCACTAAAAAGTGTTATACACTTACTTTTTCTCTTCCCGAAAAAGTGCTTGCACTGAGGGAAGCCATTTTCTTTTATGATGCAACCAAAGGTAGCAAAGACCCACCCCTACACATTTAATATCATTGGAAAGCTCTGAATGTCCTCTATAGAGCACAAAAGGCGTTAATTCAATCGTATGCACTGGGTGGGAGATATTCAGGTTTAAAAAGGTCCACTACAGAGGACAATTTTGAATTGCTGGTAGTGAGGAGGATATTTGCCTTGCACTAATATAGGGTGGACCAAATGTAGGCTTATACTAGCAGGTATGTACAACAGAATACAATTTATAATTACCTCGACCTCCCAACAGCTGATCACAATTACATTAAAAAGCAAACACGTTTAATTCTGGACTGACATGGAATTATCTGATTGGCTGTTGACCAGATAAAGAAATTAAAGCTTCTTGACATCAAACAGCTCCTGACATCACATAGCTTAGGACTAGTTGAAACTAGATGCCGGCTGCATCAGTTCAAAACAGACACTTGACCTCACGGTCATGACCCAAACATAACCCTGGCATGACCCAGTCATGACAGTAACTCTGTAAAATGCATTCAATATTAATAATAAAGTAGGTAATACGTGTACATAATGTTTTTTTAAGTTGAGACAAATGAAGCTATTCTGCGATTGGCTGGCAAGCAGTTCAGGGTGTACCCCGCCTACTGCCCAAAGCCAGCTGGGATAGGCTCCAACACCCCCGTGACCCTTGTGAGGAATAAACGGTCAAGAAAATGGAAGGATGGAAATATAGCTACTTTTATTTGGTGTTATCCTAAATCTTGTTCTATTCCTAACTATAAAGGTTTGCATTTAAAATATGATTTGAATGAGGCTAACGCTCCACTGGCTCTAATTCAACTTATTTAATGATCAACACACCTAATGATCCATGCAATATTTCAACCATATTTCACAGTCTATGCATGTACTAAAGTTTACATTTACAGCTGGTGCTTAATTATGTCATTTGAACAGATGCTGGTGGGAAAACTTCACCGACGGGTATATTTTGATGACAACATAGCGTTGGTGGTGTTTTTACAATCTGTCCATTTGCCCTGCAGTTGCACCGGCAGCCATCAGTGTCAGATTTTTATCCACATTGATTCCGATCTGAAGCATTCTGATTCAATCCAAATTGTCCTGGATGGGAGCATGAAACTGAGTCACCTGTCAAACCTGTAAATAATATCTAATAATAGAATGGCCACCCATGCTCTGTGACATTTGTGCGTTAAATAATAACCCAAAGAAGTCATCTAATATCACCATGAACTCATTATTTTTTACTTTCAGTTGAGTGCATTGCTGTGTACTTCGAGACTAAATAGTCAAAAGACTGAGTCATCTCACCGTCAGCAAAGCTCTGATTTCAGGCAATTAGTTGCCTTTTACAGCAATTAGTATGGATAGACATGGATGGTTGCAGAGTCTCACAGACCACTTTCTTCTCACTTAAGCATTTATTCATCATATTTAGGTGGGAGTTGGCATCATCCATGCACAAACAATACCTGCATGTCAGCATGTTTTCTCATCTAGCTAAACATGGTATATATAGACTTGAATCATACAGTCAAATACACACCGACGTGTCATTGTGAAATCAGCTTGCTGATTGAGGTACAGAACAGCACAATGCATAAAATGGAACCGCAGAGTACAAGGTTGACATGTTGAAAAGCTTGTATAAATTCCTCTTGCATTCTGCCGTGGTTCAATCAGTGTCACTCTGAAGCTTCGCGGAATAATGAGTGTGCTGAAGTACAGAAATAAAATTAAACCCTGTAGCAATAAAGTACGTAATATTGCCTTTTGAGCCTTTTAATTTCCATCAGCAACTCACTTCACTTCAGAATTCCATTCAAACGTTCTATAATATAATAGTCGCTTAATCACACAGAATTTAAATTAAACACGAAAAGAGTAGCAAGAAAACAGAGGGAAAACAAATGTGGCTAATTGGACCGTTGTCTCTTGTTAGTGGAAGCACAACTAGAATGGCTGCAACAATGACTTTGTGGTGGTATTAATTAACATGGCATATGATAAAAGTTAGGATAAGGTAATCCTTTATTAGTCCTACACTAGGGGAAAAAAAAAATCACAATAACACAATAATTCTTTTGTGTTGGAAACACAAAAATAGAGCAAAAATATACTAAATGAGCTCAAGTATACAATATAGTTGCTTAAAACCAGACTATATAGACTCTATATACGACGTATTTTCCCGTCAATGGCAGTGAATGAGTTAAACATGGTAAAAATCAATGAAGCAATTATAAATGGTTGATATAATGTACAGTTACTTATTGAAAACTGCTAATAGTGACCCCTGTGTGCCACGATAATAGATATGCCACTCCACTGAGCAGCAGATGATCCCAACTTGACGTTCTGAACCACAAGAACAATCGGTCGTCAACTGACCACACTTAACCATTAACGTGATGTTTTCACATTTTTTCATTAATAATTAACCATGAATTAATGTGATGTTTTCAAAAATTGGACGTTGGCACTAAGAAACAAGTGGATGAAATTATTTTTATTTCTGGAACTGAATTATTAGCTGCAAATTTGTGTCTTTGCCTAGCTAGAAATGTTTAAACCGCCCTCTTTTTTTTTTTTTTTTTTTTTTTTTTTAAAACAGCATTGAAATTTTTTTTTTTAGTATTAGTCGCGTGCCGCCAAAAAATGTAAGGCGGGCCGCAAATCGTCCCCGGGCCGTAGTTTGGACACCCCTGATATAGAGTAAAGACATGCTGTGTAGCACACTTAGCATTATCCAGATATAAATATTGCATATGAAGGTGAGAGCATATTCTAGTGGTCCACTGGGAGCAAAAATGAATGAGCAGCTTTAGGAAAGGGCTATTGTGGTACCACTTCGTCTCAATGAGTCCAGCTGCTTGTTGATGAGAGAATCTTTGTCAGTTTGAGTTCTGCTCTCTGGAGTAAGGTAGGCTGCAACTACACAATTTGTTAAGAGTGGGTGGTTGACCTCCAATTTGTTTTGAAATCATTTCCCCATAGGAAATGAAATAATAATGGAAATAGAAATGATCTCTTCCGGGGTCATCATCAGACAACCAAACTCTTTGACTGCCAAAAACATTTAATAACGATCAGCAAAATCACGACGTATATTGCCATAAACGTTAAATAACGTCAACAAATTTTATTTTTTTCCCAGTGCAACGTCTAAGTGCAGCGCTGCCTGGTCAATGGGTGCTGGAATCTAAAACACTAAACTATGGCCAGCAGATGGACGCATTGTATCTGTTTTCGTCAATGATCAAAGCCTCTGTCATATCAAAGTTTTTCTTTGATAACGTGTGGCAGTAAAAGAGTTAACTGGACATGTTTCTAATCTGTTATGAAACAATTTAACACTGTTATAGTCGTGTATGAGATAAATAAAACACTTAAAATTGATAGAAGAAGAGATTAAAAACAATAATAAATGTAAAAACTACCTGAATTATGAACAAATGTGAGTCTTCTTGTTTCATGTGACTTCATAATATTGCTAACCATTTGTCGGGTTTGGTCTGACTTTTGGATTGTGTGTTACAAAAAAATTACAAATGTATGCTGACATACTGCTATCACGCGTGATTGTTTAGCATAATCCCTTTTCGCACTGCACTCACCGTAAAAGCGATTGCATGGTACAGCTGAAAGACAGCAGTGTCCCAGCGGGAAGCATTTCCATATTTGGAAGTGCTGATGTCATAGCCTACCAGGAAGTAAATACAGAGGTCCGTATTTGAATGCCCAGCCGCAGTCTAATAAGTTGGCCAGGGCGATCAGTTGACCACTTTTAAGAGGGAACTTGGAAACCACCACTCAAATTCACCAAAATTGTGATACACTTGCGCCACAACTTAGACCTGCTCTGAGCTGGTGTAAGGTCGAGCCAACTTTCAGCTAGCAAATTGTCAGGTCTGCCAGGGCCTTGTAAAAGAAAACTCGCCATGGTGCACGGTAGTGTGGCAATTTCCCAAACACAGTAAACTATACTCGACAATCAAGATGCACAAAAATAACCGAAATAGAGCCATCTACAAAAATAGAGCCCAAAGATTTTAATGTTTATTTTATTTTTTTATATCTAAGCCTGCTAAGTGCAGTGTGAAAAGCGTTTAAGTGAGTATCGCCACCAATAGAGGAGCCATGTCAAGAGTTTTCTTTAACTCATTCACTCCCAAAAACGTATACGTTTTTTAGGTTTTTGTTTGCTAGAGTTTTTGTATGAAGGCTTTGATGCAGTTTCTGACCTGAAGTGGTCGCTTAAAGTGATAGTAGTTATTACAAAAACAAAAAACAAAAACAAAAGTGTGCTTCATCTGTTTCATAACACTTTTTTTTTGTAATAATTACCATCGCTTTCAGCTTCCACTTCAGAAACTGCATCAAAGCCTTCATACAAAAACTCTAGCAAACAAAAACCTAAAAAACGTATAAATACGTCTTTGGGAGTGAATGAGTTAATTGGCTGTGTCGCAAGAGAACGATATACCCGAAAAATATTTGACCCAAAAAGTGCAACCGAAGGCCAAGTGGGATAAGCTCCAACCTCCCCGTGATGCTGAACAAGATAAACACGATCGAAAACAGATGGATGTACAAAAGACTGCATGGTGCAGAGTAGGAAGTGAGAGAAAGTAGGAGGAATATGAGTTGACTGATGAAAGAATAATCAGAAAAATAAAATATTATAATAGATCTGTTGGATATGCATGATGCCCTGGATGACTGATCTGATCTGTGGCGCGTGCTTGGACTCACTCTGTCTATTCTTGGAGCTACAAAATCCTTCAATATAAAAGCCATTACTGCACCCAAAATCTCTTCAAGCTTCCAAAAAGGTCCTCAGACAGATTTCGAAATTATACCTTCTGTGGACGCAGAACCAGACTTTCCCCATTAAAAGGCAGCCATTTTCTCCCAATCCCTCATCTTCTCGACACACTCATTCATTCAGACAAAACCATTAAACTAAACTCAACTTAATTTAATCAACAGAACTTTTCACCGCCTAAAGGAACTGAACATAAACGACCTGAACTTTTTTAATTAAAAGTGAACACTTGGTGTATCTTGATCGTCAATTTTTAGTTCTGTTGGACTGAAATAAAATGTTTGGTTAATTATATTCAATTTAATAGATGTGAAACTCTCTCTATGAGATATTCCACATTCCACAAATAATATTTTGTAATACTGTAGGCATACACGATAGAGAAAACAATGAATTCATTATTTTTTTCCCCACATTTCTTGAGTGGTGGCTTATCTAAAGCTCGCTCAAAGCTTGTGTTACACTACCTGCGCCATTACTTAGACATGGTTTCATCAGGTGTAAAATAAAGTGTAGACTGTTAGCCACCAAATTGTCTGTTGTGTCAAAGGAAACGCCTTCAGTATGCAAACAAGTACCGTATTTTCCGCACTATAAGGCGCACCTTCAATGAAAGACATTTTGAAACTTTTTCCATATATAAAGGCGCACAACATTATAAGGCGCACCTTGAATGAAAGACATATTTTTAAAACGTTTTCCATATATAAAGCGCTACAGTAGAGGCTGGGGTTACGTTATGCATCCATTAGATGGTGCTGCGCTAAAGGGAATGTCAACAAAGCAGTCAGATAGGTCAGTCAAACTTTATTCATAGGCTAGATTACAAACCAGCTTTCTGACAACTCCAAAATGAAAAAAACAGCTGTTTTATTATTTTCTCTGAGGTAAAGTATTAGTATTAGCTCGCGATCCAAGATGGCGGGATCTTCCGCGCATGCGTGTCACCGATCGTGCAGGGTCACCGATAACGTCTTGACAGCGAGACCTGTTGCGGCTCAATATTGATCCATATATAAGGCGCACTGGATTATGAGGTGCATGGTCAGCTTTTGAAAAAATTGAAGGCTTTTAGGTGCGCCTTATAGTGCGGAAAATACGGTACATCGAGGCTTACGTCAGCATAAAAATAAGGATATGCCGCTTTTTACGTTGGAATGTGGCTGCGCCGTATACAAATATTGAGCTCTCTATGTTACACGGCTATGCTGTACATTGACGTGTCGCAGATTGCCTTCTCGCACTATCACCTCACCTTCTTTTAAATCCTCATCAGGAGGTCATGTGACATAAATCGACAACGGCGTACTGTATGGATGACACCTGGCGGGGGAGGATGAAGAAAGTGGGGCGGTTTGTGTGACTTGTCACTTGTCAGGCATTGCTTCCGCTAGCCTTGAGATGCTGGGCTGTTGCCCGAGAGTGCTTTATCATCATGATAAATGCAGCCTTGGAGCAGTGCACTATCAGCATGCTCAGAGGCGCGGACACGCTCTGACTAATGAAAAGAGAAGGTCAAGGAGAGGGAGGGGCGCACTGTGGGATAGGGTGAGCGAATGGCGATGCGTATGTTCAAGTGTGGGACAACATGTCGGAGCTTCTGTCAAAAAGGTTTATACGCGCAATTGTGTGTCCATGCTTTGTGTGAAACTAATGTGTAAATGCATGGATCACAATTTCCTTACTTTTCCTATTCACCGTACAGAATTATAACAAGCGGTGCGATAATTGACAACTAATCAATTACTAGATTAATCTATAATTTTGATAATCAATGATGTTGTTAAACTTGAAATCGGAAAATAGTAATCAACATTTGTTTGACAATTTCCTAAATCAAAACTTACTTTTGTGCATTTTCTGCACTGCTAATTCGAAACGAGGTCCTGCTGTTGAATAATTATTCAAATATCACAAAATGGGTGAAAAAGGGACATGCCCAAATTTTTTGGTTTATTTGTTTAACCCAAAAAGCTGGTTCAAATGAATAACCCCACAATCCAGCACAATTTCTTGGGTTGTTTTGGATCAAACAACCCACTTTTGTGCTTTTGTGGGGTTGTTCTGTGGGTTAATTATTTGACCCAACTTTTTGGGAATTAACCAAAAATTTGGGTCAAATGATTAACTCACAATGCTGTACAATTTTTGGGGTTGTTTTGGACAACCCCCCCCCCCCCCCCCCAAAAAAAAAAAAACGTTTATTTTTTTTTTATTTTTATTTTATTTTTTTAACAAAAACCTTTTTTATGGGTTAATCATTTTCCACAACTTTTGGCTTATGTTAAAAGGTTAAACAAATAACAACACTGTTATGTTCTGAGGTTGGATCCCAAAAGCGCAGACACAAATAAGAGTTTAACGCTTTATTCTCATAACATCAAGAGACATGGAACTAACTTGACTTGACCAGAAACAACGAGAAGGCATCGAGGAAAAGAGGAGTAGGTGGCCAGCTGGACAGAGGAACAGAAGTCATAATCCGACAAAAACACACATTTCTCAGAAGTTACATCGAGAGCGAATCGATCGGATTGGTTGTGGCTAGACGTGTGGGTGACAGGACTGACATGGAATTATCTGATTGGCTGTTGACCAGATAAAGAGATTAAAGATTCCTGACATCACATAACTTCTGACATCACATAGCGTTTTACCAGTTGAAAACCTGATGATGGTTACATCAGTTCAAAACAGACACTTGACCCGAACATAACCCTGACCCCAAATAACACACGGGCAAAACGCGGTCATGACAAACCCAATTTGGGGACTTGGTATAATTTCAGTGATCTTAGTACACCACTGTTAGAAGACTGCATGCATCGAAAAACATATGGGAGAAAAAGACAAGAGGTGTTCTGCTCATGGCACCTACGCTGCATCAGGCGCACACCTGCGTGCAAGAGAGCCTCTTTATTAAAATGGACACGCCCACTCCACAGGTGGTCTCAATCAGCAATAATTGAGAGCATCATTCAACAACCACAACACATTTTTTTTTTTTTTGCTTTGTAGAAATACATTTTTGGGTTGCGCTTTCGGTTAAATGAATAACCCAAAAAAGTTTGGTCAAAATTATTTAACCACAAAAAAACTCTTAAAAAAAAAAAAAAAAGTTTTTTATTTTTTTTTTTTTTATCTGTTTTTAGAGTAAAGGGATGAAACTCATTTTTGTATTCATTTCATCTATTAATTGACAAAATAATTGACATTTACTTGATTATTGAAATAACAGTTAGCTGCAACCCTAATTATAACATATATCCTAAGATAAATAATAAAGATTTCATTGTAGCGCATCTGCACTTCCTTGGTTCTAATTACATTTGACAAGAAAGGTTACGCAAATTTTCCTGTACCCATATTACTGTTGACATATTCCTTCTATCTTGAACGTTATTACAGCAGGTGCTGAGCATTTCCTGCACAGTGTTAATTTTGGAGTCATCAAAGTGACAGCATGGAGCATAGGAATCCTTTTGGGCTCATTACCATAGGCTGCTGAATCTATTGGCAAGACTCTGCATGAGCGGGACTGGTGCTGCTCCCGAGCCGTCAGATAGGAGTAATGATCGTGGATCGGGGGATGGGGGGGGGGGGGGGTGATGTAGGGGGGGCCGCACAATGCTGCATAGTCGTCTGGGTCGCAGCTTCGGCCGGAACGAAAAATATGCTCGCACAGAAAAATAAGAAAAGCACAAGATGATGTTTCTCCCTGCAGTCTGTCTCCTGAGCGTTCTTCTTGTCAACAGTTACAAAAACCACCAAGCAGATGTGAAATGTTTGAGGTTAAAGGTCAAGCGGAGCCTCATACACAATTCTTTTTCTCCCTCGGAAAATGGATGCTGAGAAGAAGCTGTCTTGTGTGCAGTGAACCTACTCAGGGGTTGCTTTTTTTTTTTTTTTTTTTCTTCCCCCCGCCATTACTGTACATGCTAATAAGGAAGCGCAATTAACAGGGCTCCAACACAAGGAAGAAATACAATATGTACTTCCAACCTGCTCTGATGTATTCATAAAGCCCGGTTTAAAGTAAAAGAACGCATTTGACATCAGTGTGGAATGGGGTCATTAAAGTAACGGTGAAAGAAGACATTTGACATCAAGGTGGAAATGGGGTTATTACCGTAATGGCCAGCATGGGGTGATAAGAAATAAAAACAACACTTAATTAAATCGAGGTTTTCCATTCTCATCAGTAAACATGGATTTCACCCCCCCACTCAAAGAAAACTGTATTTCCAATTTGCACATTTGCACAAACAATATTTATGAGGCCTTCGCACGCATGAGTGATGGGGGGGGGGGGGCATCTCCTGTGCAAAGAAGCACCAAAATAACAGATTTGGGCTATTACTGCAGCCATTCCGTTGACACTTCAATAACGGACACATCGATATTCCATATTTAGTGCTTTTATAACACGTTCTTGACTGCCTAACTATAATTGCATATTCACTCTCTGTTAGCGTTTGCGCTTTGTTCGACATTTGTTTTGACTCACATGCTTTCAATCAAAATGAATCTTGGAGAGAAAAATACAATACAAGACACACACAATTCTGAGATTGTTGATCTTATTGTTTAATTTTCCAATATTGTCTATTAAATATGTAAAAGCCGAGAGGATTATCTGGTCCAGGAGAAGGTAAAAAAAAAATAAAAATCAGCAGAGTCGGCAGAATGAGTCAACGCTGGCCTTATTTTATTTATATTCTTTTATGAGACCGCCTCTATTCAATAGAAATATGGATTATATAAATAAAACACGGACACTGTATATGAATCCTGCCTGTAAACATTTTTTCCTAGATCCATCATTGTAGCCATATTGAAGGGAATAATGAAAACATTCAAACAATTTTCTCTGATCTATTTTGGTCCAACAACATTTCATGTTACTTTGTGCTCTGCGATGACGCCTCGTTCAGAGTTAAATCAAAAGAAGTGCCGTGCCGGGGCTGATGTTTACTTTAAAATACCAAATACGCAAGCATTCACTATCATCAAAATTGTTTTTTTTGTTTGTTTGTCTCGTTGTCTGCACTCCAAAGTAAACAGCGGCTGGAGATAAAGTTGCAAATTCACATTCGAGGCACTAGAGAGCAAAATTGTTTTTATTCTGTTTGGAATGATCGGACCTCTATAAACGTCACTCGTGGTCACCATTTATATTTTATTTTTGTGGGAGTGAGATTTGAGAATTGAACTGAAGTCAACAAAGACTTAATATCAAGCTTCATCTTTAATGACTGTCTAATGTCAAAACTTACAAAACGTTGTCAAATTCTCATCTCCACCCTGGATATGGTTTTGTCCGACATTCGCACCTTCACTTGCTGCTAGTTTGTACGTCATCCCATCTGTCTGAAGCAGGATTTATTAACTCATTTGCTCCCAAAGACGTATTTATACGTTTTTGTAAAAAACAACAACAAAAAAAACAAAAAAAATTATGCTAGAGCATACAAAAGGCTTTCATGCAGCCTCTGAACTGACGAGAACGCTTGAATCAAAAGTAGTTATTACAAAAACGGCCAGCAGGTGGCAGCAGAGTATAAGAGATCAACCGGGGCCATGTTGCAAAAAACTCTTTTTTCCCACTGTTTTAAACAGATTTGTGAATAATGATTAAACCTAGCTATATTCCAATGCTAATTGCTACAAAACGGAAACATAAATTTTTTTAATTTTTTTTTTTACTAATGAAAGAAGAGATGCTAAGCCTTCTTTTGGTAGGTTCCATGTTTTTACATGGATATTCTGTGGGCCTTTGCAAAATCAGTCAAAATCCAGTAAAACAGAGCTGGGAGTGAATGAGTTAAATGGGGAGTTTGCAATCTCAAAGGTTTGAATGTAGCCTCACTTCAAGACCTTCAAGAGTGGATGATGTAAAATTGGCCAGGTAGATCACAGATCCGTGAAATGGGCACTTGGAGATTGCCTTTCACCCCGCGTGTGTGCGTGTCACATGTGCGGCCAACAAGTGTGATGATTTTACGAACCTATACTAAATATATTTTCATTGAATTTATTTCTTAATTGTTTTCACATTTATCAAAGAAATACAATATGTAACATGAGCTCAAAATCTTCACTAAACACGAATTACACTACCTGCGCCAATACTTAGACATGGTTCAAACAGGTGTCAAGTTTAGCCTATGAATTGAAACACAAAATCACAGGATTACTTAATGAATATTAACTGAACCATAAAACCACTGTCTTACTTAAAGACACAAAGCTCAGGTACAATTGCAAACGACAAGATGGGAAGCAACAGGTGTAATGCAAGAAAACTAGAGTTATGACAGAACGCAAAAAGCTAAACAACACAATACTGTGGCACCTTCTCTAATCTGGAGCCAAAGCTAAATACTAACGAAGGCCAATTGGAGACAGGCGCAGCTGGCTGATCGCAAGCAGGTGCGACTCAGGGACTCCGCCTACCAATTAACCAGGTTCGACTGTGGACAGAGTGATCACAGAACAATTTCCTTTGTCATCTGATTTCGGTCCCGTTTGTACAGCACCGTATCTCAGCTTCCATTGGCATTTTCTTAGGCCTTTCTGATTTGTCTGAGTTTTGCAGTGAACAATGGCTTTTTTTTTTTGTTGAACAAGCATAATCTTTTTTGTCGGGAGACATGTCCTCACAGAAACTAATGTGTGGTGTGACAGCGTTCGATAGGTTTGACCAAGCTGACAGCTGAAGTTTCAAAGACACTCCACGTCTTTGCAGTCCAAACATTCCTGCAGTGTCAGATTTGCTTCATCGGTCCGCTTCTTTATAGTTTGTGAATCTCCTTTTGTAGTATTTGTCTGAATGTGTCCAGCACAGATCGAGGAGGTCGAGACTAAAGCTGGACAAAAAAATTTGGAGGTTGAGACAGAGTCAAGACCAAGACTTTTTGGAGATCAAGACCAAAACTTTTGGAGGTTGAGACTGAGACTAGACCGAAACATTTGGAGGTCCAGACCAAGACTTTTGGAGATCGAGACCGAGACAAGACCAAGATTGTATAAACCAAAATGAGGGGAAAAAACCCCCAAAATGACCAAAACAAAAACAAATACTGCTGTTATTTTTTAACAACAAATCTCAAATATAATAAATTTTACTGTCTCACTTCTTCTACAAATGATGAAAACTGAATTGATAAATTTCACTTTACAAAGAAAATCACTGTAGTGCTTGCCTGGATTCGATTGGTCATGATAAAAAAAAAAAAAAAAATCTGAGTTTGCCCTGTCCGAGACCGAGAAAAGCAAAGTAAAAATGCCTTTGATTCTGAGACGAGACCAAGACCGTAAAAAAGTGGTCTTGCGACCAACACGGATCTCGAGCACTACATCACTATTTACTTCTGTCAGCAGTCATATCAACAAAAAATAACAGACCATGTTTTGCTTTGGATTCTTCCCATAATTCAAATATTTGACCTTGCTTCATATGTCGAAAGAATCTGATTCCGGAACATTTGACTTTGTTGCAAAATGTAATCTGGATTTCCTGTTCTTGACTATCACCCATGGTTTTCACCCTCAGTATTTACGTTAATGAAAGCCCTTCTCGCCAACCTTGTGCAGTGTTCTCGAGTTCTCTTGACATAAAGGGCTTTCTCTTCACAAAGAAAATGACTCATATGTCTCTAGGCTGCCAATGTATTCATGTTATTTTCACATTCCAAGAACCATCATTATCAAATAGGGATGCACGATAATATCGGTGGCCGATAATTATCGGCAACTATCGACCCATTTGATGTCAAACAGATAAACCAGATAATAGAAAAATCCGCCGATAATTATCGGCAATTATCAACCAATTTGACGTCAAACAGATAAACCAGATAATAGAGAAATCTGCCGATAATTATTGGCAATTATCAACGAATTTGACGTCATACAGATAAACTAGATCATAAAGACATTTGCCGATAATTATCGGCAATTATCAACCAATTTGACGTCAAACAGATAAACCAGATAATAGAGAAATCTCCCGATAATTATCGGCAATTATCAACCAATTCGACGTCATACAGATAAACTAGATCATAAAGACATTTGCCGATAATTATCGGCAATTATCAACCAATTTGACGTCAAACAGATAAACCAGATAATAGAGAAATCCGCCGATAATTATCGGCAATTATCAACCAATTTGACGTCAAACAGATAAACCAGATAATAGAGAAATCTGCCGATAATTATTGGCAATTATCAACCAATTTGACGTCATACAGATAAAGCAGATCATAAAGACATTTGGCGATAATTATCGGCAATTATCGACCAATTTGATTTCAGTTGTATTCAAATTAATTTGCAAACAGTTATCGGCTTACTTATCGGTTATCGACATCGGCACTTTCTAAATAATTGCTTTATCGGTATCGGTTGAAAATAGCATTATCGTGCATCCCTATTATCAAACGAACAATCTCTCATGGCTTCCTCTTGTCCGATGTGGTCTAATGCTGGCGATACAGCGACGAGGAATGAACTGATTTTCGGACAATCATTTTGATTGCACGCTAAACGAGGTCACAATGTGTACTCTGGAGGTAACGCATCGTGATGAGCCCTGCATTCATTCGTGGGTCTCGTGACTGTGATATTGTGGAACATCACTACAGGCTGTAATTTGAAGCTCGCCACGCTGTGTGGGACGAGACCCATTGATAGCACTTGGCAAGACATCGCGCCAGTAGCCCATCTGAATATCACTGCTCTGAGTCACTAGTCAGTGTTATTTGTTAGCTGAGCGTGTAATAATCAGTCAGTCCTTCGCTACTTCATCAGCATCATGAGATGTTTTTACGTAATCCTGCCATATGAAATTACCTTAATGCTTGTAAAGGCTCACTGCCGCAGTGTGCCTCATTACCTTGGGACATTGGTCATTTCATTTCAAGGGTCTGATTTTCATTAACTGCTCACCCCCCCGACCCATTAGCAGAATGAAAGCTCACCTGCGACCATCTGGCTGCCGACTAGACCTGAAAGCTTAACTCTTCAATGTGTGTCATTAACTCTTTTACTGCCACACGTTATTAAAAAAAAAAAAAAAAAAAAAAAAAAAAAAAAAAAATGCCAGCGGATTTGGAGCATTTTAACTCATTTTTCGAAGCAAACAGATTATTGTGTTCTTTTGCTACATATACAACATGGCTACCACATGAAAGATCGCATTCCATTCTTTCATTAGAAAAAAAGTATGTTTCTACCATATTCCGTTCTTTAGTAATCACCATTTGAAAATAGATTTGAGTGACATTGAGCGAAAATTGAAAAGAAAAGATACATTTTCTCCACAACAGTGACATTGATGCTAATATTTTTTGTTTAGTTGACACTCCGTCAATTTAGGTTTCATGTTACAAAGGCTTTGATCATTCACGCCAGCCTTGAAAACGTTAAATTTCATCAGATTGCGTCATGTTTCACTGTAATTTGCAGCTCTAGTTAGGGCCCGAGCAGCTACCGCTGCCATCTGCTGGCCATAGTTAGTAGTTGTCATCACTTTACGTTTATGGCGGCATACATTGTGATTTTACTAAACGTTATGAAACGTTTTTGGCGGTCAACGAGTTAAAGGTGAAGTTGCAATATTCGTTGTCTCGGGGAATATAATAGGAAAAGGAGAGATTGTGATCGAGGAGAGAGGGAGCGGAAAAGAACCTGTCATGCAATGACGCCGCGTTATTTGGGTGATATTTTGAGTTAATCGGGAGGCTGCTGAAACTTAAGGAGCAGAGGCGCAATCGTATAGCGTGAGATTCATCCATCAGTCTGGCTTATGGCGGAAAAACTCAAAAAGAGCAGGTGTGCTTTTTTACTCATCTATTTGATACATGATTTGTTCTAAAGAGTGGTCTATTTTTAAAATAGCATCTGCTTGCAGCTACTATTTTGGTATCTTCAATAAGTTCTCTCTGGTGCCTTTATTCCCATCCTTACTCTCTTGTCTCCTAATTTGCTTTTATTTTGGGTTTCAGGATGCATATCACGAGCGTATGATGTACTGTTCAATTGACAGAAACACAAACTACCGTATTTTCCGCACTATAAGGCGCACCTAAAAGCCTTCAATTTTTTCAAAAGCTGACCATGCGCCTTATAATCCAGTGCGCCTTATATATGGATCAATATTGAGCCGCAACAGGTCTCGCTATCGGTGACCCTGCACGATCGGTGACGCACATTCGCAGAAGATCCCGCCATCTTGGATCGCTAGCTAATACTAATACTTTACCTCAGAGAAAATAATAAAACAGCTGTTTATTCATTTTGGAGTTGTCGGAAAGCTGGTTTGTAATCTATTAATGAAAGTATGGAAAGAGTTACTGTCATACCAACTCTGATAAGAACCAAATACACCTGGAATGTTATATTTTGCATTAATACTGTGAATTTTTCTGTCTACAGTAATTCACATAATTTATCCTCCTGACTACCAGGAAAAAAAACATATTGTCCAATCATTTTTGTCAATCTTTTTTTTTTTTGTGAAGTAACTGGAATACTGCAAAAGGAATAAAAAAAAAAAAAAAAAAAGTTTTTAATTTTAAGCTATGATGTGTCCACTACAGAGGACATTTTTTTTTTAAAACTTAAATGCTAGGCTCAAATACAGTTAAAATATTTCAAACAATACTTTAATGTGTTTTAATAAGAGTCTTATAGAAAACATGCTAACAACATTTAAAGCCTAAATTTGTTCAATAAAAAGTGTTCCACACTTACTTTTCCTCTTCCCAAAAAAGTGCTTGCACTGAGGGAAGCCATTTTCTTTTATGATGCAGTCAAATGTAGCAAAGCCCCACCCCTACATATTTGGTATCATTGGAAAGCTCTGAATGTCCTCCATGGAGCACAAAATGAGTTAATTCAATCGTATGCACCGGGTGACAGATATTCAGGTTTAAAAAGGTCCACTACAGAGGACAAATTTGAATTGCTGGTAGTCAGGACGATACGTGATATTTGCAGATGATATGTCATGTATGCAATGATAAAGGCGAATGCTGTGCTAATATATTATTCATTTCCTGACCAACTGCTTTTAGTATATTGCACTTCGCTTACTGGACCCACAAGATCTGAGGTTCTGCCTTTGCAAATGTCATAATGCTGAGTTTTAATTGGTGCTGTCAGATTAGAGGAGGTATTAGGATTTTGGTGACATTTTTAGCAGCACGAGAGGAGCAAAATTAGAAACAGAAACACTGCTGAACTGTGATAATAATAATAATAATTCAACGAGAGGTTCCTCCCCTGGGACTTAAACTTACTAAAGTGCATTGTTTATTGACAAACACATAAAGTAATGATAAAGAACATGAATTTGTTAAGTACACAAAATGGAGACGATCCAATAAAAACTGGGCCTTAGCCCTAAGCGATAACTGCTGTCTGGTTATTTTATTATAAGATGATTGATGAGTATTTCACAAATAGCCCTTGACCACTGACGTCACACTGTTGGTAATATTGATTTTTCAGCAGAATCCATTGTGTCACTTGCCCTGGCTTGACTGCGAGGTCAAAAGTCAAGAAGACTCGATGTGCAGCAGGGAATTGCTTGGTTGGATTGGCCATACAAATTGATCTGATCTTCATCTAAGTCACCACAAAAGCTTCAACTCGCATAACGCGAACCATGCAAACATTTACACTGCTGGGTGTAAATGTATGTCAACCTCTGCGCTAATGACTTCACCAAGAGCTAATCGGAGTCACGAGTCAGCCAACCTAGAGACCAATCAATGTGATGAGCTTGGGGGTGGTTAAAGCTGCACTGCTCTTTGAAAAACACGCACGCACCAGTTTTGACTTTTATATTCTCGAGAAGCATTACCCGATGAGAAGTTTGTCTCGAACAAAAGGGCTCTCGGTATTCATTTTTAACTTGCATCAAACTACAAGCATTGATTATCCAGTCTACAAATGGAGAAAAGTTTGGCACCGTTTTGACAATTTTCTCAATGATGTAAAGGACACAAAGAAATATATGGTAGGCGACCACACACCGAGTTGAGGTTTGCAAGAGAGGGACTGAATGCTCCACAATGTTGTTAGGACAGCCAAAGTTCAAATGTTTGGAAGCATCACAAAATGCTATAGGGGAAAACTAAATACTTGACCACCATCATCCACCTTATCGCAATATGAATATGGTGAGTTTAAGAGAGCTTTGCTACCTCAGGCCCTGGACGCAGGAGAATTGAAGATCTGCTATTTGAAACAACAAAGGACAGAATTAAAACACAAAGTGCAGGAGTGGCCAAATTAGAGTCCTGACGGACTCGAGTCGTCTTAAGTCGCTAATTTTGTGACTTTCAAGTTACTTGCCTGGCAAAAAAAACTGTAAAAGACTTTTTGTTAAGCATTCATGAGACTCAACTTTACTTTGACTTGAACTCCATGACTTCACAAGTCATTCTGTTAGCATTTTAAAATCTTTTTTTTTTTTTTAAATATAGTCGGCCTTTTGCTTTTTTGATTTTTTTGTGTGTTGTGCATGCCCAAAAGCTGATGCCGACTTTCTGAGCAAGTGTCGCAGAGAACGTGCCAAAGATGAATATATATTTTGACAAAACCATGAAAAAGACAATATCAAAATTCACGTTTTGTAACTCAAAGATAAGCGACGCACTACTGAAGTTTACCTTCAGATGTCAGATGCAGGTTAGCTAGCGGTGTGAACTGTGAAGCTAAGCTAGCTAGCTTAGCTTAGCTCGACAGTTTAGTTCACCAACTCAATTCAACTCAACTTTATTTAGCCTGCTAAAATGAATAGATTGCTTTTCCCATACGTTCATTATACTTATTTTATGCTTTCACTCAGTTATTTGTTTTAAACTTTTGTAAATAACTGTAGGCTACTGCTCTCTGCTCCCTTAACTCATTCACTGCCATTGACGGAAAAAGACGTCAAATGATGCATTTTTTGCTGGTTTGGCAAATGAATGTGTTAATAAATAACTTAAAAAAAAAGAAATCAAATTGGCCCTTGCAGCTTTCTATTTTTCTGTTTGTGGCCCTCAGAGGAAAAAGTTTGGAAACCCCTGCTGTACATTATATCAACAATTTATAATTGTTTAATTGATTTTTACCATGTTTAAACAATGGCAGTGAATGAGTTAATTGTCCCCGGTGACAACTAAAGTATTCTGAATCAGAATATAGACAAACAAACATTGTGAACTGTGATTGGTCAGGTGACCAGGTCATCGTTTACACCACCCAAAGACAGCTTCAACCCGAATGAATTTAGAAAATGAATGAATGGATGGATGGAATAATTTTGAATTAATTGATTGACTGATTGAACATATATAAACATAAGAGATATTTTTAATAATGAAAAATAAGACATTGAAAGAAAGGCAACAAATATCAATAGATTTCGTTGTTCACTTTCCATGTTCTAAGGAAGTTTGAAGAAGTGGTAGTCCTACACCTTGTTCGATAACCGGGGGGCGGGGTTGGTGGTGGGGGGGCATTTTTTTTAAAAATGCTAAAAAAAAAAAAAAGCCCCATTAACTCATTCACTCCCAGCCATTTTCATGTTCTATTGCTATAAAAACATGGAACCTACCAAAAGAAAAATGTCTCTTCTTTCATCAGGGGGAAAAAAAAAAAAAAAAGTACGGCATATTTTTTATCTGTTTTTATGTTTTGTAGCAATTAGCATTAGAATTAGCTAAGTTTCATCATTATTCACAAACCTGTTGAAAATACTGGGAAAAGGAGCTTGTTGCAACATGGACCTGGTTGATCTCTTATACTTTGCTGCCACCTGCTGGCCATTTTTTTTTTTGTAATAACTACCATCGCTTTAAGCAACCACTTCAGGTCAGAAACTGCATAAAAGCCTTCATACAAAAACTCTAGCAAACAAAAACCTAAAAAACGTATAAATACGTTTTTGGGAGTGAATGAGTTAAATACAACATGCAATGTCTTACTTTGTGGGGTCGAACAATGACATCACTGATTGGACAAATTAAGACACCAGCTCCAACCAATCACCGATTTTGCATAAAATGCAAAATATCTAATCAGATATAGAGATAATTTCATTACATGAAAGGTTTGATTTGCTTGTTTTCCTTTTAAATGGTTGTGTTTCTACGTGAAAAGTGCTACATAAATCAAAATGACTTACAATTGCCCATTCATGTCAAGTTGCCTGCCTCGCTTCAACCTAAATGGAATTGAACCCTTTGTTTATCTCAAGTCTCTTCCCTGCTATTTACTATTTTCCCGTCAAGATAACTGGCGTGAAAAGGGTCATTTAAGCCATTAAAACAGCGAATCTTGCTCTGCTGCCACGTATTCCTAATGTTGTGTCCAGCGAGCGTCACGTGACACAAACGCACGTTGAAGCCCCCCCCCCCTCCCTTTTCCAAAACTCCACCGAGGTAGTTCCGTCTTCTGCCGCTAGGAGTGGGAGCTGTCCTCGGTGCTGACGACTCGCTCTGCCGTCTCCGTCCGAATGTGCCGCCAGCTCCCACAGCCACAATCCGCTTTGTGAGCGTTTCAATTCAACCAGGACCTCCGCGTTTCATTTGATTATCATCGCCCGTCGTCTCACGGCGAATTCAACCAAGTCGAGCCTCGCGGATTCAACTTTGCATTTTTTTATTTTTTTGACGCTTATATCTGACGGTTTGCTTTCTCCCCGTTCCCCTTGTTTTTTTTTTTTTTCCCTCCTGCTCCTCCGGCACAAGGACGTTTTTTTTTTGTTTTTTTTGCAGCCGCGCGAGCTCGACTTAAGAAAAAATGAATTGTCCGAGACGAGATTGCACGTTGACGAGCATGCTGGCGTTGTGGCTTCTCGCAGTTGCCGTGGCCACAATCCACGCGAGGCGAGGTAAGAACTTGCGTGCACTTTTTTTGTTGTTGTCCGGGTGTCAAACTAAACAAAGGTGCTGCTGAGGGCTTGTGTATTTATTGCTTTTATTTGACGATAAAACATTATTTTGCTTTGGAAAAATGTGTACATCGAGCAAATGAAAATAAATTACAAAAAAAAGGGGAATCTATGTTTTAAAGTCTGACTTATTCTACACACTCACAAATATATATTAAATAAATCCTTATTAGTGTGTAAACTCAGCAAGGATGTGGTAAATTAAACCCAATTACACAAAGGGAGGAGGAAGCTGAACCCATGTTTTAAATTAATCCACTGATTTATTCCGCAAACTTAATGGATATTGATGAACAAACAGAATCAAACAATATAATTCAACGTACATACTTTTTATGCACTCCGCCTTACGGTTCACCATCAGGTAAATACTGATTGTTAAAGCGCTCATAAAGTGTGCAGGAAATTAAGAAAAAACAAAAAAAGACGTCTTCCACAAGCTCCATTGCAAGCAGAGTACTACTAATCACAAATTGATCTTTACACAGCCACCGGGGGTGAAATGCACAGTTACTTTCACATCCATCAAAACACACCGAGACTCTTTTTTTTTTTTTTTTTTATAAAGCAAAACACAGAAAGAAACTCATCTTAATTGGCCTCCAATCAATCAAACAAGCTATTGTGGTTCAACCTTGCTATGTGATCAATTCGACATGTTTGTGAGTTGATTGGAGTACAGAAAATAAATAAATAAGTAAATAAGAGCCAGGGAGTGACTTATTTTGGCCGCCGAGGTCCGTGTGACAGACGGTGTTCGGTAATAAGACTCTAATCCTCAGGAATTGCTGAAGATTATTGACCAAGCTGTTTGACACAGTTGAGTGCTTGTGGGAAGTGGCGACGGATTCATGCGCGGTGGCCTTGTCCTAATTATTTTTGTACTGCACATCTTACAACGAGCTCTCTGTTGGAATGACTCCCTTCTCAACTTGGGCTTCAGAAAGTGACGAAATGCTGCAAACTGAGACAGATCATCTGATGCAATAAGGTTTAAATTATGTCGCACCACCACGGCACCCCCGAAGACAACCGTACAATAATTATAAATAGTGGTATTAGTGTGTTTAATGTGAGTTAAAGTTCCTTTAACACCACCATTTATTTTTTTTTAACGTGTAATGAATGACCGCCCCTTACTTGGAAAGCCAGCAGACACGTCCACGTCAACATTTAGCAGTAATGCATTGAATAATAATGCAAACTGGGGTCACGTTGTATTTTACAATTTTAAAAATGTGCAGAATTTCACAAACTTCATGTTAAAGATTAGATAACTACTAATATGGCAAGAAAAATGCACTGAGCTGTCACCAACGTCTTACAAATGCAATTATGCCATCTAGTGGCAGAAAAATGACCAACACAAATCAATCACACTTTTTTTTTTTTACAGTACAGTACATCTTGTGAATTTTAACAAAATTTTATGAATTATTATGAAATTAATGTATCAATTAATAAAATATGTTTATTTTTTCCACTTTTATGTTAGCAAGAGAATGAAAAAATATTTATTGCACATTTAAAACAATCGTAAACTGGGGTCGCATTGTATTTTACAATTTTAAAAATGTTCAGAATTTCACAAACTTCAAGTTAAATATTAGATAACTTAATATGACAAAAAATTGCACTGAGCTGTCACCAACGTCTTACAAATGCAATTATGCCATCTAGTGGCAGAAAAATGACCAACACAAATTAATCACACTGGTTTTTTTTACAGTACAGTATAGCTTTTGAATTTTAACTCAATTTTATGAATTATTATGAAATTAATGTATCAATGAATAAAATATGTTTATTTTTTCCACTTTTATGTTAGCAAGAGAATGAAAAAATATTTATTGCACATTTAAAACAATCGTAAACTGGGGTCGCATTGTATTTTCCAATTTAAAAAATGTGCAGAATTTCACAAACTTCAAGTTAAAGATTAGATAACTTAATATGACAAAAAAATTGCACTGAGCTGTCACCAACGTCTTACAAATGCAATTATGAAATCTAGTGGCAGAAAAATGACCAACACAAATCAATCACACTCGTTTTTTTTACAGTACAGTACATCTTGTGAATTTTAACTAAATTTTATGAATTATTATGAAATTACTGTATCAATGAATAAAAGATGTTTATTTTTTTCCACTTTTATGTTAACAAGAGTATGAAAAAATATTTTATTGCACATTTAAAACAAATATAAAATTTGTGATTAATGGTGAGTTAGCGAATTGTAGTAGGGCTGCACAATATATCGAAAAATTATCGATATCGCGATATTGGCCCATGCAATAAGTTTCATATGGAATTTTATGCTTTTATCTGAATTTGACCAGTCAGGCACTAACTAAAATGTGCACCGTCATCCAATACTTGAACATTATCGAGAGGTAATTACAATTATTTAACTAAAAATGTGATTTCTTTCGGTACATGTTAAATATCGCAATAATATCGATATCGCTCTCCTCAGCAACTATATCGCATTTTTTTTCAAATATCGTGCAGCCCTAAATTGTAGTCATGCAATTAATTACAATTAAAAATTGTAATCGCCTGACACACCTAATAATAAACATATTGTTAAATTAACACCTCTTACTGATGCGCATCATTAGATTTTGCACCGTATTTGGTGGCCATTTGGTGTCGCTTTTTTGCCTTTCATGGTGTTGAAAATGGGAAAAAGAAACGTGTAACACTGCACAACGTAAGAACTGGGAAAATGATATTCACATTTCTATTTCATTCACCCTATCTCAGCCCATCTAAAATGAGGTGCAATTCAAGTGCAGCGCCTGCCACAATATATTACAGTATCAACAAAACAAAACAAAGCACCCACTGATTGAATATCAGGTGGAGGAAATGTGCTCTATTCCGCTACTAGTGTCTACATAAATCCAATCATTTGTGTTATTGCCCTTAGCAGACATTTCATATTTTTCAAATGTTTGATTGAGTAAACACGAACGCCGAGCATGCGATGGCCGTCGAGGAGGACGTGGGAAATAATTGAGCGTTTTCAGCCTCAGGAACACACCTGCAACCGCGTGTTCGGCGCTCAAAACTCCAGGGAGAAGGAAAATGCTATTTTTAGAGGCAACATTTTACAGCTTCCATTAGTGAATTTGCTGCAAAAGCTCGCTCGTAGTTTTTAAATTTTTAATCATTGAGGTTTGGATGTTTTAAGAAGGTGAAATTGCGCGCACGCCGGTGCTGCCGGGTTGTCGTCGCCGTGAACTTGACTCCATTTGCTACCTCGCAGGGACCCCGAGCAGCCATTCACCGCATTGAGAAGCACACACAATGCTTTCATTTGCCAGTTTGGGTTGCGACATTAGCGGCTAGAATTTGAGACGATGTCAATCGGAGTTTTTAGTTACAGAAGCATCTTTGTAATGAAAGACTGGAACCGAAGTTTGCGTTTCTATTTTCTTTCTCATCCAAGCTGCATTCTGCTTATTTTTCGGTCTTCTGCAACAGCACTTTGTACATTTATTTTGTCAAGAGATTATATGCAACGAGACAACAATGCTTTCAAATCATATTCCTTAATTAGTTTGCTTTGGTTCAAAGTCATGACATCACATTTTTATTGTCAATGCAGAAAGAAGAGGATAGTCACCTAAAACATTTTTTTTTTCCTTGATTGCTTTTCCTGAGCTAACTTAATGAGCTTGATAAGCGAGACACTCTGTGACAACATTACAATTAATAATTAGTTTGAAACTTTTTCTGCTCATCTGCTCACGGGGAGTTTGCCTCATACTATTGCAATTATTGATACTAAATGATATTTTTGTTTCTATGAACATGTTGGCGTTTGACACTATATTTGTTTCAGGCAGTGGTGTCCAAACTACGGCCCGGGGGCCATTTGCGGCCCGCCGTCCATTTTTCAGTGGTCCGCGACATATGCTAAAAACTTGACTCAGTTCTAATAAAATAAACACAACAAAAATATTTGGAGATGGTCAAAGTAAGAACGGAGGGTATCAAAAAACAGGTGCCATTAAAGGTTATGTTAATTAACTAAAACTAATGAAAAGACTAAAACTAAAATTCAAAAAACAATATTGAAAAAAAAAATGAATTTAAAACAAAGCATTTTTGATGAAAAGAACTTATAAAAACTAGCAAACCCGCTGTAAAAAGTTAAAATGCACTGATTTTAAAAAAAAGTAAAAACAAAATAGAAGCTACCTATAATAATAACAATAATAATAAAACGGAACTACAATAACCCTGGTTATAATTTGCTTTTTTACTCCCGAGATCAGGGGTCAAGAAATGTCAACCAGTCATTTGAAAGCTGGAGTTTACTTTATTACGCAAAACTTTTGACCTTTTTTTTTTTTTTTTTTTTTTTAATCTTCAACCTAAAAAATACTCCATGTACTGTAGCCTAATGTATATATATTTTTTCAAACTAAAGCTAATACTAAAACTAATACACAGCACTTTCTATGAAAATAAACACTAGCAAACCCACTGTAAAAATATTTAAACACACTGATTTTTTTTAAACGTAAAAACGAAATAGAAGCTACCTATAATAAGAATAATAAAAAAAAAAATAGAACTAAAATAACCCTGGTTCCCATTCGCTTTTTTTTTTTTTTTTTTTTTTTTTACTCGAGATCAGGGGTCTCAAACCTATGGCCCGCGGGCCAGAACCAAACTCTCAGGGGGTCCAATCTGGCTCACAAGGACAGAACACAAACTGCAGTTTTTCACAAAAATTATTGCTATTTTTGTCCACTGGAGTGTGCACTGACGATCATTTAAATGACATTCTGAAATGTATCTGTTAGTCAACATGTGATGCAAAATTTTTTTTTGCTAATTTTTTTAAGAAATTTCAGATTACAAAAAAATAAAATAAAAAAAATAAACAGGACAGATTTCCAGAGTCCCAAAGGAAATTCCAAAAACTATGAAAAATATATTTTAAGGAAACAGCATGTGTTAAATCTTGCTCGACATCTCTTATATTGCATCTATTGAATTTGGTGAGTTTTCATCAGCCCTGGTAAGCCACTTTTTAACTTTTATAAAGTTTAACGACATTCATCCGAGCCTATTATCTTTACGCTGACACATTATTGCTTCCAGTTAACAATGATCAGCAGTGTGCTGGGAGTCAGAGAGTCAGGAATGTTTTATGTTATCCTACAGCTCATTAAATGAGTTATGAGAGCAGTTGATGGAGCTCCCCATGACATCCCACTCAAGGTATAAAAAAATGTGTCCAAGATGGAGGCCTGTAATTCACGTGCTAATAATAACTTCTGTCTTAATTTGTTCAAACCATTTCCTCATACCGGATGAGGCATTAGTAGATTGACAAAGGTTATTCATTACTTGTCCATATTCTAATTAAAGGAGAGGTAAGAAATCGTGTCCTCCGCGATTCCTCCTACGCAGTCGTTTACTTTTCCGTCACTCTGCTCGATACAAATGAACGGGTGGTGAATGTGCATTTGTTAACTGATAAATCGATCGCCCTAGTTGAGCTTTTAATTCGCTTTATTGTGATTTGTGAAAAGTGTTATAACCTCAGCTTAATACCTTGGGGTGTCAGACTTTAGTCAGTTAAAATTTTGAATCATAAATAGGGATGCACGATAACGCTATTTTCAACCGATACAGGTAAACCAAATTTAGAGGTGCCGATGTCGATAACCGATAAGTAAGCCGATAATTGTTTGCAAAATTGACTTGAATACAAATATACTTTCGAGTCCTATATAAGTCTAACATTGTATAAACGTTGCACAATGTTTCAATGTATGTAAAGCACCATGAAACTGAATTTTATTGATATGAGCCACAACCACAACAGATGGACCATTTCTTTATTATCCGGTTTATCTGTATGAAATCAAATTGCCGATAATTATCGGCAGATTTCTCCATTATCTGTTTTATCTGTTTGACGTCAAATTGGTCGATAATTGCAGATAATTATCGGCCACTAATATGATGGTGCATCCCTAATCATAATTAATTGTATGACTTCATCGTTAACTCATTTTATATTTGGGGTGGGACAATACTGGTAAACCACGATTCGATACTGTGACGATATTTGGCTCACGATATCGATAATATCACGATACACGATATCTATGATTTTTTATATATTGTCAAAAATGTTTTTAGCAACATGTCACAATATGTGACTGAAAAAGCCCATAAAAAGGAAAATGTCTAATTATGCATTTATTCAATGCCAACATTTTGTACAATGTACAAAGTTCTGCATAGTGCCCGACTGCCTCTGAGCCTTTTAACTGTAAACATTGTAAAGTGAGACAAAATAAAGTGCATAAACATTTATAACATCACACTGCACAACTGGACACAATATATCGATAATTTATTGCAACAGAGAGCGCAACAATATATTGCGATAGTGATTTTTTTCTCCCACCCCTATTTTATATCTGTTCTAAAATATATATTTTTTTAAGTTTCCATACTCCAGTTAACATAAAGTGGAAATAAATGTTAAACTATATGGCAGCATCTTTTCGTCATTCACGCGGTAATTTCATAATCATTCATAAAATTAGTTAGAATTAAAAAGAGGTACCAAAACGATTGTGACATTAATTTGTGTTGGTCATTTTTCTGCCACTAGATGGCATAATTGCATTTGTAAGACATTGGTGACATTGCTCAGTGCAATTTTGTTTTCATATTAAGGGCTATCTAAAATTCTGCACATTTTTAAAATTGTAAAATACAACTTGACCCCAGTCTCCAAAAATAGAACGCATTATTATTAAATTTAATATAGCTAAATTTTGATACGGACGTGTCTGCTGCGTTGCGTTTCCAAGTAAGGGGGTCATTAATCACGCGTTAAAAAAAATTGTGGCGTTAAAGGAACTTTAAATTAACTGAAAATAAACGCACTAATTTTGACACCCGTACTTTTAAAACGTATTTCACATCAACCAACAGGCTTTGTGACTAAACTGAATGCAGTCGAAAGTACTTTTAGGAGCTGCTCATGCTCCAAGATGTTCATCAAATGTGCCGAGGTAACGGCGATAATACGCGATCATTTTTCCTCGGGATAGATTGTTGCTCGAAGCGGCTTCGCCCGTAATTTGAGGGGAGGTAATAAAAATCGCGCGACACCTGTTTGTTGGATTGCTGGGTGATTAACTTCATCAAGGGCTATTCAGCATCTGTGTGCCGTCATAATTAGTTTAATTTTACCAAGCCCTGTCACTTCTAAATGAGAGTCATTACGCCAGGAAGCCCCCTTCCGCATCCTGCGAGCTTTCCTCGGCCCCTTTCTGTGCCCGTCTCCGTCTTCTTTCACCGCCTCCGAGGTGGCGCGCACAGCTTGGCTGAATGCGACTCATTTTCATCTCTTCATGTGCAAATGCCTCGCTCGCTCCCACCAGAATGTCGCATGCATCCTAATTTGAGTCCTCGCCGCATGTATTGCTCCCTCAAAAAGTGTGAAGGTTGATTTGTCAAATGGCAAAGAATGTTTTTGGATCTGGTGGCGGAAGAAGTAACCCGCGGCTAAATAAACCTCACCGCTCGATCTTAGGGGAGATTGAGCAGTGAATATGTTTTGATTACAATTTTTTTTTAGCTTTTCATAGCCTCTCATATTAAAGCAACATTAGTGTACATGTGTTATTTTTCAAAATGGTAAATGTTTGTTTGTACAGAGACATAAAAGGATTGTGTTGAAGTGTAGACTTCAAACATGAAGGCAACATCATAAAAACGTTTGAAATTCACCTGGCAGTATAAACCCTATAAAGCCAAACGTATCATATTAAATACAAGACATTTTGAGCCCTCTATTTCACGAGTGTAATATTTCTTTTCCCATTAAAACCCTGACGTATATAATCTGACACATGCATTGCACAGTTAATCCATTAGAGGGCAATATCACCCAGTTAATGGCTTTTCCAGCGACCTTGCAAGAGAAAAGGGAGAGACACCTATACTTATTAATAGTCGGATATGTTCTTTCAGATTTTTGGAAATATTAATATGTTTGATATGTATATGACTTATTATATTTTTGACAGTTATAAATGTATAAATCTGGAATTTATGTTGAATTTGTTTGTTTGTTTAAAAGGACCAATAAATTGATTGATTGAATATTTATTTTTCATTTTATTTATTTATTATTATTATTAATCCAATCTCTGATGTAATAACTATGACACGTCTTCACCATTTCTGTACTGCTCACGGCATCAATTGCAGAGTCGGTTTCTTGGTATGTTCGATATGTGCGGCTGCACCCGGCAACCTCCCATAAAAAAAAAGATACATGAATTGGCATGAGTATATGAATTGATATGGTATCATAATATGTAAATAATCGACATTTGTTTAGGTAACATTGAGAGAAGTTTTTGGCGACATCCTCGTACTGTGAGGAACGAAAGGAAGGTTGTTTAAAAGAAACTGACTGGGGCGTCACGGCCTCATGGCAGAGTGAAGTCGTACAAGGAAAAGTTGAGGGTACATTTAATTAACTCATTCACTCCCAGCCATTTTCACAGAAGCAATCCCGTTCGCTCGTTTTGCAAGGACCACAGAATATTGTGTTCAATTGCTATAAAAGCATGGAACCTATCAAAAGAAAGATTAAACTCTCTTCTTTCATCAGGAAAAAAAAGTATGTTTCTATCTGTTTCTGTTTTGCAGCAATTAGCATTAGAAGAGAGCTAAGTTTCATCAGTTTTCACAAATCTATTTAAAATTGTAAGTAATTTAACTTTTTTTCTAGATGGCCCTGGTTGATCTGCATCAAAGCCTTGTGTATGCTCTCGCATGAAAAAAAAAACGGGGAAAAAAAACAAAAAACGTATACATACGTCTTTGGGACAATTAAAACATTAATAAAAAAAAACGTATTTACACGTTATTGGGAGCAAATGAGTTCAGCTAGGACAACCGCTGCCCTAGCCCATATTTTTCCCTCTTTTTTTTGGCATTTAGACTTGGCAACCAACTCTGAAGCATATTCAATAATATATCAATCCCGATTCTAATGACGATAATGATTGTTTGACGCTGGTGTAGAACCCATTGAACCGAGAAGAAACTGGCTTTTCCCCCAAAAGCATTTCTCTTCCTGTTTGTATAATCAGTCTCCCAGATTGGATGGGCCTAAAATGGCTTCCAGATAATTATGTGAGAGGTTCCTGCAAGAGCCAATCGTTTGACTCAGTGCAATCATCTCCTGAGTCACTGCAAAAAAAAAATGGAATTGGCAGCTTGGCGGTTAGCACATCTGATTCACGGTGGAGGCGTTCTGGGTTTGAATCTCCAAGAAATCTGCTTTGTTTTTGATGTTTCTCTCTCAAAACAAAGAGAGCATAGTGGAGCAGGACCTCCTGCAGGGAGCGTAATGGACTCAGAAACAGCTTGGCCGCATTGGGAGGGCGCTCACGTTTCAAATATTGCTATTTTGGGGGAAAAAATAACAACAGGTCTAAATGAAGAGGTCTCTGCCACTTTGTCAAGGCGGCACGTCACCACCTTACTTTCTACCTGGCACCGCAATCGATCGCACCGGCCGCTAAAAAAAAAAAAAAACAACAACAAAAAAAACGAAAAAGGAGAACACGGTCGCCCTCCCCCAGGCCAAGGCTGCTTTCTGCACCTTTCACGCTCAGCCTGTCTGTGAACACACCTCTCTAATCTGGACTGGCGTGCTTTGTGGCTGCAATGGGGGGTGTGGGGGGGGTTATGCCTCTCTGAAACGATTAGGCTTGGGGACAGCGCCTGCACTCTTCCCCTCTTCTCGATGCCAGATTCCATCTAGAAAGCATTTCATCTGTGGCGGCGGGACGGCGCACGTGGGGTGGCTCAGCGCCGTGTGGAAAGCAGCAGGTAATAGGCTGTGTAATGCGTTTGGGGGAGTCGTTTTTAGTATTCACAGTTAGTCCTGACCTCTGGCGGGGTGGCGCCACCCCCCGCAGTAATTTTCCCTGAAAAGATGTAATTGAATTCATCGGGATGAGTAAACATATTATAAGTAGTAGAGAAAGATAACAGTGTTGTGGAGAGATCAAGGAAGAGAATTGTATCGCCATGAGTAATTGAAAATAGTTAAGACAAACAAGAGGAGAAAGTGTGCAAGACCTGAAGAAACTTTTAATTCAATTTTTTTCCCCCCACTCTGTCGTCTCACATCTGTTTAGATCAGATTTACGATGATGTGTTACTTTGGTAAAATTACAGCCTCATTTACAACAGTCTGATACGATCCAAATATGTACCATGAACGGTTTAAAAATATTTAAGCGCTATTACAATATATTTCCAATATCGTGTCATTGCAAAAGTATTTATGTAAGCGGTATGGTTTTTGTTTGGTTGACTTTGACAAGTTATGTTGGTAGTTTCACTAAAAACAAATGACAATAAGTCACAATTTAACATTTGAGTAAACCGAGTTATGAGCTTAATCACGAAACAACAAACTCCTTAGTCAAGGTACCTCTCTACAATAGGGCTGGGCAATTATTTAAAAAACAAAAAAAAAAAAAAAAACAGGATTATATTATTTATTGATATTGAAATCACGATTGATTTCCAAATTTTGCCTTTATTTATTCAACTACCAAACTTGACTTTAAATTAAATAATATTATATTAAAATAAAAACAATAAACTAAAAAAAAAATCTGCTGTGCGTGCTTTTGCCGCTTCGGAGCAGTGTGGTGCACACATGCAAATACGCTAGCTAGCATGAAGATAAAAATAATAAAAGAAAGTCATAAACTTCATTACTATAAATCATTTTCCACAGATTACGAAGAATATATGCCTGTCCTGTTTGAATGTGTTCCTAACACCTTTGTGAGTTATTATTCATTATTTGAATGTAAATCTCTCCTATGATGTGTAATGCTAACTTTTGCTAGCAAGGCGATACCAGGAAGTAGCTACCGAAAATACAACCTTGTCACGGAATCCAAAATGGCTTGGTCCCTTCTTAAGTATTCCTCGTTAAACCAGGAAGTAGCTGGTTAAAATTCAACCACCAATATATTAAGCAACAATGAATAAGTTTTTCTTTGTGCTGTAAATGTTGGAGACAGCATGTTACCAGAGCGTGTTGTAGAGGCCATTGTGAAGAAAAACACTAACTATGCCATATAACCATTTCAGTTCAATGATCCAGCTGGTGTTTTTGATGCGGTGTCTTTGAGTCTCTCTTTGGTGAGATGTATTGAAATGAGGTCCCCCCCCGGGAGTCTTTTGTATAATTTAGAGGTTCTAACATCGACCCCCCCCCACCATCTTGAAAACTATCGAACATCGCCACTCAGAGCAACTGCTGCGCGGTCAGGCAATTGTCTGTCAAGTCGCAAGCGAGACCCGTGCCGCCGTTAGTGATTGAAAGCTGGCTCATTGTCATGGTTCCCATCTGTCAGAGCAGCCAGATTCCTTTGAAGGAAAAACTCGTGGTTATAGAATGGATTACTGAGCAAGGGAACAGCTGCAACGCAGGTGGACCAAAGCATTAACTCTTTTTGTGTTTACGACGATACGAACATTGCATTTCTCAGAAGTAATGTGTATAAAAACACCTCACTAATTGGCTATGAAGCAATCTACCTTAATAATAATACTCAGTTTTTAACTCATTCACTCCCAGCCATTTTCACAGAAGCAGTCCCGTTCGCTCCCGGCTGTTTTACTGGATTTTGACTGATTTTTCAAGGCCCACAGAATATTGTGTTCTATTGCTATAAAAACATGGAACCTATCAAAAGAAAGATTAAAGTCTCTTCTTTCATCAGGAAAAAAAAAAAAAAGTACGTTTCTATCTGTTTCCGTTTTGCAGCAATTAGCATTAGAAGAGAGCTAAGTTTCATCAGTTTTCACAAATCTAATTAAAATTGTAAGAAATTTAGCTTTTTTTTTCTACATGGCCCTGGTTGATCTCCTTTGCTCTGCTGCCTCCTGCTGGCCGTTTGTGTAATAACCACCATTTCTGCAACCGTTCTTTGCAGTTGAGAGGCTGCATCAAAGCCTTCTGTATGCTCTAGCATAAAAAACGTATAAATACGTCTTTGGGAAACTTAAAACATTGAAAAAAAACGTATTTACACGTTATTGGGAGCAAATGAGTTAATGACACTGTCACAGAAGGTAGATTAGGTACGCAGGTCGAGCGCATGTTATGGAACGGCGACGCTTTGAAAATGTTCACTGAACCAAACTCTTCCGGTGACATCATGACATTTATATGGAACGCGCTCGTGTTTGTGTACCTTCTCCTTTTACATTGCGGTTTATAAAATAAACAAAGGCTGACATTTAAGGGTAGACGTGGCAAATAACACTCAACACCAGCTGCATTGTGGATTAACCTCAGTTGTCACAATGCGAGCCCGGTTGCACACACAGGATCAGAAATAGCTTCGTCGCTGTTAGTGTGATGTTTGTGCTGTTTGGAGAGATGGCATCAATCGGAATGACATCAAACCCGACGCCTTCAGGCTTCATCTTCTGACAACACGGCATGGCAGCAGGATTTTAACATTTTGGTTTTCAGATAATATACTTTAAGGCCGAACCTTACAGCTTCTCGTAATTGTTTTAAGCGTCTTTTCGAGGCTTTTCCATACCTGAAAACTGGTGTGCAATCTGGTGAAAATGTATCTATTTTAGCAGTTAAAAACACAAATTTCATCAATCAGTGCAAAATTTGATACAGAATGATAAAACACACAAAAAAGTCTCAAGGACCGCTGACAGAAATATGAAGAGCAAGTCAGCCAATTTTGGTGTGAAGCTGCCATTTTGAGTAGTGTTGTTCCGATACTGATACTGGTATCGGCAGAGGCGCCGATACTGCATTAAAACAGTAGTATCGTATCGGTGGCTACTCACAACTAACATGCCGATACCATTAATTCCAACGCTAATATAGGATTTTGGATGCAGCATCTTGTGTCTTGCTTGTGCACGACATTCACTGATATAAGATATCCTATTGGCCCTTGAATGCTCAGAAACAATGGCAGGACAGCTTTTTCATGTTGAGGAAAAAAAAAAAAATCTTAGGTATTGGTATGCTATCGGTATCGGCCGATACTGCAAATCTTGGTATCAGAATCGGTATCGGAACAACACTACTTTTGAGTCAATTTTACGGCTCATAATTTATCAAGCAAACTGGTGAGTTCTAATCAGATGAAAATGTCAATTTATTTTTTTATACACGGTATTTTACAATATATTATTGTATCATATCAACTAGGGATGTCACGATAAGGGGCAATATTGTGATATTGCGATGTTAAAACTGCCACAATATCGTCGTCGTCATGTTCACAATATTTAAAGGGAACACATCTGTTCAAAAAGTCAGGTGGATTTCCATTTGTGCAGTTCTAGCACCCTCTAGTGACTTATTATTAGTGCAAGTTAATTTTCATTAGGGATGTTTTGGCCGTCTATGTTTAAAATCTTTGCTAATTGTCAGATGAAAGGGAGCCGAATTTGCTTGTGAAGCGATCAATGTGTGCTTGCATTACCAAGTAAGTGCCTCAATGTTATTAGAGATTGTAGGTGGTTGATATGCATTGCTGTTGTGCACAAAAACATAATATTGTGCTTTTTTTTTTTGTATGAGCTCTCCTTTTTGACAATATTGTCATCTTTTTTAAATATCCCCCACAATATCATGATAATTATCACATCGTGGCCTTCATATCCTGATGTTTGGATATCGTTACATCCCTAATATAAACCATAATGCCATTTTATGTCAATGTAACTGCACTATAGGCCCAGTTAGCGTGTACCCTACATGTGCAATTTCAACTCATAAAATAACCGATTTTCACCAAATCCTTCAGGACGTGCGCGCGTACGTTTGAACAATTCACTATAATCACTGCAATTGGGAATAGAGGTCAAAATGTGCGCGTGTGCTTGTTTTTCAACTTCACTTAACAAGCTGCCAGTGCGCTTTCATGTGAACAGCTGTGAACATTTTGGGGATTTTCTGACCCAGAGTGTGATGACCAAAACGCTGAAATAAAATATTTACTCCCGTCAAATAATTATTTTGTCCCACCCCCTTTTAAAAACGTGATCTCAGACCATCTGGGGGTGAAAAAAATGTATATACTAATTATTGTATCACAGTTCAGATCCCTGTTTGACTTATTTAACCCAGACGTCAGTAGCTAAACATGGCTCAGCAGCTTGCCAGGAGGAGCGTACAGGATATTCAGTTCATGAAGGTTTGCTGTGTGTGTGAATGTGTGTGTACTGGGATTACATCTGAATTATAAAGGCAAACAGATGAAAAGGGATTGTGACAGTAAGAGCTGATTCTTGCCAAGGACACGGCCTTTCACGCAGCACGGGCGCAGTAAACTCAGACTAGGGCAAATGTTTGATATCAATTTAATACTCCCTCGTGTGATTCTCTTAACAGCAAACTTTAAAGGTCACACATCAAATGGAGTCATAACGGTTGAACTCGGGAGGGTAGGGGTAAATTGCTAGGACAATATGATGCACAAACCATGTCGTAAAATTAATTATGCAAATGATTAAGACATGAATGGATTTGTTCTGTATGTCCATTAATGCAACACGCTTGCTCACATGCTGGAAAAAAAAAAAAATGCTAACATTTTCACATGATGAACATCAAGGAAGATGGTGGGAATAATGATGAGTTTGTTGTTGTTGTGACTTTTGGCTTTTCCCATCAGGGGTCGTCACAGCGAGTCACTCGTATGATTTGTTTGGCGCAGGTTTTACACCAGATGCCCTTCCTGACACAACCCAACCATTTATTTATTTATTTTTATCCTGGCCTGGAAGCAAACCTGCACCGGCTACATGAAAAGGCAGCAAGCGTGTACGGTAGTAGTGCAATGATAGGTTCATTTACGAGCGGCTTTCCTTTTCCAGTAATGAGCATTGCAAATAATAACTAACAATGTTAATGTTGCTGCCAAATAACAAGGTGCTTTACTTTACTTATGAGATCATTGAAGTTGTTTTCATCAGACGAGAGCAATCTCTAAATCCAGAAGGCAGTAAGTGGAGATGATTGGCTGAGGTAGAGTAAATATCATTTGAATTCTGTCAGAGGTAGAGTTAGGTGGGTGTTAACACTAACGGGAGCAGCGAAGGTTCAACAGAAACACGCTCACACAATTAGACAAACGTGAGTTGTGAGGACTGAGGAAAAAACAGAAATGGCAAGCCCGGTTAAATCTACAAGTAAAGCAGCATTCTTTAACCGGTAAATATTAAAATAAAAATATATATAAATATAATTGTTGTGTACTGAAAAGTTTGGATCCCAAATGCAGACACAAATAAGCTTTTCTCCATTTATTCACATTGAGAGGCAGAAACTCAGAGACGCTGTACACAGGAACAGGTGGACAATAATCCGGCAAACCACACACAATTCTCAGAGCGCACCTACAGACAGTGAATCGTAAAAGACTAAACAACGGCATCACATAGGACCAGACATCACCTAAAGGATTAAAGTTTGTTATCACGAACATCACGTTTTGTAAACAGACACTTGACCTCACGCCCATGAACCCAAACTAACAGGACATGAACTCAAAACATCTCATGAGACAAAACATCAACCAAACATGTTTACAAAACAGGATTTTCGTGATAACAACCTTTAATCATTTAGGTGATGTCTGATCCTATGTGATGTCGTTCTTTAGTCCTTTACTGTCTGTAGGTGCACTCTGAGAATTGTGCGTGGTTTGCCGGATTATTGTCCAACTGTCCTGTGTACAGCATCTCTGAGTTTCTGCCTCTCGATGTGAAAAAATGGAGAAAATCTGATTTGTGTCTGCATTTGGGATCCAAACCTTTCAGTACACAACAATAATAAGAATTAAATATTTATAATTAGTGGTGGGTGATATGGAATAAAAATTATTTCACAATATCTCAAAGAAATATTGCGGTGACGATATTTTTGACGATATTGGTAGTAATTCCTGAACAATAGATTTGTGATTGGCACTTCGGAATAATAGCACTTTTATTGCGGCAACAATATTTAAGCCACTATTTTTTTTCCCCCACAATTGAAATGTAAACAAAGTGCAAATATAGCAACTGTAATGGAATGAAATGGAAATAAAAACAGGCCAGGTAGTGTTGAATTGTAAAAAAGAAAAAGAAAAAGAAAATGCAGTGATTGCTTGTAAACATGACTAGCGGGTATGAAAAAACACTAACGTGCATGTTTACGCCATTTCGTTCAGAGCACGTTAGCTTAGCCACTGGTTAGCATCACAAACTCATGTGAACTAGATGCCGAATTACCGGTCACGGTAAAATAAACACCGCAGATTTCTTATTTTGGCCAAACAATACGCGTAACAAAACAGCTTCCACACGACGAAGCTCAGACCTGACAGAACTGGCTTGCAGCCTCACACGCTCCAACATTGTTTTTTTATGCAGCAACGAACGACACGAAGACGTATAATGTTACGCATTACGTCATCACCAACAATTTCGCGATATTCCAAATTTTTATCACCCCAAAAAATGCACCGGTAATATTGTAGAAGGTATGATATGGAACACCCCTACTTATAATACTTAATGATGCATAAAATTCATTCATTAATCCCTGTTGTCTCATTTTATGACTGTTTTCCAGTTTCGGTTGCAAGGAAATTTCACATTGAAACAAACAATTAATGCCTTGAAAGGCACTTTATTAAAACGAAGCGACCAATTTGAGCTGATAATCCCCCTTTTTATTCCACAGTAAAGATGAGCAGCACAATCACAGGACTTGATTTAGTCATGAGGGAAAAATGACTTAACTGCATGCAACCTTGGGGAAAGTGGGGAGAAATAATACAAGTGTTTCCTTGAACACCACTACTGACAGCTTTTCATTTGTACAGACGAGTTATTTCTTCCCGCATGCTGAAATTAGGAGCGCGCGCATAACTGTGGAATAAAAAGTTCAAAGTCAAAATTGAGAAAGTAGAACAACCTTGACACGAAAGACAAGCGAAAGAAGAGTTTAACAAAATGTTAGTTTTTTTTTTTTTTAAATTATAACTAAACTCTTTTTCTTGGTCACCTGTTGATCGTCAGGAAACATCAGCAACAATCCCACATTGCGGCGGAACAGAGTAAATTTTCCTCGCTTTGAACGCAGCACCTTTGCATCACGGATGTGTGTTCGCAGCAGGTTGTTGTCATAGCGACAGCAAGCCGAAAAAATTTAGAGCTCCCCATAGTGGTGTTAATACGTGTTCAAAAGAATAGAAAGAATAGGAATGCGTGGTCACGTCCGTGACTGGAGAATAGGGGCCAACATGAGATGCCAACGCATAACTCGTGTTATTAACCACAGTTGGTGTTGGCCGTCCATGGCCACTTAACTCCATGATTTGAGTCCCACCTCTTTTTTTCTCATGCACCCATTTTGTCTTGGGTGCAGGTGACAATGGCTGTGATTGTGTGGACATGGTGTTGTGATTGTGCTCTCATAGTGTTCCTATCGGTCGGTTCGCCGTCAGTGATCGAAGCAGCAGAATCTCAGAATATCCGACACGGCTTTGAGATCTGTCGCAGAGCCTGTCCTGGTTGCACGACGGCTCCATCTTTCATCTTGGCTCCAGTCTCTCAGTGGGACGTACGACCACCACTGGTGAACTGTGATGGTTGATCGTACCCGCCATTGTGCATCTTTCGTCGGAAGTGTACAAAATCGTACAGACTAGAGCAGGCAGGAGAACAATTGTGTACTGTATACATCACACCATATGTATTGAGATGCGTATCGAATCGTCTTTTTGTTCGAGAGATGCACAACCCTAATATATATATATATATATATATATATATATATATATATATTAGTGCTGTCAAAGTTAATGCGTTAACTAATTAATCACAAAAAATTATCGCATTAATCATTGTACTACCGCAGATTAATCACACTATTAATTGTGACCGCAGATGATCCTTTTTAGCCGCCAGTGGATGGTTACATTCAAGGTAGCTGTTGGAGTTTGAGCAATAAACATAACTACATGCATTAAAGTAAAGCATTTAATAAATTTTTACATATGTAGGTATTTTTTTTTTCCCATTTTAAATGATGCAAATAATTGATTAGAAAAAGTAGGATGAGCGTGTGCAGCGGGCAAAAATGTTGGGGGAAAAAAAAGCTTTTTTAAGACAATGATTAATCAAAATTCTATGATGTGATTAATCTGATTAAAAAATTTAATCGTTTGACAGCTCTAATATATATATATATATATATATATATATATTGATTGGGGTGTGCCAAAAAAACTTAATTCATAAAAGAATCGAGATTCTCATGTATTAATCGAATCTAATCAATATTAATATCCATAAATCGATTTTATTTAAATTCGAAATAAAGAAGAAGGGGAAACGGCAGTTGTAGCCCACATGCTGTTTTTGTGGAAAAAGGCACTTACAATATAAAATTAATAAATGTTTAAACAAAAAAAAAAGTTTTATTTGTCATTTTGTCTTGCAAAGCAGACTGGAGTAGATCATGACAATGTTGTCAAGGTTCGGTGTGGTGGAGACGGTGGACCAAAGTGCAGGGAGGCAAACGAGGCGTGGCCGGGGTGCTCTTAAATAAGTTTTAATTGAACTCAAAACAAAGTGCAACATAAGATACAAAGTACAAAACAAAGCAGGGAATAAAATTACTAATGGTGAACAAAACAAAACAAAACAAAACAGCAGCATGACAGGAGGAAGACAATGACAGCAACAATGAACCAACAAGAAGTGAACGGGAAAACAGGTGACTAAATACACACAGACTAATTGACAATGACTAGACACAGCTGGGCAAGACACAAGTGGCAAGGGAAGCTGATTGGTAGATACACTGGGAAGGGAAGACACGCGCAGGTGGACAAGGTTAACAATAACGAGACTAGGGGAAACAAACCCCAGAGCAGAAACAAACATGACAAACTCAAAAACCCAACAAAAGTAGCAAAACCAAACATCAAACCATAACAGTATTTTGCCATTTTGTGTTTGTTTTGTAAACAGCGGGACGTTTCTGTGGAAATATATATACATATATATATATATATATATATATATATATATATATATATATATACATACATACATATATACATCGCCTAGATATCAAAAATATTCAAGCTTCAGTCTAATATTTTTTTTTTTTATACCACTTTTCCCTTTCAAGTCTAAATGCTATTTTCAAGTTACACAATTAGGACTCAGTCAGTCGCAAGGCCAACGTCACCACCATTCTCACTCTCAGGTAACGTTTGTGTTTATGAGGTTTCCCCGTCAAAGTACTTTCTTCCACTGAGACAACAAATCCTGTCAAAAAGTTTTCTCAAAGCAGAGAAAAAAATAAAGTAAATAAATAAATCTATCCTTGCACCGCTCGGCTCCAGTGCAATTACCTTCTGTAAATGAAGCACAGTTTGTCCTGCGAGCCGTTCACCTGAGGTGCGGGTGGTTCGCACATACGTCGTGTCAACAAAACAGCAAAGACCTATCTGGAAGGTGTGAGGCTGTTTACCTTTGTTGCCATGTGGATTGATGAGGTGGCCGATGCGGAGGCAGGGGCATGATGTGAATAGTTGGAGAATTACTGTGAAAGGAGGTGTTTCCCCTCGGAGGCGGCCAACTGAGTTTGACAAAGCTGCTTCAGCCGAGAGGCTGCAGGGACGATTCCTGGCCGGGATCCAGGAATGCCGGCTGTTCGCGTGGACGCACGTTTAAGGCAGTGACGGAATATAGTGCGCAGGCAGCGGGGGAAGAGACAGCTCGCGGTAACATCCTTTAAATCAACCAGAACACAGTGTGTGTTTAAATGGTGTGAGTACATCAGAGGTGTGTGTCCGGTTTTCTTTATAGCCCTGTTTCTTAAAAGGAAATGGCAAGTTTGGTTTATTCATTTGGTTGTTACTAACATAACTATGAGATTCATTTTTCAAAAATAATTTCCAGTTTAACTCATTCACTGCCATTGACGGATATACACGTCAATGGGAACGGAATTGACTTAACTCATTCACTGCCATTGACGGATATACACATCAATGGCAGTGAATGAGTTAATACATTTTGTAAAAAAATTCTGTGGGCGTACGCCACATTCAGTGGTATATTCACTAACAATGCGCTGCGTCCGCTAATAGCGCGCAACACGTCCACAAATTCTGACAGCTGAGAGAAAATTTGCGCCTAATTTACCACACATGGCAATGGATTTGCGCGAAGAACATTGTAGTATAGTAACAGTTGCAAGAAAGATGACATCATCAGAGAGCGAGATTGGACCGAGCGCTGCAGAAGCGTTTCCTCATTTAGCGCCATTAAGCTGTACAGAGCAGAGAGGACGACAACGACATCATTCATTCATAAAGTACAAATTATTGGTGTGATCATTTATTAAAAATATATTTTCAGAGGTTAATGTATGCATACAGTATGCATCTGGCACGTACAAATGATCGTAAAAATGCCGCCCCTCAACCCCCAGCCCCCCCACCTATGCAATCATTAAAAAAAATTAAAAAAAATTAAAAAAAAAACATAGAAATAGCTTTCCGAAAAGGACGATCAAAACTCTTGAATGTGTCTGGTGAATGGCGAGAGCACGACATGTATTTAAACTTGTAAGTAATAATGTGGACATATAGCTGTAAATACTATAGACTATAATTTAATGTCTGTTATTGTCTACCGTCTCACAGAACAATCTTGTTGGTCAAAAACTGATTTGAATGTAAAGTTGAAATGCAAAAAAACAAAATATTTTTTTTTTTACTAGATACGGTTACGATGGCGTATTAGAGCCGCATACGTAAGTTAGAGGGGGTAACCGAGGAAAAACTCGAAAAAAAAAAAAACTTGTATATTTGCGATATTATAAATGGGCAAATTTGCGAGAAAAAATATATAGATAAATATATATATATATATATATATATATATATGCTAGTAGTAGTCAGTGTAGTCGTAGTAGTTTACCATATGAAATATAATTTTCACAAAGTGTAGTTGCCAAAACAATCCACAAAATCGTTTGTTCTCTCTTTTTCTGTAGTGCAATAAAACCAAAAGATTTGTCATGTAAAGACCCTTATTCCAGTAAAATAAACAAATAAAGAATTGTTTCTCTGGTAAAGGAGGCTAGAAATGCTCACCTGCTTCAAAGAACTGTTGTGAACATATTTTGTACGAGGAATAACAACGGCACGATCCAAAAATATTAGCAGCATGACGACTACAATGAAAACACTCGATAGAAAGAAGACCTTAATGATTATTTGGAATGGAGCGGCACAAAAGGACGCAAGATGAAAAAAAGGGTCAATCCAGCCGACAGGCAGCTGCGTCATTACTGCAAATGGATCTCAAAAGGCACTTTTCCCTATGTTTGCTCTTTGTCTCTGGCTCCCCGCGGAATTGTTAGCGAAGACAAACCCGCCACGCGTCTGAAAGCTCAGCATCCAATAGAAGGCAGATCAAAGCCGGCGCTGTCTCGCTAAGATGCTTTCGTTAGAGTCCCGAAGATCGAGGGAGGGACGGAAAGATGAAGAGGACAACAGAGGGCAAAGTTGGTGTCTCTGTGCTCGCTGTGTATAATTAGCCTTCTTTCCTGGCAAATGTGTGCGACCTGGAGATGCAATGGATGAGAAGAGAGGCATCCGGCGACACTGTCGCAAAACCCCGCAACCCTTGATGACAAGGAAGAGGGTTTGCTAAATGATGTGTTCAAGTGCAGGCTAGAAAATAAAGCAGGGTCCTCTTAATTAATTGAATCTTCTGCCTTTGAAGTAAGTTGCGGGAAAAAAAAGGTGTAAAAATGTACACTTCTTTTTTTTTTTTGGGGGGGGGGGGGAAATGTGGCTTCATGTGATAAACTACTTAAAGGGGCTGTCTTGTCGGATTCACTCAGGAAAATGCACTTTTTAAATACAGGATGTACACACTTTAACTTTCTCTCAGTCTACACATCTGTGTTTTTGTTAATCTTTTGTGGTAATTTCGTCCTCAACCCCCACCTCCCCAGCCTGTATTTGTCAGGTTCGTGTGGTGGAGATTGTGGACCAAAGTGCAGGGAGGCAAACGAGGCGTGGCCGGGGTGCTCTTAAATACGTTTTAATTGAACTCAAAACAAAGTGCAACATAAGATACAAAGTACAAAACAAAGCAGGGAATAAAATTACTAATGGTGAAAACAAAAGGCAGAACTCGGAGGCACGGAAAAAAGACTGAGGACAAAAACCGGCAGCATGACAGGAAAAAAAAAAAAAAAGACATCGACAGCGACAACAGTAACAACAATGAACCAACCAGAACTGAATGGAAAACAGGTGACTAAATACACACAGACTAATTGACAATGACTAGACACAGCTGGGCAAGACACAAGTGGCAAGGGAAGCTGATTGGTCGATACACTGGGAAGGGAAGACACGCGCAGGTGGACAAGGTTAACAATAACGAGACTTTGGGAAACAAACCAGAAAGCAGAAACAAACATGACAAACTCAAAAACCCAAGAAAAGTAGCAAAATCAAACCCCAAACCATAACAGTATTTTGCCATTTTGTGTTTGTTTTGTAAACATCGGGACGTTTCTGTGGAAAGACAGTATTTACAACCTTCCAGCCAATCGCAGAGCGGGGGGTGGCGTGTCGCAAACGGGGCCGAGCCAACGTGTCAGCTACGGATTTTTTTTTTTCCACTCACTCATTCACACACGTAAGCTTCTGTGAGTGAGTGAGTGAAAAAAAAAAATTAAAATCCGTGCGTGCTTTCAAATTGCCGCGGGAGCGACGTCGCACAGCCGACACGTTCGCCCGGCCCCGTTTGCGACACGCCCCCCACCCCGCTCTGCGATTGGCTGGAGGGGTGTAAACACTGTCTTTCCACAGAAACGTCCCGCTGTTTACAAAACAAACACAAAATGGCAAAATACAGGCTGGGGAGGTGGGGGTTTAGGACGAAATTACCACAAAAGATTAACAAAAACACAGATGTGTAGACTGAGAGAAAGTTAAAGTGTGTACATCCTGTATTTAAAAAGTGCATTTTCCTGAGCCCCTTTAAACATTCAAGAAGTTTTTCGTGTACTACACTTTTCTTGAGCCTCGGACACTTAACATGATACTGACTAAAATTTTCAAACCCTTGCAGCATCTTGCCTCTATACGTTCAGTTAATCATTAAGCATAACGCTGTCCTTCTTGGCCTTTATTTTAAACCTCCCCTGTGAGAGAAGCGTCTTAAATTAATTATGTTTGCCTAATGAATAATTAAGCCTGGGGAAAGATAATTTGGTGTTACGCAGCGAGCCAGGCCATTGTTGCATGTTGCTCTGCGTGCCTGCCTGATTTCACATCGGGAGGATGAAATGAGATTTAGCAAACAATTAGTCTCCTGTTTCGTCATCTACCGTGACTAAAATATCACCGTAGATTATGTCTTGACAAGTGTCAATACTGCATGTCGATTTTTTTTTTTCCTCCTAATTATAATTCTCTATTGTTCTTTTGTCCAATTTGCCACAGTCTGAATGAGAAAAATGACACCGGCCCAGGTGGTATTGTCAAAGAAAAGTAGGAGTACTGTGCTAATGACAGCAGACATAAGGAGGCATTAATCGTCTTTTGTCTGTGCAGGTGAGTCACAGAGGACAGAGATTAATCCACCACAGACGACATGTAATTATCCAAATCCTACTTGAAGTAGAAATATCCATGTCTGGTATTTTTGTGTTGTACCGGACTACCTTTTGAAAATAACAATAGCAAGTGCATGTTATGGCCACGGAAAGCATTATTCTTATACTGTATATAGATCATGGCTCAGTTTGCGAACGTCACATGACCAAACCCGGAAAGCAGGTGAGCCATGATTGTTCGTTACCTGAGATCTGAGCACCTGTGATGTCATTTTCAGTCAACAGCAAGTGGCAAAACGTATTTTTAACGGTATTAATTCTAATGAAGTTATCAAATTAATTCTAGACAAAATATGAACTTTTTATTGCTTAAAATGGCAAAATGAGTCAGTTATCCCGTCAAAAAAAGATTTTCCAGTTCAATATTTTTATATGATTTTGCTAGCTTTCATTAACTATAAAAACCTTCATGTCATCACTAGTGTTAATTTCATCAACGAAATCAAAACAAAAATAATTTCGTCAACACACATTTTTCACCGGACTAAAACTAGACTAGGCCAGACTAAAACTCTTTTAAAATTTACAACTAGCGAGTGCACAAACACATGGGACAGACAAGAGGTGGATAAACGGTGAACGACAAAAAATTAATTAAATTATAGTTATAACGTAACATTAATCCAACTGATATAAAGTTCCAACAATAATGCTAATCCGACCGCTAACTAATGCTTGCTAACTTACTAGCTCATAGCATGGAGCCATAGTAGCCACTGTAATTCTGTGTGAAGTTATTTTTCATCAAAAAGATGAGAGAAAATTCCAAGTGAAATATTTTACATCCATCCATACATACAAAAAAAAAAACAAAAAAAAAAGTGATAAAATGACTGTCCTGACTAAAACTACACTCAAACGTTGAGAGTTTTTGTTGACTAAAACTATCCATCCATCCATCCATTTTCTTGACCGCTTATTCCTCACAAGGGTCGCGGGGGTTGCTGGCGCCTATCTCAGCTGGCTCTGGGCAGTAGGCGGGGTACACCCTGGACTGGTTGCCAGCCAATCGCAGTGACTAAAACTAGACTACTAAAATTATGTTTTCTTGGACTAAAATGCTCGATTTATAGTCAACTAAAAATTGACTAAATAAAAACGGGATGATGTTGACTGATGAAAACTGAGAAGCGGGATTGAAACTGGACAAAAAATGGCAAATAAAATTAACACTAGTCATCACGCCCTGTCGATGCTCGCATGACGTGAAAACAAAGAAATAAAAAGTAAAAATATGGGCGCTGTGGCGGAAAAGACTCGCTTTGGAAAATATTCGTCGCCATTCGTCGTATGACATGTTTGTTTATATTTACGGACGTTTTCGTGTGTTCACCGCCACAACCATTTTTTGGATAAATCCACCTAACGGACCTTCGTGATTTTTGGTGCGCAAGGAAAATTGTTATTTTGTCATTTTGCCTGTACAATACCACATCTTGATGTTTTCTGTAACCAATATACTGTATTTACTTTGGAGTGATACAGTACTGTACGTATGTTTGAACTGGACCAATACCAGTGACAGTTTCAATTTCACTGGGCCCGCTGATTTATGAGGTCCATGAGTCATTCCCAGTGAAAGCGCGAGAGAAAAGGCCAGACAGACAACAAGACAGACAGTCAAGAAAGACGCCTGCCCCTTTTCTCTGTCCTTGTCTTCTCATCTCCACCGCCAACCAACTCTTTGTCCCTCTCTGTTGCGAAAGGCGTGCCAAGAAATCATTGGCTCGTCTTGGAAAGGGCAAATCCTTTTCAGCCAATTTAAATTCTCCTGAGCGCATAGTGCTGACTATTCCAAACTAATTAATAGACATGTCATGAATAAAAACACTTTGATTATGAGAAGAGGTTGCCCTCTGCCTCCTTTTAGGCTTGTCATTAGTATGAGGACACATGTGGTGAATAGCCGGAGTGGTCGTACCAGCAGCCAGAAACCGCCGCAGATGCCCTCGCCTTGATTAAAATTTTTTTTTGCTTCATGTTTTATTCAGGCCTTACTGCATGGACCCAATGCCAATGTCTCTGATTAGCCATACCTGTAACGACGAGCGAGCCGGGACCAGCAAGTTGAGGCTTATTCAAAGGGCGGGACTCAAAAGACACGTGACCTCGAGGCCCTCGTCAAACGTGTTCGCTCTATTACCAGCCACCCTCCAAGTCCCCTCAATCAAAGTGACATACAGTGCATGTCCTCTTGAGTCCATCCGACCAATCGCAATGAAGATTTATTTATGGCCGCCTAGAATTATCACGAGTGGTCCCGGGGTGTGTTTTGATTCGGATGTGTCGATTCATGCGCAGCAACTACGTGATGTCTTGTTGCTCTCTGCTCACTTGGCGACAGCCTTTAAAAGTAGCAGCAGCAAGCCCTGGTGCATTGAAAAGTAAACTTCCAAAAGACTGTTAAAAAAATCGTACTTAGCTTTGCTTAAATGAGATTTTTTTTCCAACGTCTATATCCATTAATTTTTCATGTTTTTTTTTTAATTACTGCATTTATTTTACAGAACATCTCAAACTAAATCATAATACTAGCCACCACCAATAATGATTTTATGTCGAATCACTGCATCGTAGATTATTTGTTGTATCGTAGAATTCCATCCATCCATTTTCTTGACCGCTTATTCCTCACAAGGGTCGCAAGGGGGGTGCTGGAGCCTATCTCAGCTGGCTTTGGGCATGGTACACTCTGGACTGGTTGCCAGCCAATCGCAGAGACGGCGAGTGCCGCCGGGATCGAACCGTTGACCTTATAGTTCGTGCTTCAGGCAGGAAGGATTGTATCGTAGAATTTTGCATGTTTTTTTTACCCCCTCACAAACAGACTATTCCTGCATTAAATAGTGCATAAACGATAGAGAACGTAGTGAAAGTTAGGGTTTATTTCACACCCAATACAAGAAGCTAAAGTGCAATGTGTTTATTGCGCAGTACAACTCGCTGACATTACACAACTGCACGGCTACAGTAAAGTATAAATTGTGTGCTAATTAAATCTCGCCTTCCACTGCAAGCAAGTAAGAACAAGTCATAGAAGATATAAACAGCATCTGGTAAACTTTCAATCATTTGCTGAACAAATGTAACAAAATAAACACAATCTCATATTTTCATATGATCTCCGGTTTGCCACGACTAACACCGAGTCACTTAATACTATATACGTGCATTGCGATATATATACTATATATATCCCACTATTTTACATTATTTTACATATTTTTTATGAAAACAGTCTTATGTATAGCCAAATGATATTTTTATGATGCTGCTTAGCAACAACGTTTTCTTCTTCTAATATTAACAGTGCTTCCGGTTTACTGAACAGCAAGAATCATTTTTCGTGACGCTTCCGTATCGATACGCGTGTTGGGAAGAGACCCGCAACGTTTTATCAACAAATTATTTTTTGAGCGCAACCACAACAGAGCGGCTAAGAGTTAGCCAGTCAGCAAACTTGAGACCGAGATTCTGTGAGTTCGATATTTCGATTATTTTAATGGTCTGTTTTTTTCTTGTTGATAGTATCCACGTTTAATAGGGGTCTGATTCTCATCAGAAGGATTTTTTATTTTTTTTTTAAATCAGAACAGTGTCATAAGGGAACTGGAAAAAAATATGAATGGTTTTACTGGAACTGTACAGAATTATCTATTTAATGAACGAAGGCTTTATGTCTTGCAAAAGTGAACAATTTACAGTACAAATGAATTGGCAGGTTTATCATTTCATTTGTTTTAATGCATTTAAAATGACAAATATTTTTAGACTTAGACTTGACTTTATTGATCCCTTTGGGATGGCTCCCTATGGGAAATTTACATTTCCAGCAAGCAATAAGAACATTCTGAGAGTATATGAAAATGTAAGGAGAATAGGACAATTTTTGAAACAATTTTGCCAATCAGCGAGCGGGTAGAACAAAATACATCAAATTGAATTAAAGGCAACCGAAGAGCTCTTTACAAAGTTCTTAATTGTCCCACAACAGGAATGCAAAAGAAAACACACACCAGCCTGTCTTTAATGAAGTGCTTCACCTTGGCTGCTTACAATTACAGAAAAACAAAGAACAGGACAATATAATTCCAAACAAACTCAAACCGGTGGGATAGAATTCTCCGCGGGCTATAAGTGTAGAAGCGCGTGCACAAATAATTAAACAAAGTAAAACTGCACAAAGGAGCACAAGAAAACAATACGAGTTATCGATACACACGTACACAAATGCCAGCACAAGCAAGCAACACACAAACAATGAAAATACTTCGTATTACAAACGATAAAGCGGAGCCGTGAGTGACAACTTCCATTCAAACACAGCCAACCCCGATGAAAAGCAAACAAGCCCTTTTTGAAACCCGTGATGAATAACGGCTGCAGCTGATTCGTGGAGAGGGTTGCTAGCATCCAATCATCTGGCTGAGCGGGAGTCCATCTTGCTGAGCCCGGGAGGTCAATTCGGAGATGAGGGCCACCAATCACCGAGGAGTAATCTGAAGTGGCAGCCAATCCCAAGCAGTAACAGCATGCACATAAATTGCATATTGAAGCACGTAAACATTTCAGATTGTAACCAGAAAGATACAATAACAGATTGTAGACTTAAAACATAATATTTTTCGAATGGTAATGCAATCTGCACAATATAATGCGAAGCACTAAAAGAGATGCATCGATAATTTAAAAAGACAAGAATGTTTACTTTTTATTGACAGAGACAGAGAGGTCTAACTTTTCCAACACATGATTGCAAATGGCCCAAAAAGTGAACAGCATTCTGTCCAGAGTGTACCCTGGCTCTCGTCCAATCTCAGCTGGGATAGCCCCCAGCGCCCACAAGGCCCTGCATAATAAAGGTTAGAGCAAATGGATAGTTTCTACCAGAGTAAAACTTTACCAAACTTGAGGGGAAGGCTTCACAAATTTCAAATGTTACATGTACGTTAATTTGATATGCTGTTGAAAATGGTGGACATTTTCAACATTTTCCTACCGTATTTTCCACACTATAAGGCGCACCTAAAAACCTTCAATTTTTTCAAAAGCTGACCATGCACCTTATAATCCAGTGCGCCTTATATATGGATCAATAATGAGCCGCAACAGGTCTCGCTGTCAAGACGTTATCGGTGACCCTGCACGAAGCGCAGAAGATCCCGCCATCTTGGATCGCTAGCTAATGCTAATACTTTACCTCAGAGAAAATAATAAAACAGCTGTTTTTTTTTTCATTTTGGGAGTGAATGGAGTTGTCAGAAAGCTGGTTTGTAATCTATTAATAAAGTTTGACTGACCTATATTGTTGACATTCCCTTTAGCACAGCACCATCTAATGGATGCATAACGTAACCCGAGCCTCTACTGCAGCGCCTTATATATGGAAACATTTGTAAAATATGTCATTCATTGAAGGTGCGCCTTATAATGTGGTGCACCTTATATGTGGGAAAAGTTTGAAAATATGTCATACATTGAAGCTGCGCCTTATAGTGCGGAAAATACGGTACATGGTACAGCATGTTTAAACATTTGCAACCTGAGCAAGTGACATAATGACAATAAATGCTTCACATTATGAGTAATGTTCCCATGATTACACTTACAGAACATTTACCTAAAAGTACAAATCTTTATTGCTGTTAATGTAAGACTGCAACAGTGGCCGTAATTTTGTTTAGAAGATTAAATCTACATCAGCTAGTACAGGGGTGTCAAAGTTATTTTTATTGTGGGCTGTAATTATGTTTTTCCTTGGAGGTTTGTTATGACTGTGCACCCACATAAATGTATGATTACCTCATTTTACGACAAATTGATGGATAACTAACTATAAATAAAAATGATTAATTTATTTTAAAAGGGAGATTTTCAAAAAAATGCTTGCAATGTATCAACTAAATATAAATACATATTCGGGGTGCAAAAATAACTGGTTTGAACCGGAAAGCTTTTTTTATTTTATTTAAAGGATGCAAATGTATCAAATCGAAATGAAATGTTCCACTCGGAATATATCGAGATACGTATCGAATCGTCTTTAATTGGAGAGATATACCTAAGGAAACGGCATATTTATAGTACTGGTGAGTTCATTAAAAAATAATAATAATAATAATAAAAAAAAATATATATAACTAATTTATGGTTAGCTCAGTACATTATAATGCATCTTTCAGGTTGAACACCACCATTGAAATGTTAATTTTATGGCATGTAGGCATTTGAATGCATAGCCTGTATTTCATCAAGAGTGCTAGTTTGGCCCGTGATCCAACACCAATCCAAAACAATGCGGTGAGCGTGCATGTGTTAGTTTTCTAACGAGTGATGAAAAAAAATAATTGTACCTTTGAGTATTGCCTCGACGCACAGGGAGCCTCATTTTATTGATTATACGCTCCGCGCGAGTTGTCTTGTTTTGTCCGTGGCCTTTTTATAGACGGCTCCGCGCGACCGTATGTTATTCAGCAAGATACCGGCCCGTCGACATGTGGTCCCAAACCCGGCTGACTCTTCCCAAGGGGAGACCCCCTGCAGGAGCCATCTGTATCCCCGACAAGGTTATCCATCATTCTTGCTGTAGCTCTCAATTTAGGCTCCTCGTGCCGACGGCTTCAGGCGGCTGTGAACAGCTTTACATGGACGTGGCGGTAATGAGAGCCCTTGAAACTTGCCTTGTGGCTCGCAAATCCGGCCGCGGGGGCTGAAGGGAAATCAGTGAGACGATCCCCCCAGGATGAATCCGTGCCTGCTGTCTTGGCTTGTTGAAAATACAGGCTTCTTCCTTCACCTTGTTTCATTATGGAGCAGTCGCACTACATTTAAGGGAAGCAAAGGGGATTAGGAATAGGCCGCAATCCAAGAAGCACAGTAATCGCCGCTTCGGGCTTTTTAAAGACAATGGAAGTCGAATGTTTTCCACAGTGGCTTGGAGAGCATAAAACTGAACATCTTAGCTCATTCATTACTTTTATGACAACAATGGCTGTGCATTTAATACGGGTGTTTACGTTCTAATTGCTTTGAGGTATGATGACATACAACCCGCATTCATTCTCATCCTGGGGGCAAACGTAGAGGAAGTAAGATTACATACATTAAATTAGCTTGAGGGCTGCCTATTCAAACCACAGAAATGTGCGTTGCTCATTAATTTCTACCACCCAGAGTTTCGGAGTAACTTCCAAACGCCCGTCTGCTTCTTTAACCGGAGGCTAGCTTCACCCCACTAAACAAACACGTCTACGTCAAACAAGTATCTCTGCCTTTGATGCAGCGCTGAAACAAGTACAATTTTTCCGAGACTCGGGGAACTCCTCTCCAGTCTTCGAGGGTCGTTATGTTTTATGATTGCTCTGCATGTATTTGATGATTCACAGAGGACTTGCTTGAGCTGCTGAATCCCAAAGAAGTTACATAAAAGCACGTCGGCGATGTATTTATTAAAAAAAAAAAAAACTGAATCCAAAGTGTCATTTTAGCGAGCAAGATGAGCAAATCGACTCTGTTTTAGGTCCAACAATGAGGTCTGCGGCAAACAGAAGGTCTATATACCCGGGATTTACACCGGATGCGGTTGCGGTGCGGCTGCGGTGCGGTTGCGGTGCGTTCCGGCGACGCAAGCAATTATATTCCATTCAATCGAATGGTGCAGTTTACACCGTTTGCGTGTGCGTTGCGTGTCGACTGCGTCTCAGCTGCGGCGTGCCGCAGCCCTTCCGCAAGGATAGCCTATTTTCTGTTTTTGACGTACGCCGCAGCGGTAGGCCTCCGGCAAATGGCAAGCTAGCACAAAACACATCGAGCGGGACAGGAAGACCGACGGAGTTTCAAAATAAATTTCCGGTTACCTTTGAAGATAAAACACTCGCCAGCTCCTATTTCGCAAGCATGTTAGCAAAACGTGATGTGGGCGTAGTCGGGCCTGGAGTTAACGTGCGAGGTTCTCATTCACGGTTTAGACACCAGCGAACATGGACGAGGAGAGGTTTATATTGGAGGTAGAAAGCCACAAAATAATAAAAGTCCACCTCTCTTTCTGCTTCTCTGTTGAGCACAGACTTTCTGTGTGTTTGTCGTTGTTTTTAATGCCACATGATCGCGCGCGGTCACGCGAGACACGGCGGGAAGTGGTCGGCAACGGAGCTGCCGGACCGCAGCTGTGCGGAGCCGGTGTGGATTGGCCAAACAATTGACGCGTCTGGAGCACGGAGTCAAGACGCACCGCACACGCAACCGGCGTAAATCCCGGGTGAGGATAGAGTTAGGGATTGTTTGAAACCTGATTGCTCAAGATATGATGTGGTGAACATATTCTTGTTATATATTTGACATATTATTGCAGTGTTTGGTCAGATTTTAAAAAATGCATTGTGTATGCTTATTCCCATTCCGCCATCCCCAAATCGAATCGTATGTTTGCCATATCCAGCTTGCTTGAAGCCTGAAACAGCAAAACTCCCATGAGACACATTTTGTACTATAGACGAAGCCAAACCATCTGTGGAGGTGGTTTTGAAATGTGATTCAAATTGGATTTCTACAGATGCATCTTCAGTCCCGACGCTCTGGTCTCTCCTCAAATTGGATATGAGTTTAGTGGTTGAGTCACTCGCGCTCCGGCAGGCTCACACACAACACCAAGCGAAGACGCGACTTTCGGTGTGAGAACTCCGCTGGTTTACACGTTAAGATTTACAACACATTTGTGGAAATAGTCGCTAATTTGCGGAGGTTGCTAAATTGGGAAACATCTGGACGTGTTAATATTTCTACTCGGGACCTCAACTTGACAGTGTTTCTTGACTCCCAATGGTGCCCCGGGCAAGCACATTTACATGCGGTCAGTATTCCGGTTTGCGAAATATTCGGTATAACCCGTTTATACGTGCCAGCGGACAGAGTTACTCATGTAAATATGATATTTGTGATCAATTGAAATACCTCCATTTAAACAGCAACGCACATCATTATTGCATTATAGATGTCATTTCCTCTTCTTAGTTTCTACCATCAATAACTCACCACACTAATAAAGTAGTCAGTTTCCTCCTCGTTCCAAAAGTGTGCTGCCGTCAGTGTTTCTTCATGTTTGTTTACGTCTGCTGTGCATTTCCGGTGGGTTGCGTGCCAGACGCACTGACTTATATCCACGCATATACGTGTCTTATATACACATTGTGACATTTTTGCCATAGAGACAGAAATTAATGTGAAAATGGCTCGTAGAAATCAATGTATTCAAGTGAGGTTTGTTAAGTGAGTGGCACTGCGCATACAAGTTGTTCATGTACTCAAAATGGCGGTTCCTTGATAAGCATTTATATGACTAAATATTTGGGTGAGATAAGGGGTAACCCAGGGAGGAGTGTTATTCGGGATTAGCATTGATAGCATTGTTAATATTTGGGTTTTTGTATTTTCATGGCTTTTCAAAACCCGAATATTGCTAATATTTGGGTTTTGAAAGGGTTTATGAGTGCACGTAAATGTAGATGTACCAGAAAACCAATTTTAAGCTGTTAACAAAGCCTTTGTCAACATAGTAGTCCATTTACACATACAATATCTGGATTTAATCCACACTTGTTTTTCAATTGAATTAGAAGTCGTAGTGCTGACAAGAACCTCCCTTCCATGAATGGCCTGGTGTGACATGATAAATGAAATACTTTCAACAGGAACTAAATACGGGCTTTCTGCATGCACGGTTGTCTTTGATCCAGGAAATATTCATCCAGGTTCCACATGCAGCTGTAAGATGCAGCAGGATGGTGACGTGCTTTAATAGTGCTTATATTGGATTCCTCTCATTGTTTAGTTCACAAGATTTGTGAGCAGATGTTTTTGTTTCTATTCTTAGGCAGACGCGCCACCAGAGGGGCTCTGGTGTTTTATTTTGATCACACAACTATATATTCTGAGTTTTCCAGTAATGAGACTGTTCCTTCCCATTTGTTAAACTGGCAGCAGGATTGTAGCAAAAATCAAGTCATTGAAGATATATATATATATATATATATATTAAGGGTGTGCTTAAAAAATCGATACGGCAATATATCGTTGCGGGCCTCATCACAATACACGTATCGATACGCAGGCGTCAGAATCGATATCGCTCGTTAACTTTGAATCGGCAGTTCACGTTTGCCTTTGCGGCTTGCATTGTACCTAAAAAATAAAAGCGTCTTTGAAGTTAATTGCCTTCAATTAATGCAAAAATAGCTCACCGGTGATTGGACGCTGTGTCTTGCTAAGAAAAATGCAAGCAGAGGAAGAATGTCAACATTTATTTATTGATAAACTTAACATGGCAGTGTACCAATTTTCATATATTTTGTTTAAAAAAATAAAATAAAATAAAATGTGTCTTATTTGGGATACATATGTATCGCGATACGTATCGTATCGTGGCCCCTGTATCGTGATACGTATCGTATCGTGAGGTTGGCGGCAATACCCTGCCCTAATATATATATATATATATATATATATATATATATATATATATATAAACACACACACACCTTTCCAACCGTGTTATATGTTTGTTAAAAATAAAATATGACATATCAGAGATGCTTATTTATAGACAAACTCCATTCTCCTTTTTTGCTTAGCTAGCAACGTAGTTGTTGCCACTTTAAGTGGTGAGTAAATCCTTAACCGGGTTAAAACAAACTAGCCAGCGACAAATGTTGTCTGACTATAATCCTTACAACATCCAAGTTTTTTCTTTTTTGAACAGTCTACCATGAAAATGAATTTTCAGACGTACAGTTCGTTGTCTTAGCTCCACTTCACGTATTGAAATCCCATTCGAGTAGCTCTGGACCAATCAGAGGATGGGAAAATGCTTACATACCAATTTATACTTACAATCCGGTGTGAGATCATACCAACAATATTACTCTGCTGCTCCTCTTTAAAAATAAACATATTGTCCTCACATTATTTCGAGTCCATCCTCTAATATAAACGACTGCGAGTCTTGAAATAAAGCACTCAACAGATTATGATGAATACAGACAAGACATTTCCTCTCAGCCTGTAAAGTCGTGGGTGTGTTTTCATTGTGAGATTGCCGGAAGGTGTCACTAATAACAGAGACGAGATACTTTGCATGTAAACATATGAGAATTGTGAGCTGTGAAATTGACTTTGGAGTGTGAAATTAAAAGCAACGGCGACTGGCTGTGACTCTGATTTGTTTGGAGGCGGGGCAAACTGTACTGCAATTCAATTAATGCCCTTGATCATCTAAGCAAGTCTGATGGGGTGTGACCATGGAGGAAAAAAAAAAAAAGAAAAAAGGAGTGTGAGAGCAACTCGCAAGATGATTTGGAAGTTTCTGAGATCTCTTATCGGTGCGTGTTCACACCCAACAAGCAAAGCAACCATGTTTAATCCATTTAACAGTTAAAAATAAAAAGTGCCAGGCATGATCGCTACTGATGAGGCCAACATTTTCAAGCCAGCAGTGTGGTAATCCAATCCAAAATGGATTAGAAATCAAATAATTTGTTGTGTGAGGACGAAGAGAAGGCTAGCGAAACGTCAGTAGGATTAAGTCTGAGCGGATATTGTGCGGTTGCAGAGGCAGACCATCTTACAGTTGCTGCCTCTCAATAATAGAAATGTCAAGAAGTGAAAACAGGGGTGAAGCGGATGTCCTGACTGCAGGTCTTGGAAATTACACAGCGGTGGGGAATCTATCACTTGTGCTTCTCTCATGAATCTTTTTTTTTTTTTTTAACAAATGACAGTAACTTTGACTGGGCAGGAAATTGCGGTCTGAGGAGAATTTTTTTTTTTTTAACTATTTTTCTCATCCGAGGCATAAACATGATCCTACTTCCTGATTGATCCTGTGTGCATGGTATCGCTGGGTATTACCGCCAATCTCACGATACGTATCACGATACAGGGCTCACGATACGATACGTATCGCGATACATATGTATCCCAATACTTGATCTTCGAGGCGATACGTATCCCGATATATTACATTAATTTTCTTGCATTTTATAATAACAGTCATATATGTATACCTAAAGGATATGATTGTTATGCTGACTGACATAAATATTTTTGTTAGCAGCTCTTCTGGTTTACCACCAAGCGGCATGCCTGGTCTAAATGTGCCCGCCCTGCGGGGCAAGCAGCAGCTTTCACAGACACACCGGGAAAATTTATTAATAGGCATGAGCCGATATGAGCAGAAATATCAAAGTATTAAAATTACAGCTCTAAAATGTGCTTATTTGAAATATTTGGGGAAATACACACAGCATTTTTTTTTCATGTAACACATTCTATTTCGTTTTTAAACAAAATATACGAAAATTGGTACTTTAACACGTGCCATGTTAAGTTTATAAGTAAATCAATGTTGATATTCTTCCTCTGCTTTCATTTTTCTTAGCAAGACACAGCGTCCAATCACTGGTGAGCTATTTTGGCATTAATTGAAGGCAATTAACTTCAAAGACGTTGCTGGTCTTTATTTCTTATGTACAATGCAAGCTGCAAAGGCAAACGTCAACGAGCAATATCGATTCTGATGCCTGCGTATCGATACGTGTATTGTAATGAGGCCCGCAACGATATATTGCCGTATCAATTTTTTTGAGCACACCCCTAGTGCATGGGAGGAGTTTTATTTCTTTTGGTATTTGGCTTGACTAGTGCAGATAGAAAAGGTTGTTTTACAAAACAAAACACCAAAAAATCAAAATCATCCAGTTCAACAACTCTTTGAGCACTTCTGGCAGACGAAGAAGCTCTGTGTCCTGTTTGACTGGCCATTCACTCACACATCTGTCGCTCCCCGCCTTTTTCAAATTAAAAACAGTATGAAGTCAATCATTATAAGCGCCTTGCTGTGCCGGTCAGCCTCGCAACATCTTGGAAAGTTGCATGAAAACACCGTCGCTGTGCAGTCGTGCTCTTCCTCCCCTCGTCCACGTCCCCCCACAGGAAACGTGAAACTGTTTTAAATGATGCCAGTTGTTGGCAATTTGTCACCACTTGTCATGTGTTTTGTTTTCAGTTAAACTACTTCCTCTTTTAAAGTGCATTTTAAAGAACAATTTAATCTTAGTTTGTGTGTGTTATTTTAGATGAAATATACACATTTGTTTTGGACAATCCATTTATAAAATTGCTAGAAAAGTAAGATAAGTGCTTTTTTTTTTTTAGAGCAAAATACGGTATTTATAAAACACACACACACACTTACGATGATATTATATAATAGCAATATGTGGATGAGCAATTCAATTTAGCGTAATAAACATTAAAACAACCTTGCTGGAGGAGCAAGTGTTACCCATATCCAGTTTCATGCTTTATTTTGTAATGTTTTATCTCTCCTCAAGCGATCACTTTGTCAGCATCAGTAGTGCCCATAAATCCTAGTGTGGAGGAGATTAGTCTGCGAGAAGTGCTGCCGCGTGCAGTAATTAAAATTCTGCCGGATGGCCGGAGTTTTTCCTGCCGTCTCCTCTAAACATCACTTGCTGTCTGTCTGATTGTCACTCTCCTTTGTTGTCCTTTTGTCTCTCTCAAAAGGTTTTAATCAATTATAGTTTCGGCAGTTTCAGGACTGAAAGCAGTCACTAGCCACACTTGTACACTTGTAAACTGAATACAAAGAACCTCCGAGAGAAATATTAGCGGAGATTTTTGATGATAACTGTACATTTATAACCAAAGTTTTATATCCCATGTATTATTATTAGTACGTCAACAAAATGACGTGATGTCCTGAGAAGACAATATTAATCAAACTATGAATTTTTGTATTGGTCTGCAAAAATGCATCATTTGACGTCTTTTTCCGTCAATGGCAGTGAATGAGACGTAGAAGTCATAGTGCAGCATATGGGCATCCATCTAATATATATATTTTTTAAAGACAAATATGCCTGTCTGAGATTGCCTTTCTGGCACGCGTGCATTTTATGACTTGGGTGCTCATATCTTGACAATTGCATTCAATCACAGACAGAATGAAAAACCATTGCACATCTTGCTGCAGCATCAGCAGTATGCAAAGGCAGTGCTGGTGTCTAGTTTGTTCATTCGGAGTTCTTATTTCTTTCTCAAGTAATACCTGAGAGACTTTTGAATGACCTCCATCGATCTGTCATTGTCCCCGTTTTCTCCGAGGAACAACGGTACTTTCATTTTGATATTTAATTCCAGAAATCTATAAAGGACTGTTGCAGGATTTTTTTATTATTTTTTATTACAGCTATACATCTTAGTCTGACAATAGAGTAAATACTCTATCAATTATATATAACACACGAAGAGATTTATGGTGGGCAGATTTCTGTGTATATTGTGCAAGTTTGTCCTCTTCTTGTTTAATATGAAGAAAAATGCAAAATATTAAAGAATGTCAATGTATGTAATCTCATGGTAATTTATATATACAGTATATGCGATTTAAAATTTTCAATCACAATTAAACGCAAATTTTATATATGTTCTAAATGAACAGATATGGAATATGTTTATGTTTTGAATAAAATGAGTTTCATAGTCTTGTTAACATAAAAATGTTTAATAGAAATATGGCTGCATGTTTTAGTCATTGATACCGTAATTTCATAATTCATAAAATTGAGTTAAAATTAAAAAGATGTAATCTAAAAGACGAGTGTGATATTTATTTGTGTTGAGGCCTTTTTTCTGCCACTAGATGGCATAATTACATTTGTAAGACGTTGGTGACAGCTCCGTGCATTTTTTTTCCCACATCTAATCTTTAACATGAAGTAACTTGTGACATTCTGCACATTTTTAACTCTGTAAAATGCAACCTGACCCCAGTTTCCACAACTGTATGCATTAGTATTATATTTTTTTCCTAAATTATTGCTAAATTGCGAAATTTTGACGTGCTGCATTAAAGGCTTTTCAAGTAAGGGGCGGTCATTAATCGCACGTTAAAAAAAATAAATAAAAAAAATAAAATAAAAAATGTGGCGTTGAAGGAACTTTAAATTAACTCAAATTTAGCACATTAATTTTGACACCCCCTATATATATATATATATATATAGTGAAAAATACCTACAAAACAAACATTACTATAAAACATTGAAACAACCATCACTGTGTTCTATATCGTAATGGCAACTTCACATAGCGACATCAATCAGCGAACCTCATCGCATAATCCTTTTGAAATGTCTCCGCAAAAAGATCATCAGTTCAATACAGTTTACAAAATGACCAGTGTGCCATGCAGACTCTATAATGTCACTCTATCACTCAATTTTATTTAGGATTTGCCTATTTTTGTCACTCATTGCCTGAAATGTCATCCTTTCAGTCATTTTATTACCGCAGCGCTCCGACTGCACCCAATTTTGTTTATGGCCCAGGTGACCTTTTGTGAGCCATAAACAACGTCTTTGCAAGCCTTTATAGCGTTGCAGGGTAATCGTCTCATCGGTTATTTTGCTACTGTAAGAGCAACATGACCTAAACTTTCTGTGCTCAGCCATGAGACGTGGAGAGATAAATTGCTTTATCTGTAAAAGATGCAATTGGACTACACGTGCTGACAAAGTGCCAGCTGATAAGAAGGGGAGCGTCCAAGCCTGTTGGCCGGTCATGACGCTGCTGTATTGTTTTTGTACAGCATGTCAAATAGCAAAAATGAGCGCTTGGATAATAGGCACTCATGGATATCAATTATTATAATTATTGCAGAAAGAGCGGAAAGTACAAAATGTCTCCCTTGCATTTGCACTTCTTGATCCGGAAAGTCAGCCATCAGCGATGCGACTTAATGAGTGTGGTGGATGCAGGCCGGCAGAGAACTTAACTGTACTTCAGTGAACAGTTGGCTTGAGGCTTAGGGAAATGCCAAAGGAAATCCTTGTATTCCACAAGAGTCTCTTCCGAAAGTAAAATAGGGAAAATAGTCCATATACTGTACAGTGTAATCACAAACGGCCACTCAGCATATCAACCACAAATGTGTCTGCAGGGTGTTTTTGTATGTCTTCTTTTTTTTGCATATTCCATAACCTACAAGGGACAGAGCAGAGTCGTGCATGTGACTGCAATTGAATCGGTCCTCACTGACATAAAAGTTAGAAAAGATTTAAACCGTCAGAATTTTTTATTTTTTTTGTAAATGTTTTGATACACTGAATGTCACCAAGTAAAGCAAGAGCCCCAATGAAAAGACTGAACTTGCTACCTAAAGAGAAAGAAGACCTGAAGAAGTGCAGCATAACAGCTAAATGCTGCTTCACCATGTTTACTTTGGATTCTGGGCTCGACTAATTGAACCTCTGAGTCGACAGATCTCAGAGCCCTACTGGGTTTATAACCAATCAGCATTTCTTTAATTTATTCAGGACCCAAACCTTTCAGTGATTTATAGACCAGTAGCAGGATTTTATTTTAGACTTAGACTTGACTTTATTGATCCCTTTGGGATGACTCCCTCTGGGAAATTTACATGTCCAGCAGCAATGAGAACAGATAATAAAATAAAAAATAATTCAATCAATCAATAAATAAGGTTATTACACCAGAGATAATAATAATAATTAATAATAATAATAATTTGTGTTGTTCCGATACCGATACTGGTATCGGCAGAGGTGCCGATACTGCATTAAAACAGTGGTATCGGTATCGGTGACTACTCACAAGTAACATGCCGATACCATTAATTCCAACGCTAATATAGGATTTTGGATGCAGCATCAAGTGTCTTGCTGGTGCACCACATTCACTGGTATGTGACATGTTCACTGCATGCCGATCTAAGATATCCTATTGGCCCTTGAATGCTCTGAACCAATGGCAGGACAGCTTTTTCATGTTGAGGGAAAAAAAAAATCTCAAGTATCGGTATGGTATCGGCCGATACTGTAAAGCTGGGTATCGGTTTCGGTATCGAGAGCCAAAAAACGGTATCGGAACAACACTAATAATAATAATAATAATATGAAAAATAAAAATTCAATCAATCAATAAATAAGGTTATTACACCAGAGATTGAATTAATAATAATAATAAGAAGAAAAATAAAATAAAAATTCAATCAATATTTTATTTTGTAATTAATTATCCTAGTCTCATGTGTTGATCAAAATTGTAGAAGATAGCAAAAAATGTGGCTCGATTTTCCTAATTCAGCTGATATCTGTCACGATTGGGGGGTATTGGAGGCAGGACCCAAATACAGGGGGGCAACAAAAACAGGGCAAGGCAGGGATGCAAGTATAAAAAGTGGATTTAATTAACAAAAAATGTAAACAAGGTACTATGGAAAAATACAAATTAACAAGGTCAAAAACAAACACATGAATAACAGGGACAGCAACAGCGACTTAAACAGAAGTGAAAGAAAGCAGGGTAACTAAATACACGTGGTAACGAGAAAACAACAGACACCTGGGCAAGATACAAGAGGCTTGGGGAGCTGATTGGTCAACACACTAGGAAGGGAAGACACACTCAGGTGGACGTGGTTACACATAACGGGACAAGGGAAGAGACAAGGAATACATGACAAACAACCAAAAGAAAACAAAATCCCACCCCCACAAAACCAAAACATGACAATATCTGTGAATGTCTTTTTTTCTTCCTCTTCTTTTTTTCAGGACAAACATTCAAAACCTTTTTCACTTAATTTGATTTTGTGTGTAATGAGCTTTCTACAAAAAAACAAAAATAAAATAAAATTATATTTTACTAAATCGAGCATTTAAGCTGTCACTGCCACTGTTTCGCGTCTCATTTTACGCGTACGTACAAAACAAAGTCCATATGATCACAGAGTAATTGAGGGCAGAGCAGCAATGCTGTGTCATGGACGGAGAATGTGAGGTGGACAACCTTCAAATGTCACAGGAATCTCCTGAGAATACATCCACCAACATGAGTCCCAGAAGCCTCACATTAGCATTTTGTGCACGTTACATCTAGATTCGGTGGCCAAAATTTTGGGAAAAAAAAAAAAAAAAAGGTGCCAATGTGATGTTGAAATCTGGTGGGAAGCTGCTGTTAGCTTACAGTCAGAATTGACATCACATTTTACATAACCTCCCTGAACAGCTGTGCGTAAAGGTCGCTGTCCTTTCAACCTTGCGCTTGGCAGCGCTTGCAGCGCCGACGCTCTGATGCGTCGGGCTGCTTTGCTTACTCAACCCCCCTCCGTTCCTACAGAAACAAGCTGACAGGTAGCGGGAGTCGAGGGAGGATGCTTGGTGACTTTGTTGTGACGACAGCTGATGTTTTAAGTATTTAAGGCACAAAATGCGAACCTCTTCGGGGCTTTTTTAAACACTCGACTGCAAATCATTTGTTATTAAATATAAACACGAGATGTTTATATACATGGATATTGCAATTAAAATTTTGGGGTGATGCAAAATGCTTCAATGTTGCCAAGCATTTTTAATAACCAAAGCCAAACGAGGATTTAAATGGTGGTTGTAATTACATGCATGCATTTTATGCGATTCTGCCAAACAAATATCTAGTGACCAAATGGGAACGCTCTTTACACAGGAGACCCAACTCAAACATTACCAATGAAACAATGTGGATGACAGCGGCGCCCTTTCCCGTTATGCTGGCTCTTGTGTTTTTGTTTTTTTTTTTCCCCCTGAGCTGGTATATTCCAAGATTTAAAGGATTAGAGTAGAGTTATATTTTCCATGGTGCTACTGAATCCTTAACACATTCACTGCCAGTCCAGCAAAAAAAAATAGACTTGACGTCTTTTTCCGTCAATGGCAGTGAATGAGTTAACCCTGAACCACTGTGACAAGGACCCCCCCTCCCCCCTCCCCATATCAGATGAACTCAAACCACATTTTTACGATTGACTTTGCTCCATGGTCATTTGGTGTTAAAACTGCTATTGCAAAATGGCATGGTAAATTCGTACTCAGTAAATTCGTAGCCATTCACCCCACAACAGAATTTCCTACCTTTTTTTGTCACAACGAGCAAAGCTGGGTAGAGTAGCCAAAAATTGTACTCAAGTGAGAGGAGCGTTACTTCAAAATAATATTACTCAAGTAAAAATAAAAAGTAGTAATTAAAAAATGTATTCAAGCAGAAGTTAAAAAAAAATATTCGCTGAAAAGGATACTCAAGTACTGAGTAACTGGTTGAACAATGTCTGATTTATTTTTTAAAAACAATGTAATCAGACATTCATTTTGTTGGGGTGAACCCTCTGTTGACATAAAAATGTCAGGCTATGAGTTTACAGGCGAGTAATTCAGTTCAATTTGCAAAGTTAAATTAAGTTAGTTATATTAGAGTAGGATTTCTGATGATTAATGTATTAAATCACCTGAAAATATTGTGGTCACTAAATTTCTGTAAATCCCCATCAGCAGAGCAATTACAAACTTGTACTTTTTAGCCTAAATCTTTTTTGTTTACATATGCTATTGCTACATTGAATAAGAATGTCTTAACGTTGATATGTTTTCTCACCAGGTTTTGGCATTACATGGAGTTAAGTGTTTATCTCTTCCCAAAACTTATTTAACTTTAACTTCGTGTCTACCGCCAATTCATGCCTCCATATAACATGTATCGTCATCTGTTTCGTTTATGGAAACAGTTAGTGTTTTGCAAAAGAGTCTATGTGAAAAGGTCCTTTTCAACACTTAAGACAAAAGTGGTCACCAACGTAGTGCCTGCGGCCACCAGGCAGCCCCCAAGAACTCTGTGAACAGCTTGTGGTCCTGCTCCAAAAATAGCTCACCAGTGAGAGTACATTGAAGTGGTCAATACGATCAAAATAGGAACACTGGCGGAGATTCTTCGAAGAAAAGTAAAACATTTATGAATTCTTTGTTATTTCGAAAGTCCGTATCAAACGTGTAACCCGTCGCATTAACCAGTACCCAGAAGTAGCTCTCATCTGTGCAGTCACCCCAAGACCCGCCTCTTTTCACATATTAGCCAATCACAGTGATGATTGGCCCTATTGGCAACGCCCCTGCTCCCGTTTTACTTCCTTCTTGTTGAGCAGCGGATGTTAAGTGGGAGCAGAAGTCTTTTCGCACCAAAAGAAAAATATTTTTAAAAAATATGCAAATGTACTCGTTGTAGTTGAAAAAAAATCACTTTTATGATGTCAAGTTTTAGGGGCCATTTAGGGGTCCTCTGGAGCTTGCATCGAAAGCCATGACAGAACGTGACAAATGGGACCCCATTTGAGGGAGGGAACATACTGGCATGCGTTGCCGACTGTGTTTTTTTTTTTCTATAATTTGAAAGAAGATGGTCATCGTCATAATTTGGATTCATTCTCTGGTTTCGTGGAGGACATTATCAAGAGAGTTGCAGCACTTCAGAGCGAATTGTAATTCATTTTGAAGGGAGCGGCGGAATTTATTATGTAGTCAACTTAATCTTTTTTTTTTTCACTATTAAGGGCTAAACCCAAGATGGAAAATCCTTTCAATCCTAAGGTCAGAGGACAAACATATTCCATATCTGCGAATATGCATTTATTAAATAGAAATCACGAGCCTCAAATGGTTAGTGGGAAAAAAACAAATCAGTGTAGGCGTGATTGAAAGATTGAGTCAGTCAGGCAGCGAGTGAACTTTTCATTTTTATCCGTTAATATAGCAGCAAAGGAGTCATATTGGATTTGTTTCCATTTCTTGCGTCCTTGTACTTTAAAGATATTTCCGCTTGGTTTAACTAGACAAGGGTTGCAACATACAAAACGATTTTATATAGAGGGATGATGACACTTAAATAAAAATGAGAAAATGTTTGTTGCTTTCCAAAAAAAAAAGTGAGTTTTGTAGGCGTTTTAAAAAAATATAATGCTTCCATCATGGACTTTTTTTTATTTGCTTGTGCTGTGCTGGCTGCATCAAGATGCGCTGTGGAAAGGCTTGACAACTTTATCCCTTCCTTTGCCATGTACCCCCGCGCATTCTGTATGCACACCCTACACGTGATAGAGGCGAGCAGTGATAAAGGCTGACATTTGTGATAAATGCACTGACCATAAACTGTCAAATCATAGCAGAATGTGGCTGCTGGTTGCTCCTGGTTACGCTTTGCACCCTCTCACTCGCCCGTGTAACTCCCCTTCAGCGCGGCTGCCATTTTGGACACACATGGCCAGAGTTCACTTTGACAGCAACCGGAGTGAGTCACATAGTTGGCCAAAGGCAATCGCAGCCAATGTTAGTGACCATTAAATATCTTTTTTACCTCACCTATCTCTGTGACCTCATTTTGAACTACCTCAGTCTTATGTTCTCATTCCCATGCAGCACGTTTTTTTGTTTTTGTTTACATGCATAATTGTGCTTTTTCTCGGATAAATGCTGACTTTGAAAACAAAAAGGTGCGGATGATGCAGGGTGACCAACATCTGACGGCGGAGCTTCTTCATTTCTTATTCATTCCCCAGTTTATCACCCGCTGACAAGTTGTCACTCTCCTTTAGTCCTTTTGTCCTTTTTAAAAACACTTTGAATTATTCAGCCTCGATTCATGCATGATACTGCCTGCTGTCAGGCCGCATTACTTTGAAAACGAGAAGTTTTTGGGTCATGTTTGTGGAAGCAGCCCGAAGCGAAATGATAAATGCTGATAAGCTTTTTAATTATCATAACTTGACATCGCCGTGTATAAATTGCATTATGTTAACTTGTTTGTGCTACTTTTGCAACTTTCGCTGTGTCAGGCAGTTCAAATTTTTAATCGTAAATAATCGCATGACTTAAATAGTTAACCCACGATTACCGGTAATCACACATTTTATATCTCTTCAATAAAATGTAAGTTTTCATATTCGTGTTCACATAAAATTGGAAAAATGTTCGAGTGGAATATAGATTTGTGTTGGGGTCATTTTTCTGCCACTAGATCATCATTTTCATTTGTAAGACAGTGACAGCTCGGTGCATTTTTCTTTTCATATTGAGATTCATCTGATCTTTAACATGAAGTAAAATTGCAAAACGCAACTTGACCCCAGTCTCCACAATTGTATGCATTATTATTAAATTTATTATTGCTAAATTTTGACGTAGCTGCGTTGCGACTGGAGTTCCTCCAGTACAGGCTTTCCAAGTAAGTAATCGTGTGTAAAAAAAAAAAAAAAAAAAAGTAAAAAAAAATATATATATCACACGTGTTTCATGAAGCTTCATTTTCTCATCACGAATATTATATATTTCGGGGGATCGTTGATCTGCTGATCCCTGAAAAATAACCGATCTTTTCCACTGGATGTTCGATTTTTCAATCGCTGGCATCTGTACTCACCCCAGTATATTTATTTATATACTAATGAACTGTTTCTGAAGATACAGTTCCCTTGGTGTATTTTTAGAGACCATGAATGCCCCCACATAATTCTGACTATACAGTCATCATTTTTTTTTTTAAGGCGAATTAAGAATGACTCACATAAGTAGAAAATATGCTGAAATAAACTTCCACTTCCTTGTCGTAAACTAACAGATGCAGATGTGACTATTAGCTTTGATAAGTCTTGAGCAATGATTACAAGAATGAGTGTTGGTGTGGGTGTTGTGACCACCTGCTGTCTGTAAAGAACTCGAGCTGGAATGCTGAGAGACAAAAAAAAAAAAGTATCTCACTGTCTTGTTGTTCATCTCCTGAATATAATTTGATGTGTTTACTTTTAGTTTATCCCAGATGGTACCCAATCGGTCACCACAGGGAAATTACATTTGCGTAATATAATCTGCATGTCCATGATGTGAAGTTATTTTGCTGGCCCATTGCCGGAATTTGATGAATTTGTGTGACTGTATCTTATTTTATGTGTTAAAAACGCATTTGCCGGCTCGACGTGATTACGCTCGATGCGCAGTTTATTGTCCTCAAGAGCTGCAGCTGCAGTTTTCCGCGTCCGCTTGATATACACAAGCGACTCCGGAGGGACGAATATGTCAAATGACTTGTTGTTTACACAAAAGGATCTGCTTTTTTTTTTTAATACTACATTTTGCTTTGAAAGCATTTTGACTCACACTGTGGTGCTTTGTTCCACAATTTGGATGTTTGGGAGTTATACAATTTGGCTCAATAGTTGAAGCTTATCTCTTTGACTGCCAAAAACGTGTAATAACGTTTAGTAAAATCACGATGTATGCCGCCATAAACGTTAAGTGACGTCATTTTTTTTATTTATATATCAGTGGTCAGTGCAACATCCAAGTGCAGCACAGCCGGGACAATGAGTTGTGAAATCAAAACCCCCCACTGACTATGGCCAGCAGATGGCAGCATTGTATCTCTTTTCAATGGGCTGCCGGTGTATGGAATTACTCAACTCAACTCAAGTTTATTTAACCTCGCAACGGTAGCTGCTCGGGCCCTAACTAGAGCTGCGAATTACAATGAAACATGACACAATCTGATGAAATAGAACGTTTTCAAGGCTGACGTGAATGATCAAAGCCTTTTTTTTTACGTTAAACCTAATTTAATAAAGCGTCACTAAACAAAAAAAAAATAGTATCAAAGTCAATGCTGTGGTGAAAATGTATCTTTTCTTATCAATTTTCGCTTAATGTCATTCAAATGGTGATCACTAAAGAACGGAATAGGGTAGAAACATACTTTTTTTTATAATGAAAGAATGGAATGTGATCTTTCATGTGGTACCCATGTTGTATAAGAAACAAATAAAAAATGAGTTAAAATGCTCGAAATCCGCTCGCATTGGGGGTTGTTTTTTGATCACGTGTGGCAGTAAAAAGAGTTAGTTATTATTATTATTATTATGAAGTCTTGTGTTAGACAATATTGACTGTATCGCTAGTCTTTTCTACTGTTACCGCTGTGTTCCAACAAAGCGGATGGGCCTGTTTCATCCATCAATGTATCTATCTACAAAAGGAATAGAAGGCACGTTTGACTTGACTAGGCATGGGGAAAATGCATGTTTTAATCAAGACTTTGGCGCCTTCTCCACTCTAAAAAAGCCATGTATGCTTCAGAGTGCCACAGGGAGCAGTGTCATATATCACTGTCAGCGTTATTATTTGTATCCCCGTGCCTCCCCATAGGCAGCTTGTGTTTCTGGTTTACAGGGTTTATGTTTTCAGACTTGTGCACACAGGCGCTCACCTGGATCTGTTCTCTGACACCCCGCTGCCAAAACAAACAAAACCCATTTCACAATTACACACAGTCAGCATGTATAAATGTCTGCCTTTAAGTCCATCTTTCAACACCTCAACGTGTTTTCTTCGCTTGTAGTTTTTAAGCCTGGTGTTAAAATATGTGTCATGATTGGCATAAAAAGGAGCATTCCTGATGATAAGGCAAGTTTAATGATTTTGTTAACAGCTGACCAAATAGTCCAGCTCATTTGGATCTGGGCTTAAAAAAAAAAAAAAAATCCATTTGGAGTGTTAGAACCGTTAACATTAGGTCTATATATAAATTGAACTTCTTTGACCCTTTGATTTTGAAAAATATGTCCTTAATCATGGAGTTTACAACTTCAATGAGCACTTCAATCGACTGTGGATCAGTGGCTCGTGCAGCAGGACATGGACCACTTAACAGGAGCCGAGGGTTCGAATCCCACTTTAGACAGGTTGCGGTTGAAGTTTACAATTACAACTACAATTAATAATTAGTAATTTTCACATAATTTATCTTTCAATTTATTCACAAGCCACATTCCACATGCATTCAAATATTAGCATTCGGCTATTAGCATTCAGCATTCCCACGCAATTTCTCCTGAAATTGCACGTCTAGTTTCATGTAACATCTGGGTGATAATTTTATGAAATAACTATAAATGAGTTTGTGTGTGTGTGTGTGTTTTCAAGTTAGTGGAACAAGTTGAAATACTAGCGTGGCGTATTTTAGCATTTTCAAGCAATTCGCAATTTAAGAAGTAATGCAGATTTGGAATAGAAAACAGGAAATTGCACACTCGTTATTTTAAAGCATAAGGGATTTTAAATGTAACATGAATCCATTTGAAAGTTGTGAGTCCTGTTTCACCCCGAGCTCTCTTCTTAATTGACTCCAGCATGGAGTAAATGAGAAGAAAATGAAAAGATAAATTGCAGTAATGGAAGGAAATGAAGTGTGTAAGAGACATTTTCTCCCAGTATATTCTCAGATGCGCAACATTGGTAAATTGAATTACAAGAATGATTCTTCCATGTAAGACGTGGGTTACTGACACAAAGCAACAAGATGTACTCTCATTGGCTCACTTGTGCTCGATAAAGATAAGCTAAACACGCGTGAAAGGAATCGAATGGAAATTACGATATTCGCAATTCGACATAATTCCAAGCTATGCTGAAGCTTCCTTGCCACGGTGCGCATGCAGAGTGACACATTTACATATTGTTGCTGCGTGGTGTCTCTAATGCAAAATAGGGGTGCCGTTGTACGTCTGTTTTTGTTCCGCTCCGGGTAAAGGTCAGGCCTCATGAGCTTCTATTAAGACATCGTTTGTTTGGAGCCTGAAGGACAGAGCTCACTGAACCGGAACATAATATATGACAGTGGAACGTTATGGTTCCGCTCAATGAAGTCAAAGGGCAAAAGGAGAAAGAGAGTCCATCTTATTATGCTATTTCAACAAATCAACAGCCTGATACATTGAAAATTAATCAATAGGATGCTTTTAAAATCAGATTATGCAAGGTCATAGTTTAATCTCCTTCACTTAGATTTAACTGTAGATTCCTTCTTTTCGAAAAGCGCTAACTCGTTCTCCCAGCCAGCACTCACTTAATTGAATTTTGTACATTTTCCTCCCGACACTTTATTTATTTCCACTTCCGTGCACCTGTGACACCCAAAAGCCTAATTAAATTATCAATTCATTAAGTCGACTAATGGAAATCATTTATCAGATTCAGCTCATTATGTCCTGTCGTCTTTCTTTATCGCCGCAGTCCAAACAAATGCTACAGGTATGGAGCGCATGTCAACGCGAGGACGTTTTCATTTCCCGACGTAAAACCTCCAACCGAGGATCCAGGAAGTCACGGCGCCAATTCGGAAAGAGCCCGATGGAAGCTGTCGATTGATTTGCTTGTCTAGAAGCTCCGTGTAAAAATAAGGAAATAAAGCCCGTGGATATAAAGGAGATTGATGTCAATCAGCAGCCCGCCTCAAGTGTGGCTTGTCCCATCTTATTAACGCGCTCTCCATGCACTGAGTGTTCTCTGATGACTCCATTGATATGCAACTGAAGAAAGAAAGCTTGTCTCTTGCCATCTTAAGGAGGAGTCCCTTGTGATTGCTCACTCTGTCGCTGCAGCCGGATAGATTGTCATGGATACAGAGATGTATCCGAACAAAGTCGCAGATTTTTCTTCCAGTTTTAAGGGCACTTATGATTATGATAACTATTTCTTCATGATAAGGCATTCACATCTCTTTTTTGAAAATGTGATAGTCCAACAATATTACAGATAGGCGTAAAAGCTAATGCATCACTTTCAAACCATATTTTGCAGGTTAATGCGACCCTTGCCAAGCATGTGATGTAAGTCAAATGCATGATATTGATTTTACTTGTACTTTTATTTTTTTTATTTTTTTTTTTTAAGTCCCGATAGAGCATCTTGCGTGGAGTTAAACAAGCATATTTGAGTTTGTTTACAGTAGAGATGGTTCACTCTAAAAACAATTTGGTAAAAAAAATAACCCAAATTACATCAACATGGGACCGACCCAGTTTTTTGAGTTATACATTTAACCCGAAAAGTTTAATAAAAAAAAAAAAAAAAAAAACGTGACACAAAACACAAAAACAGCCCCAAAAATTATATTGGGCTAGTATGAATAACCTATAAAACCCAAAAGTTTTTTTTTGTACAAAACAAAAACAATGTGTTGTGTTGTACTTAGCTCCCCCAAATTAAGCCAACCCACAAAAAGTCGAGTTAAATGAATAACTCAAAAAACTGGATCGAATGAATAATCCCCTCACCATTTTTTTTTCTTGTGTCATTACATGCAAAAAGTGGGGTTAATGAATAACCCACAAAACAACTTAATTTTTAGTTTTTGTTTTTTTTTGTGGGTTATTTATTTAACTCAACTTCTTGTGTTAAATAAATATCCCAAAAAGTTCTGTGAAATGAATATCACACAAAACAACCCTCCAAAAATGTATTGTAAAAAACAACCTACAAATTGGGTCACTTAGAAGGGAAAAAAAAACAACAAAAATTGGGTTGATTTTGTAAAAAATAATCCCCAAAAAAGCACTGTATTGTGGATTATTCATTTTAACCATTTTTTTTATTTTTTTTTATTTTTATTTTTTTTATTTTTTTGTTAAATGAGCAACCCAAAAAGTTGGGTCGGTCCATTTTTGACCCAACAATTTTAGCGTGTTTGTTGTTGCATCGCTAGCCTGGGAGTTGAACAGAAAATAGTGCTTAGCATTATTTTAATTTTACCGACTTGTTATTTTAATCAAAGAATTAACGTGATCTAACCTCAACCGTAAACACTCTAACCCCAACCTAAGAATAAAACACATCATTGTCTTATCAAACATTCTCACACTTTTCCAAACTTGTATCTACCCATGGGACCCAATAAAAGTAAAAATGAATTCTAAATGAGAAGCTTCGTTTCACTACCTAAATTTCCCCACGGACAGTAAATTGCATCTTTGTGTATTTGTGCCACTAGTCTGAAAAGGAGCACTAACCAGTACGATAACGGTAATCTCATTCTGTCATGGCAGTCACCACCTTTAATTTATGAATACGCTCTAATTAACAAGCCTCCGTGTCATGTGACTTCACGCAGTTACACACATAACCTCTTAAGTGTTTCAGCTCGGGGATCTACTTTTAGCCGTCGCAGCTCACTGCAGTAAATGAGCACACGACATCATCCTCAATATCGTCTGCACTTATGCAGCGCTTCAGTGGCGTCACATCTGGAAGATGAGCAGTTAAAAACATCTATTTTTTTTTCCATTTAAGCTCCCCAAAAGAAAACATCAATCATCTCTTTGGGTTTTTTTTTTAGTCATTGATCAGTGGATCGTTAAATATGATGGCGATACGCCCATCTTGTGAAGCTGACAGAGCCCATGAAGATCACCTTGTTCTGACACTCCAATGCTTAAACAGTACATCTGCACTTGATTGGAGTCCTTCAAGCGCAATGAATTTAAATTGGCTGGCAGTAGAGTGAGATGTTCCATCTATGGATTGAACTGGGTGACAGAGGGGCCCTTCTGTGCTTTTGGATCCAGTCGGGCTCAGTAGTCTTTGCCAAAATCACAGTTAGCAAGAAGTAATTTGCCTTGCTTTTCAAACAAAGGCAAATATTTTGTGTTGAACAAAAAAATTCACTGACAAAGCTACCAGACTCAAAAAACAAAACAAAATTTGCATCTATGTCAGTAATTGAGACGTTACTGATTATGGTAGGCATGGAGCATTTTTGAGGCATAGGAAGAAACTTGTTAGACAATATTTCACTTTTCAGGTGTGACATCCTTCTGGGACCAACTCTTGGCAGGAGAATGTTTCACATTTGCCCATTAGTTATTTTCACTGACAACTTACATTTTTACAAGCATCTAACCTGCAAGCTGTGCAAGCTTCGCAGTTTTCTTCTGCTACATTTTTTTTGCTCGGTTGGATAAATGGCTATCTGCTTCGATTTTGTCTTCATTTAATGCTTGTATAGTTTTGTTGTACTTCAAAAGCAGATTTATTATGTGTGGAAAAACACACAAGGACTCACAAACCGTCTGAGAAATACGAAAAATAATCAATCAATCAAATCAATTTATTTCACTCTTTAAAATAAAAGAAATGAAAGGGGACAGAAAGAAGTGAAACTTTTGTTTCTGCCCCTAATAAACACACGAAAAAAAAAAAAATCAACACAAAATCAATGACAGCAAGCGGTCAATACAATACTACCCAACAATCCAAAAATAATTCAACTGCATGTCCTTTTGCTATACATATTTTTGCAGTAAATATGCTTTTATACATTTTTTTAAAATACAAATAGATTGAGAAGGTTTTGTTGTACAATCCAAATTGTTCCATAGACTGACACCTTGAGTTGAAATACATCGTTCTTTTTGTTTTGTTCTGTATTTAGGTTTACAAAAAATGTATGTTCCTATTAATTTATACTCACTTTCCCTTTTTATAAATCTAGTTTGTATATTAACTAGTAGAATTTCATGGTGGGCTTTATACAATATTTTAAGGCGGTTAAATTCCATCAATTCATTAAATTTTAAAATCTTTAGTTGTATAAATAATGGATTTGTGTGGTCTCTGTATCCACAAACAAAAATGACACAGATAGCACATTTCTGTATAAGAAAAATGGGTTCGGTGTACGTTTTGCCAGCACCCCCCCCCCCCCCCCCCCCCCCCCCCCACAATTCAATGCAATAGGTCAGGTGTGGAACAATCAATGAATTATATAACAATAACAAAGCATCCTTGTTATAACAATGACCAACAGGAGACAGAATGGGAAGCCTGTCGGTCCGGTACTAAGCGTCCTGAATTTGTAAGATAGAATAAAAATAAATAAATACAAATAAAAAAACACAAGGAAAGAACATTTTCAACAGTGACTTTAATTTGAGTCTTTTTCATTTATTAACATTCACATAATCAAAGTACTAAAAGAGAAAGAAAAAAAAAAAGAATAAAACAAGATTTCAACTCTGACCGAGAGAATCTTCTTCCGCAAACATCCAATTAGGGTTCAGAGAACATTGTGGTAACACAGTAATCACCACAGTGGGGTCTCCAACCTGTACGCATTGATTTTGTATCGATCTTTGTGTGAGAAACTCTGCTTTAACCGAGTTCCCCACTCCATCGTTCCACACCACTCGATATTCTGACTGCCGGGGAGCCTGCTGGATGGTCAAAAGCTTAACACACAAAGATTTGGACTCGGACAATTACAAAGTGTCTTTCTGGATTTTCTATATCGCGTACTTCAGTTGTTAAGTGGATCTGTTTTTACATTTGTTGGCGAGCCTTGATAGAACAAACCACTTCTCTTCAGCTCTGTGATAAAAGTCTTTGAAAATGGGGCATTATCGTCAAGCCGATGTGTCAATTCAGTCAGTCTGGATGACTCGGTTCTTTTTCAAAAGCCAAATCAAACACAATGATGAACATAAAACTACATATTCAAATTTCTGTTGAAGATCGGCGCTTCTCTGGTGGTCCATTTTTGTATTAGCTAAGGCATGTGTCCAGTGTGACATTTAAATGCAAGGTTTATTTTGTGAGGCTTCTGAAGATCAATATTGTGCCCGACTTATTTCCAGAGCAAATGTTTGCTTGCTTGGGTGCAGAGAGATTCAAGCATCTATTTCCCACGCTGGGAAAAAGCAAATGCAATTTCAATGCGACCATGCATAAAAACTGTGTTGGTAGTAAACTGACCTCCAGACGTATTTGTTTTTTTTTTCACACGAAAACATAATTCCCACCGCTTCACTTTAAGTACCGTATTTTCCGCACTATAAGGCGCACCTTCAATGTATGACATATTTTCAAACTTTTTCCATATATGGCGCTACAGTAGAGGCTGGGGTTACGTTATGCATCCATTAGATGGTGCTGCGCTACAGGGAATGTCAACAAAACAGTCAGATAGGTCAGTCAAACTTTATTAGTAATTATAAACCAGCTTTCTGACAACTCCATTCACTCCCAAAATGAATAAACAGCTGTTTTATTATTTTCTCTGAGGTAAAGTGTTAGTATTAGCTAGCGATCCAAGATGGCGGGATCTTCTGCGAATGCGCGTCACCGATCGTGTCTTGACAGCGAGGCCTGTTGCGGCTCAATATTGATCCATATATAAGACACACCTGATTATAAGGCGCATGGTCAGCTTTTGAAAAAATTGAAGGCTTTTAGGTGCGCCTTATAGTGCGGAAAATATGGTACGTTATATTTGATTTTTCTCTTTAAAAGAAGTAGATTGAAATCGTGCCACGATGAAGTGCAGTTAAACTTGGAACTTTTTAACATCTGGATAATTATTGGGTTGTTGCTGTCAAATATGCTGAAAGCATGAATATTAGCAGGGTTCATCCATTTGTCAGAACTCCTCCGACAAACTGTGTTATGTGGGAAATACACTTGTGGACACACTATTTAATTATGTGGCATGAGCTGCCACTTAACTGTTAGCGATGATTACACTGTACACAGATTTCAGCTGTCACCTTAACAGATGTAGGTCAAACGCGCAACAATAATCCTGTCAGGCTTGTGTTGTTTACTTCTCAAAGTATTTTAATTAAACATTAAAATTGGCTGTGTCGTTCAGAGGGTGATGATTATTTTCTGACTTAACTCCATAGCTGTTTTTAATTACCGTATTTTTCACGACTATAATGCGCACCTAAAAGCCTTCAATTTTTTCAAAAGCTGACCACGCGCCTTATAATCCAGTGCACCTTATATGGATCAATAATGAGCCGCAACAGGTCTCGCTGTCAAGACGCTATCGGTGACCCTGCACGATCGGTGACGCGCATGCGCAGAAGATCCCGCCATCTTGGATCGCTAGCTAATACTAATACTTTTCCTCAGAGAAAATAATAAAACAGCTGTTTATTCATTTTGGGAGTGAATGGAGTTGTCAGAAAGCTGGTTTGTAATCTATTGATAAAGTTTGACTGACCTGTTTTGTTGACATTCCCTTTAGTGCAGCACCATCTAATGGATGCATAATGTAACCCCAGCCTCTACTGTAGCGCCTTATATATGGAAAAATTTGTAAAATATATCATTCATTGAAGGTGCGCCTTATATATGGAAAAGGTTTTAGCATATGCCATACATTGAAGATGTGCCTTATAATGAGCTGCGCCTTATAGTGCGGAAAATACGGTAAATGGAAAAACTATCATTGTCATAAGGAAAAAATGCCAGTACACTTCAATTCCATGAAGAGAACATACTTTAATTTGGCACCAAATCGCACACCTGAAAACCTGTTGTGATTTTAAGCAATAGTGTTTTCATCCCAAAATCAGCCACTAACTGGATAAGCTATAAAATTCATCTTCCAATTGTACTCGCATTTGTGATGCGTTCGAAAACTTCAATAATTGACATTTTTTAGTTTTTAGCAAAATATCTAGCAGAGGCATGCAGCAAGAGAATTGCACAAATACTATTTCCTTGTCATATCACACGCTTGTGTGGGAACCGAGAAGCTGTTTGAATGTCAAACTACTGGTTGACAGCCATGCATCGCTTCTGTGGGACAATGGGAATGGAGTGGGAGGAAGGCAAAACTTGCCTTTTTTTTTTCCCCCCAGACAAAGCTTGTCATCTTGTAATATACCAGCTATCAAAAAAAAATAAAGAGCAAAAATAATGTCCTCCGCTCTGTTCCTTTGTTTACTGTGTCACGTCCCACTTGATTCATGGGTTGGTTACACTGTAGCGTTGGTAGGTTGTCATTTTACTTGGATAACTAACACGGCTACCACCAACCTGCACACAGACACTCACAGAGGAGAAACATAAGACAGATGAAGGTTTATGAAACTTGGGAACAATTTGAAAAGCAAAGATGTAGTTACCGTATTTTCCTTATATAAGGTGCACCGCATTATAAGGCGCACCTTCAATGAATGACATATTTTGAAACTTTTTCCACATATAAGGCGCTACAGTAGAGGCTGGGGTTACGTTATGCATCCATTAGATGGTGCTGCGCTAAAGGGAATGTCAACAAAACAGGTCAGATAGGTCAGTCAAACTTTATTAATAGATTACAAAGCAGCTTTCTGACAACTCCCTTCACTCCCAAAATGAATAAACAGCTGTTTTATTATTTTCTCTATGGTAAAGTATTAGCATTAGCTAGCGATCCAAGATGGCGGGATCTTCTGCGCATGCGCGTCACCGATCGTGCAGGGTCACCGAATAGCGTCTTGACAGCGAGACCTGTTGCAGCTCAATATTGATCCATATATAAGGCGCGCTGGATTATAAAGTGCATGGTCAGCTTTTGAAAAAATTGAAGGCTTTTAGGTGCGTCTTATAGTGCGGAAAATACGGTGGATTTTATGGTGAGTTAAACTAAAATTGCCATATAGTCAGTTATTTCCTAGCATGTCCACAACAGAAAAGCAGAATTTCACTGATTAGCTGTAGAAAGACTGTAGTAAGAAGAGCTGATTATCCGATTGGAGGCATCTACGGCTGTGGCAAATTGTTTGTGCAGTCAAAATTTAGATTTGTTTTTTTTTAAATAAAACAAGCACATATATGCCAAGAACAGTACTACAGTTTTCATATATTTTTTTAAAAAAAGCAAGGATCTATATAGTTAAAAAATGAGTTAAAAACAGCTGTCAGACCGAACTCAACAAACTTGTATTGCAAAAAATGATCCGGATAGCTCGGTGCAAATGTGTTCTTTGAATATTTGTTTGAAAACAAAACAAAAATATTGTCTTTTGGTTTAGGTCCCAATGAGAGTGATGGCGCCAGGGGGAAAACTCTGGATTTGAGCAGGGGTCACATCACAAACCCCCCAACAGAAGACACAGAGAGCGAAGTTCACTGGGTCACCACCGCGTTGCCGATTAACAGCCCAGACCACCGGCCTGTCCTCAAAGGCTTGATGCTTCATGAGCACCTTCTCTTGAGGGACTTTGAGGGAGACCAGCACTTCTTCAGGAGCGACGGCTCTCTGGCGACGCATCCCACCAGACCGGGCTCCGCGCATGCTTCAGATGTAGCGCGCCCCGTCACTCAAGTAGTTCCCCACGAGGACGCTCCAGCCTTCTCAGACGTCGCTTCCACCGCAACTGCAGCTGCCACCGCGCCGCTTACCACTTTCTCCCCGACAACACCCAAACCTCTGATGCCTCTCTTTCAGAAGTCTCCTGAAGAAAAAAAGGAAGGAGACAAGCTCGAGCCAACCACTCGCTCCCTCGCAACGCAAGTGACACCAAATAACGACAACGCCCCAGCTGCTTCCTTATCATTGCAGCGAGATCAACCGCAGCCTTGGAGGGATTTTTCAGCCGAAGCGAACCTTGCACCCTCTGCAATGAGGATGGAAAAGGGGCAGGCAAGGGAAACAACACCGAAAGACAAAAGCAGTCTCAACCAGCCCCTCCCAAACCTAACTTCACCATCCCAAACTGCCACGTCAACCTCCGTGATCACGACGACAACCATCACCACAGTGCAAACATCTGGTGAGTATGTTCCCAATTCCTTAGACTCCTAATTCTGTAGATTACCGTATTTTCCGCACTATAAGGCGCACCTAAAAGCCTTTAATTTTTTTCAAAAGCTGATCATGCGCCTTATAATCCAGTCCGCCTTATATACGGATCAATATTGAGCCGCAACAGGTCTCGTTGTCAAGACACGATCGGTGACCCTGCACGATCGGCAGAAGATCCCGCCATCTTGGATCGCTAGCTAATACTAATACTTTACCTCAGAGAAAATACTAAAACAGCTGTTTATTCATTTTGGGAGTGACTGGAGTTGTCAGAAAGCTGGTTTGTAATCTATTAATAAAGTTTGACTGAGCTATCTGACTGTTTTGTTGGCATTGCCTTTAGCGCAGCACCATCTAATGGATGTATAACGTAACCCCAGCCTCTACTGTAGCTCCTTTATATATGGTAAAAGTTTTAAAATATGTCATTCATTGAAGGTGCGCCTTATAGTGCGGTGCGCCTTATAGTGCGGAAAATACGGTAGTTTGAGGAAAACAGGAGGGTGCTCAAATGACTGTGAAATAAGTATCGACACAATAACCTAAACCCCAGAGGAAATTCAAAGTTTGCAGTATCTCCCTGTTATGATTTGACACATGCATCTCCGAGGAGAAGAAAATTAAGCGGCAGATTTCAGCATCCTTTCCGTTCGTTTTCCATGCCGCACAAAGCTATTCATCTCCCCAGTAGGGATAGCAGAGTTGGTCATGTGTCAAAGACAATCTGATTTGTCCTGCCTGTCCATGCTGTAGCTTGAGAACCAGTCCACAGAGATAGTTTGAGGGTTACATGGCCACAGAGATACAGGTGGGCTGTCAGTAAGAGTCAGCGGACTGAAAGAAATGCGAATCACACGTCTTTTTTGCTGTCTCCCACAGAGCCGTGCAGCCTAAATTTCACTGACCCTGAGGGCAACATTGAAATCCTGCAGCAGCTTGACACCGCAATGGAGTGCAACTACTTGATTACCGTCTACCTGGGGTACGGCATCGAGGTTCAGGTCAGTATTCGAGAACCATTCTTGTGGGCTTTTGAAACAAAACCAGGCGTTTGATTAAGCGATTGAGTTGTGGAAACATCGTTTGGCCTCCCTGAAGTAGACCTTGCTTGCTATTTTCTACTTCAACCAGGACCAGAATTTTGGTACCAAATTTTGGTGCTTCTCTAAAAACTCTTGTAAAACAGTTTTACTCAGACTGTTCACTAGCCCATTTCATAATTATGCTTTTACCAGGGTCAACTTTTTTATTATCACAACAAACCATCGTCTTACATAAGTCTCCTAACAGTGAAGATAAACTCCAATGTAATTGTGGGAATGCTGAAATAATGTAATTCTGAGTCTTTAAACTCCCACATAATACATCAGATTTTCACCGTTCCAATTTCAATATACTCCAAAAATGTACGCCAATGGGGCTTATATTTTTCTCATTCCACATACTTAGAGTTTTTGCACGCTTTAACATTTTATATAAAAAAAAAAATGTCCCATTCATTGTCAATGGGACAGACATTCAACATTCCAAGTCAGTATTCCACATAATTCACTACTATTTAACATCATTCACAGGTTGTTGATAATTTGATGGCTCAGTTGGTAAAGTGGATTGTCCTGAGGTTCAAATCCAAACTGTGCATTGTAAATGTGTCCATAGGCATGAGAGTAAATGATATGCATATATACATACTAAACAGCACAACATGCATTATAATTTCACATAAATGATAAAACGCGTATAATTCTCATTCGGCTTTCAATATTATACCACATAATTTCAATGTTTTTGACAAGTCTGCTGTGGTTCAGTGTGTAGAGCAGGTGACGAGTACATAGGAAGCTCTGGTTCGCATATTGATCTTAAGCGGACCCAGTCCACGTTCAATTTAATATAATGATCAGTATCATTTCACATTAAGACATTTCTGTCAATATCATTCTATTTGATACGATTCAAACGAATTCCACATCAGTCAAATATTAACATTCAGCATTTCAGCATTCAACTGCAATTTCTGCAGAAATTGCACGTCTCGTTATTATAGCTATCACTTTGTCACTGCAAGTGACCCCTTTTATTTACAGGTGGCTTGATATTGTTGCATATTGTAAATTGTGCCAGACTGCCATGGCTCATAATGCGCTTAATAAGCGTTAATGTTTGTTATATAAAACACTCTCAAGTGAAATAAGGGCGCATGGGTTAATCCAGTAAAGAGCTATGACATATTTGGTGTTAGCTTTTAGAATATTTGCCGGTCTTGTGTGGGTTGATGGAGATAGACAGGCAGAAAATTGCTTGCGTGTGTGGGAGGACAGGGACAGTCGCAGGTTGAATGTTTGCATGAAAAGTCCCTTTTTTTATATAAAAGGTTATAAGAATTAATTTTCAGTGTTTACGTGCGCGTGTGCTGCCTGGCATTTGCAATTCCTCAAACAGCTAATTTACCACAGGAGACTTGAAACTATATGTGAGCTTTGTTTCCCTGCCTCTGGAGAGCTAAGATAAGTCTTGACTGAGTATACTCTTTCTGAAGAGAGTATTTTTTTTTTCCAAGAACCACACAGGCTCTTACCTGCACATATCCACACAGGCACACCTGAGCAAAGACTTCACAACATTTGATGTCGTCGCTTGTGAACCAGCACAGAATTTTCACTGCATTTGACAAAATATTCATTGGGTACTTTCAAGTCAGCGGCGCAAGAAAAGGAGTTTCCGTCCACCATACTGATGAGCTGATTACTGAACTTTATAGACCAGCGCACGACACAACTGATGAAAGTGAAGTCATGGTCTCCATTTCCTTTAACTCATTCACTGCCTTTGACGGAAGAAGACGTCAAATGATGCAATGCATTTTTGCTGGGCTGCCAGTGAATGTGTTAAAAGGAGAAATATTGAAGGCAAGCATGTGTTGCATCTTACCCATCAGCAGTCATCTCCTGCTGCCTGGAGGGCAATCCGAGTCTCTTGGTATTCTTGTGACAGGCTTGGATTTCAAATTTTGTAGTTATTGTTTCTCAGGTTTTGGTGCCAAAACTTAGAGCAATTTTAAATCTGTAACATTTTTACCACTGTGTGGAATCATTGATGCAATTACAGCTAGTAAGACATCTCGGTCATGTCCTTTATTTCATAAAATGGATCTCACCCCCAATGCCCCCCCCACACACACACACAAATTGATCTATTAGTCACCTCAATTTAAATGCTCTTCCCTCTCATTTCAAGAGTTCCACTTTTCATCATGTTGTGCGAAGTCATTTTGGTGATACTAATCTTCCTTTAATCACAGTATCCAATAAGAAAAGAGCGATGCCATGAACTGTCGGCGGAGCGAGTAAATTGATTGCTTCCACTTTCCTGATGAGTTTATTTGCCATTTTCGCTCAACTATCTCTGGAGGACTCGGGCACCCCCCCCAGCAGAAGCTGCACAACTCGAGACGAGACATGTTTTGATCAAATGCAAGATTGCGATCAACTCTTACTACCGTATTTTCCGCACTATAAGTCGCACCTAATAGCCTTCAATTTTTTGAAAAGCTGACCATGCGCCTTATAATCCAGTGCGCCTTATATATGGATCATTATTGAGCCGCAACAGGTCTCGCTGTCAAGACGCTATCGGTGACCCTGCATCCCGCCATCTTGGATTGCTAGCTAATACTAATACTTTACCTCAGAGAAAATAATAAAACAGCTGTTTATTCATTTTGGGAGTGAATGGAGTTGTCAGAAAGCTGGTTTGTAATCTATTAATAAAGTTTGACTGACCTGTTTTGTTGACATTCCCTTTAGCGCAGCACCATCTAATGGATGCATAACGTAACCCCAGCCTCTACTGCAGCGCCTTATATATGGAAAAATTTGTAAAATATGTCATTCATTGAAGGTGCGCCTTATAATGCGGTGTGTCTTATAGTGCGGAAAATACGGTCGTTGGGCTTGGCAACATTTTACTGGAGTAAAAATAAAATCAAAGTACATTTAATAGCAAAGCATCTTGGTGCAAGGAAGTGTTTTGGCAAGTAGGTAATGTTATGAAGGGCAAACCTCAGTAAACCTGCATGATACAAGAATGAAAGGGAACATTACGTCAGCAGTAAGTAAGTAAGTGAGCAAATTTGAAGGGCACACTTTTTTTTCTATTGCTAATTAACAGTTTCACATTAATTAAAATGACATTCAAATACAACGTTGATTTTTGTTTATTAGGAATAAATGTGGTGTGAGATCACTTTTACATGTGCCATTTGCATGCGTTCACGAATGAACCATGTATCATTAAGACAATTTGGGTCAGCTGCCGGGTCTCTGTTCCCACAGCTCACAGCAGTTAATGACTTTTCCCATCTGCTCTTATGACCGCTTCATGATTATTTTGCTGAATAAAATGCATACACATTTGGAGGTTGATCTCATATCAATTAGAACAGCAATAAAGTAATAGTATGATAGACATGATTTACAAGATACAGTTTGACATTAAATTATGTGCATTGTGATGAAGACTACAAGCATGTGCGGTATGTTCAAATACAAGCTACCATCATCATTGCTGAGAAATTGAAGTTATTATGCATTGACATCATAGAACATGTTTGGTTTATGCAGTAAAATCACATTCCATACATTTGGTTGAGTTATTTTCCTTAAAAAAAAACCCACTCCTTTATTATTTGTAATGGAATGAGGAACCTCATGATATACGTCACCACACTTGATTAACTCATTCACTCCCAGCCATTTTCACAAAAGCAATCCCGTTCGCTCCCGGCAGTTTTACTGAATTTTGACTGATTTTGCGAGTCCCGCCTTGAGCTGCTGAAGTCACGTGGCTTTGCAGTCTAAAAATATCATTTGTGAGCTTCCCCATTACAAGTTTTATTTCTTTCTTTCCTGAGCTAGATGAAGCCCTTAAAATTGTTAATGATCACTACATAACAAGCAAATCATTTTAGGTCTACAAAATCAGCTTCTTGCTGTAATAATTTATTGAAAACCCCAAATCATTTTTTAAAAACAATTTTATAAATATTTTCAAACATAGAAAATGCAAAGATGTTTGCATGTAATATTTACTGATACAATCCTTAAATATTGACTTTGTGTGTACTTATAAATGTGCTCGTAAATGTATAAGGAAAATGTGTGGTCTTATGACAGATCTCTGTGGTACACCAGCTTTAATTAGTCATAAAATGACTTAAAAGATTGATTAGGAACATGAAACTGATGGTAAACGGACTGTTTAGCGCTATAACTACACAATATGGTGCTCAATGCAATGCCTCACATTCACACCAATGACTGACCGCTGCCATGCCTATGAGAAGCAAATACGGGTTCAGTGCCTTGCTCAAGGACACTTTGGCGGGTGAGGATCGAACCTACAACCTTATGGATGGGAGACGACCACTCTACCACTGAGCCATGCCACCCCTGGTACTCCAAAGAATGTATAACATTACTGTAGAGTACTTTATAAGTGATATTAGGTATAATTTATATATGAATACATTGATTGAATAAGTGATTTTGTCTCATTTACTTATAATAAACTATATTGACCAATATCACGCAGCATTATTTTTGCATCCTCCTTTTCTGCAGTGCGTCACTTTTGAAATACAGTTTTAAAGGCCAGCTCGAGCTTTACAAGGGTGTGAAAGTGGTATTAAATTTCTTCAAATCTGTTTTGGAGCTTGTCTAATTTGACCGCATGAATCCGTCGATAAGCTGGTTGTCAGCTTTTTTGTTCGACATCTGTTCCAATTCGCTATCCTCTCCTTGCTTACGGTGTCTGCCTTCCTCGCTCTCAAGGTCCTTCCGTCGCTTGTGTGCATTGTTGTCCTCGCCGGTGTGTTTCATGGAAGTCTGCATTCTCGGGGAAAAAGAGGAATGAATTCTGTGGGGGGGCTCAGAGAGTTTGATACATTTAAGGGGTTAGGAGCCCAGACGGGCAATTTCTTCCACTGCCACAAAGCGTGATTGGAGGAGTGTTTCCATTTTCTGACAGGCTTAAGGCAGCAGCATTCAAGAAGATGGTGGGGGATAGATTTTGTGTTCAATACTGCGAATCACATTTCTTCTTCACTTCTTTTCTTGTTTCCCATTTCCATACTAATGCCACAGTTTTTTGGGGGGTTTTTGTTTGTCCGGCTATTCCAATGCCTCAATCAGCATCAATTCTACTGGAAAGCTTTCAACCCTTAATAGCCTTGGCGCTTTCGGCCTTTGAATTAAATATGTAATCTCCACTTTTACTTGGCCCATCAGCATCAAACATGCATGTTGTTTTGACTCAGCACTTTCAACCGGTGCATTAATGAATACGTGTGACTTGAATGTTACGCAACATTAATATGACTCAAGGTAGCTTTTTTTCTTAATCGGTTGTAATCTTTATATAATGATAGCCGATTGTAATGAATCCAAAAATTTGGCTGACTGTTGACCATTCATATCAACTAGCTGCTGAAATTCGTACCCTGCGAATCTTTTCAGTCTAGTTCGTCCTAACTGCTCAGTGTACAACAGGCCTTCATAAATTACAAGGTGGATCAGTGTATTGTCTTTAAAAAAAAACAAACAATTGACTCGGGGCATGTCATATGTTTACAGCCAACCCTTTTGAGGTTGAACAATTGTTTGTCGAAGCAATCACGGTGACCACGCTCTTCTGACTCCAATCAATAGTCATTTTAATAAGCAGCACTAACACTTGACACAGCCTCTTCACAGATCCGGGTGAATTCCCACATCGATCCGAGTACTCTTACTTGAAATTCAGTGAGGTTTTTTCCAAAGGGGGAAAAAAAATGACCATGACATTGACCCTGGTTGAGCATGACTGATGAGGCAGAAAATTATTTTTCTTTTGTTAGTGTTAATTGACCACATGCACTCTTGTCGCATGATCAAGTAAAGTCACTAGTAAAATACAGATTACACACTCACCAGCCAAAACTTTAGGATGTCAGGAGCAAGAGAGTCTTTTAACTCATTCACTTCCAGCCATTTTCACAGAAGCGGTCCCGTTCGCTCCCGGCTGTTTTACTGGATTTTGATTGATTAAAGTCTCTTGTTTCATCAGGAAAAAAAGGATGTTTCTATCTGTTTCCCTTTTGCAGCAATTAGCATTAGAAGAGAGCTCAATTTCATCAGTTTTCACAAATCTATTAAAAATAGTAAGTAATTTAGCTTTTTTTTCTAGATGGCCCTGGTTGATCTCCTTTGCTCTGCTGCCACCTGCTGGCCGTTTGTGTAATAACTACCATTTCTGCAACCGTTCTTTGCAGTTGGGAGGCTGCATCAAAGCCTTCTGTATGCTTTAGCATAAAAACAAAAAAAACAAACAAACGTATAAATACGTCTTTGGGACACTTAAATCATTAAAAAACTTATTTACACGTTATTGGGAGCAAATGAGTTAATCTTATTTCTGGATTTTAATCACATTCACAAGTTTCCCCATTTTGAAGCCAGCTGCAACTGTCAACGAATCACACATCTTTGGTGTAAGATGAGGAAGTACGCAAGCCGAGATGGCTAACAAGTGACTTCACTCAAACCAGAGAACATAGCCCGTTGTACGCAACAGTTTTCGTCCACGAGAAGCCGAGACTTTGCGCTAGAGCCAACGATTGCTTCCGTTAATCAATTGTGGAAGGAGGCAGGGTGGTAGAAAGATGCCGTCTTCATGTTGTGCCTTTCGGGAGCCAGACAGGACATAAAGACCGGTTTGATCTTGATGAGCTTTTTAGGGTGTCAGGGCTTTGTCGAGATGAGTTTTCATGAAGCCTAGCCATCTTGAAAGGAATGCTTTTCAGGTGACACTAATTGCCGCTGCACCCATCAAGCTGTCATAAAGGGAGAAGGCGATGCCTGGCAGAGGGGTTGTGTTCTCTCAAACACACAGTGTCACCGCGGGGGGGAAAAAAATAAAAAAATAAATAAAAGAGAGTAAAGATGCATGCTTGAAAATACAAAAAAGTAATCCGCGAGGCAAGAATTGAAAGCTATGGAAAAGTGCACACTGCTGTAAATAAACTCAAATGTCACGGCTTGAGAGGTATTGAATAAAGTGGGGGTGGTTTATTGTGAAGTAAGAAGCTCATCTCATGAATAAGATTGATGCAAGGTTGGCTTCTGTCTTTCTGTTTTCACAAGAAGGTTGTTAACTCGTTGTATCACTCCCAACCAGGGGGAGCAGCGTGCGCTGTTATGACTGACCTACACTCCCGAGACCTTTTCCGGTTGGTCGGTCCTACCAAGAACATTAAGCATCGTCGTAACTCATCGATATAGAGGCAAATACGATCTTTTAACTGCACCGCACGACAAAATCTAAATAAAGATATAATACATCGAGCATAAATCATGTGAGATAATTAGAGTTTAATAATGTGATTAAACTTAGCACGTCTTTTGGGCCACCACATCTATTTGTGGATAGTTTTACCAGGATAACGGATGAGAAACCTCTGAGTCAGTTCATTTGAAGGATGCTACATTTACCGTTAAAATTTATTTTGTTTTACAGCTTTGATGTTAATAGAAATTGTTAAAACACGGCACACAATCAAGTTCTTAACTCATTTGCTCCCAATAATGTGTAAATACGTTTTTTTTTAAATGTAAGTGTCCCAAAGACATATTTATACGTTTTTTTGTTTTTGTTTTTTATGCTAGAGCATACAGAAGGCTTTGATGCAGCCTCTCAACTGCAAAGAACGGTTGCAGAAATGGTAGTTATTACACAAACGGCCAGCAGGTGGCAGCAGAGCAAAGGAGATCAACCAGGGCCATCGAGAAAAAAAAAGCTAAATTACTTACAATTTTGAATAGATTTGTGAAAATTGATGAAACTTAGCTCTCTTCTAATGCTAATTGCTGCAAAACGGAAACAGATAGAAACCCTTTTTTTTTTCCCTGATGAAAGAAGAGACTTTAAACTTTCTTTCATGCTTTTATAGCAATAGACCACAATATTCTGTGGGCCTTCCAAAATCCGTCAAAATCCAGTAAAACAGGATTTTGAAGCCCCGAGGCCGCCATATTACACTTCCCAGGAATCGTTTCTCGGCATATGATCCTATACATTTACAGTATCAAAATTAGAAACAGTACTGAGTAGAAACAGCTTGATTTATGTTGTTTTAAATTTATTAAACTTAAGAAGTTTCAGACGTTTTACAACAAAGGAGACGTGACAATGCCGGGTGATTCATGTACATCACGCAAAACGTTTTGCTGTAAAAGCATAAACAAGCTAAGGAGATTGCGCAAAATGACGAAGACGCGGCTATCCGCCATTGCTGTTGACAGACTGGCGGGGGAATTACGTCATCAGCGGAGTAGTCGCTATACTGCAATCGTGTCCACATTGGAACGTACGAGCCGCATTTTGAAATCTTTCCACTCTGGAGCCCGGTTTCGAAAGTGATCGGTTTCAAGCCGAGCTGCTGTGTGGACGAACTGCCCAAACGGTAAGAAACTTGTGCAGATACTCTGAAAAGGGCTTTCGTGTGACGAGTTATACACGGGGGTGGTCACAGGTGGAGACAATCGGGCTAATGAGGGAACTCGGGCAGAAGTAAAGCTCCTGACGCAAGGACACTAACTACAAAATAAAAGCAGACACTTAACATAAGTGACGAGACATAACAGGAAGTAACTTGGATTCATCTGAACTCCAAAGTCTCGACCACTCATATTCTTTCTGATAACATGGAAAGTTACTAGCTTTGAAAATGAACTTGGAATAGTTCATCCCCTCTTTGATACTTCACATATGAAAAATCATTGATATCAAAGTTAAATCACTCCAACCGTATGAATAAATAATACTAAGAAAACCGCGGAATATCTTATTTACGAAGATGTTAACTATATGGTGCTGGGCTTTTGTCAGTATGTTGGCAAAAAAAAATGTGAAATGATTCGAGACAAGCAATTTATTGATGAATTCAGCCACAGCCTTTGGCATATACTCGTTAGCACTCCGGTTTTGGCTGCTTGGTAAGGAGTCATTGTTTTAGACAGTAACACAGGAAATGGCCTTGGCTTATTTGTATGGAGGCGAGTGTTGGATTGAGATAATGTTTTTCACATAGCGAGCGCTGGAATGAGGCTGTTTTTGAATGAGATTTATCAAGACATGCACAAAACACCACCTGGAGGCGGCTTATTCACCCCGTGATGGAGAAATGAGCATGTAAAATAGAGGGCGATGAGGCAGGTACCCTCCGTGAACGCTTCAGTGTATCGGTCAGTAGGTTTCATCATGGTAATGAGGTCTCCGCAGCTGGCGAGTCCAAAAGCGGTTGATTTATCACACACCCCCCCCCCCCAACCCCAGCTGCAGGGTCATTTAATTTCCATGTATAGTGGGGATGAGTTTGATTACATACTCCTCATTCCAGCGACGGCTCCTGCGAGTCACTGTAAATGTTCATTATGGAGCCGCAGCAGATGTTTTCAACAATAAATTATCGGTATGACTCAGCCTCTGTGAAAAGTTCACTCATGGAGCGTTATGTGTTTGACATATTGTTACTTTCAAATAAGCAGGAAGTGTTTGTGCTATCCATTTGAGTGTTTTGTTGTTGTTGTTTTTTTAAGTGCACATGCCTCACAAAGTGCTAATCATTTAGCTAATGTATTGCAGACCACCTTTGGTAATTAAAGTAAAAGCCGCGATAGTCAACTGTATAAACAATTTAATATCTGTAAAAGCTTGTTGCAGTCAAAACAACACCATTTTATGAGCAAAATGCATTCAAGCACTTGTCTTGTACTCTGGTGTCATAAATTACCAAAGGATTATCATGCATTAAAATTATCATGCAACTTTTGCAAAAATATGATGTGAGTGTGATTGGAAAAGTACAACTAAATTACTGCTAAGAGCATAACCCACTGATTATGTTACATATGATGTTCGTACATGTACATTAGGTTTTCTAAACAACTTTCCTCAAGGGTCGTGCAGTGGCAGTCGACTTGTGAGTTTTGTAACCAAATGCTAAATACATTTTTCACATTTAAGTGATATGGAATGGAAATTAATCGGTTCCAGCTCCTACAAAAACAAACATTCTTCTGTTTTAATATAAAAAAATATATATGGGAAAATTGTCTAATAACTATCCATTATAACTAGTTAACAAACATTAGCAAGCTGTTAATAAGTTATTAATCATCATCATTAAAATGCTTAATGCTATTAATGACTTTTAACTCATTTGCTCCCAAAAAACGTATAAATACGTTCTATTTTAAATGTTTTGTGTCCCAAAGACATATTTATACGTTTTTTTTTTTTTTTGTTTTTTTTATGTTTTTTTGCTAGAGCATTCAGAAGGCTTTGATGTAGCCTCTCAACTGAAAAGAACGGTTGACGAAATGGTAGTTATTACAAAAATGGTCAGCAGAGCAAAGGAAATCAACCAGGGCAATGTTGGAAAAAAACAACAACTCAATTACCACTCAGAATTCTGAATAAATTTGTGAATAATGGTGAAACTGATCTATATTCTAATGCTAATTGTTGCAAAACGGAAACAGATGATCCTGATGAAAGAAGAGACGAATCTTTTGGTAGGTTTCATGTTTTTTTTTTTTTTTTGTTTTGTTTTTTTATAGCAATAGAACACAATATTCTGTGTGCCTTGCAAAATCAAAATCCAGTAAAAAGGGAGTGAAAGTGATTGCTTTTGTGAAAATGGCTGTGAGTGAATGAATCAAAATATATCAATCATGATCTATTAAAGAGTTATAACATAATTAGTATGATGGTGGATTCGTTCTATTCATACTCATTTTAACTGGACCAATCAGTTCTCAACAATTCCCGACCCGCATCACACAGATGGCGATTGTTATTTGAAGCCCAGAGCCCACAAATATACTGTTGTAGAGAAGCAAATGTGCAAGACCACATGACACGCACACACCAGTGAGCCGGTCAGAGATTGGACAGGTGAGCAAGAGAGCTGTCCCTCTGGGCATTTGGCTGCAGCAGCGGTGAATTTAAGGCAGTGTGATGTCTCCCGACATGGCCAATGAGTCATAATTGAGGCAGGACAGCTGTTGCCGGCTGCAGTGACAGGTCCCAGGGAAGGTGACAGATGACGGGGCCCTCGGGGGGCTCGGCCCAAATGTTCTATGCTGGCTGCATCCCCCTGCGTCCTTCAGAAGCTTGCCTTGCCTGCGTAAACCAAGTGGTCACGCATTCAGATCAGCTTTTACTTTTTTGCATAATTGACTGAAGGTCAAAAAAATTGAATCACAGCAGGAAGAGACCAAAATATAATGTGGAAAATAACATACTGGCAAAACATTAAATACGTGTGTCATAACCAGGCAAGAATTTGACATTTTTTACACTGAATTATTATCATCAACTATAAATGAATTAAAATCTTCCATTCAAGCCCTCGACATTTGGTCCAGGAGTTCAGACTACATGGTCTTTAACTCATTTACTCCCAATGACGTATAAATACGTTTTTTTAATGTAAGGGTCCCCAAGACGTATTTATACGTTTTTTTTTTGTTGGTTTTTTTATGCTAGAGCATACAGAAGGCTTTGATGCAGCCTCTCAACTGCAAAGAACGGTTGCAGAAATGGTAGTTATTACACAAACGGCCAGCAGGTGGCAGCAGAGCAAAGGAGATCAACCAGGGCACACTAGAAAAAAAGCTCAATTACTTACAATTTTAAATAGATTTGTGAAAACTGATGAAACTTAGATCTCTTCTAATGCTAATTGCTGCAAAACGGAAACAGATAGAAACATACTTTTTTTTATTCCAGATGAAAGAAGACACTTTAATCTTTCTTTTGGTAGGTTCCATGCTTTTATAGCAATTGAACACAATATTCTGTGGGCCTTGCAAAATCGGTCAAAATTCAGTAAAACAGCTGGGGAGCGAACGAGTTAACCATCATAAATGATGTTGATGGCCATGACGGTCAAAACGTCAGTTGTGAAAAGGTCAGCGAAATTATTCTCGCAGCTGTGTCCCCCTTCATTGATCAGATGCGTAGACGGTCCTGGCAAAGACAATTAATCTCATAATCTCTGGAATTAAAATGGGATGCGCAACCACAACAGCATGGCGAACATCTTTTCTTTTAATTCACTGATTTTCATAATATTTGGTTATTTGTTGTGATGATTGATCGAAAACTAACTCGCAATGGTAAATATTTATTGTCACGATTATGACGATTCAAAGTATAAAAAAAACAGACAACTGGGAACAATACTCGACTTGACTGGGCCAAACACAAACATTGAGCCAGCAAAGACAGAAGGAAAGCAGGAAAAGTAATACAAGCCAATTGACGAGATGAGGAACACCTGATCAAGATGGAGGGGGTTGAGAGAGCTGATTAGATTTGGTTGATGAGCACAGGTGGAAACAAAAGACCTAACGAAAAGGACGAGAACCACGACACGTAGCATGAAACAAATATGTATATAAAAAAACAAAATCCACATCATGACATGCATAACCATAAAGTGGCTACTAAAAAAAAAATGATTGAGATTTCCATTTTTCACATAAATGGGTGTGTGTATTTTTTTTTAAAGACCTAAATTATACTTCTGCTAAATGTAATTTTGCTTCAACTTTAACTACTTTTTTTCAGATCATTTCATAAATGTGACGATTGTATTTATTTACTTATTTATTGGTTCTCTGTTGCATTTTAAAATTAGTGAGTGTAAAGTATTATAATCATTTCTGTACAACATAACCCTCGACACTCTAAAAACAATTGGATAAAAATAAATAAATAAATAAAAATCGACCTGACTTTTTGTGTTATTTAACCCAAAAAGTTGGATCAAATGTATAACCAACAAACAAAAGAACCTCAAAATTGGTCATTAAGAATTGGTTAATAATTTAATAAAAATCTGGGTCAAATTCTGTCACGTTGGGGGGGGGGGGGGGCGTCAGAGGCAGGACCCAAATGCAGGGGGCAACAAAAACAAGGCGAGGCAGGGATGCAAGTAAAAAAGGGATTTAAATGACAAAAAATGTAAACCAGGGACTATGGAAAAATCCAAATTAACAAGGTCAAAAACAAACTAATGACGAAAACACGAGGGCAACAAGGCATGGCATGGACAACATGGGATAACAGCAACAGTAACAGTGACAGGAACAATGACTCAACAAGAACTGAAAGAAAGCAGGGTAACTAAATACACGTGGTAACGAGAAAGCAACAGACACCTGGGCAAGATACAAGAGGCTTGGGGAGCTGATTGGTCAACACACTAGGAAGGGAAGACAACACTCAGGTGGACGTGGTTACACATAACGGGACAAGGGAAGAGACAAGGAATACATGAAATAACCAAAAGAAAACAAAATCCCACCCCCACAAAACCAAAACATGACAAATTCAATTAATAACCCACAAATCAATGCAGATTTGTAGGTTATTAATTTGATGCAACTTTTTTTGGGTTAATTGATAACCCAACTGAAATGCATCAAAAATGATTCAAACCAACTATTTCAACTATTTAACCCAAAAGGTTGGGTAAAATTAAATTAATGACCCACAAAGCAATACATTTTTGGAGGGTTGTTTGTTTATTTGACCCAACTTTTTGAGATAAGTAAAGAACCCTTTTTTTTTTTTTTTTGAGCCAATTATGTTTTGTTTAGTTTTTTTGACCGAGTGTTTTTAGAGTTTATTGTTTATATTATTTTGATGTGAAGGATATTGTGTTAGCGCTGTTGCTACGCTAATGTAGCATCTGACACCGCAACAGTCACTTTTCTATTACATCATGATTAAAGCTCGCACTCCAGACATGACCAATCAAATTACACTTAATCCAAAACAGGTATGTTCGTATAATACTTGGATTGAGCGCGAATTGATTAGTCATGCCTGGGTGCAGGGATGTTGTGCTCAAGAAGCGTCGGTTAATGTTGGCCATTTGGTACGGTTGCCATCCCAAGTATTTGAAATATTTTATCCATTCACCCATTGTGAGTGGAAAGCAGATTCAATAGCGGTGATCACGCAATCCGAAGTGTATCATTCTTATGAATTCCCACCAACATTTTAAAACAATACAGTAAATTATAAGGTTCTAAAATCGATAATTTCCTAATAAATCACAGTGCCGAAAAAATACGATATATTGAATGTTGTCCCTGTTTGGAGGTTTGAAGAAACGCAGCTGTGCAGAGCGGTGTCATGGTGGCCTGTGATAAAAATCAAATCAATCAAAGTGTCTGACCTCATGGATAATTCCAGAAGGAGTCACCTCCAAACTCAGTCTCCAAGAGTCCATTAGCCCGCCTGCGCTTATTGTCAGCCCCGCCGTCAGCCCGAGTGATAGTTTGTCAACGTGACCGCGTTTATTTTGTTTTGTTGCTTCTCCTGTGCGCTGTGCTCACACTGCCAACTGTCTCAGCTCTTTCAGACCGTCTCGCTAACACTCCAGCGCACATATCGCTTGGCAGGCAACATATTTTCAGCTCGGTAGCATACCTGAGCTCACAATGACTCCGCTGGCTTTCGGAGCATGCCGGGATGTTTTTTTTTTTTTTGTTTGTTTGTTTTTTTTTGCTAGATAGCACAGTTGTGGTTCAAAATGGATTTAATAGACAGAAAACAGACATGGAATTGATACAACAGAACATATGATACATCTGTAAGAAATAACATAAATATACCGTATTTTCCGCACTATAAGGCGCACCTCATTATAAGGCGCACCTTCAATGAATGACATATTTTAAAACTTTTTCCATATATAAGACGCTAAAGTAGAGGCTGGGGTTACGTTATGCATCCATTAGATGGTGCTGCGCTAAAGGGAATGTCAACAAAATAGTCAGATAGGACAAACTTTATTAATAGATTACAAACCAGCTTTCTGACAACTCCATTCACTCCCAAAATGAATAAACAGCTGTTTTATTATTTTCTCTGAGGTAAAGTATTAGCATTAGCTAGCGATCCAAGATGGCGGGATCTTCTGCGCATGCGCGTCACCGATCGTGCAGGGTCACCGATCGCGTCTTGACAGCTGTTGCGGCTCAATATCGATCCATATATAAGGCGCACCTGATTATAAGGCGCATGGTCAGCTTTTGAAAAAATTGAAGGCTTTTAGGTGCGCCTTGTAGTGCGGAAAATACGGTACTCAAATAAAAGGGCTAAATAAGGCATAACACAGAATTTACTCTGATAAATGTCAATGAAATACCAAACGTTTTGTAAGTCTAACCTTGTTCTGCTGTATTTTAGGTTCTGAATGCAAGTATGTCAGAACGGGAGCAGGTGACAGTGGAGGACACGGGCGGCCGCGAAGCCTTCGCTCTTGCCAACGAGTCGGTCTTAATGCGAGGTCTTGTGCTACGCAGTCGGAGCAACCAGATCTCCATCCGTTTCCGTAGCGACCAACAGCACAACTCAGGAGTCCTTCAGCTCCATTACCAAGGTGAGACAATGATGTATGATCTCATGCGTCTGTGATGTCAATTGAGCCATTTTGCCATTTTTTTGGGGGGACGGTACAAGGTTTTACGTTTGCATCCGTTTTTATTTAGTTTCTGAGCTGCGTGGAATTGAAAATAACGGAAAGGATGGATGGATGGATGGATGGATGGATGGATGGATGGATGGATGGATGGATGGATGGATGGAAGACTAGCCCGGACGGACGGACGGACGGACGGACGGACGGACGGATGGATGTATGGATGGATGGATGGATGGAAGACTAGCCCGGATGGACGGACGGACGGACGGACGGACGGACGGTCGGTCGGATGGACGGACGGACGGACGGACGGACGGACGTATGGATGGATGGAAGAAAGACTAGCCCAACAATTTGCTGGATCCAGTTCTTGTAAGTTTAGTAGGATTTTGTACGAAAAATAACGAGCATTTAGTTTCAATGAGAATAATTCATTCAAAGGATGTATGCATGTATGGATGGATGGATGGATGAAATTTGTGAAAGTGACATTTTTCTATAGAAGCTTTAGACGTATTGACCATTTAATTCAATAATGGTCAGTTCATATATATATATATATATATATATATATATATATATACACGATACGACAATTATCACAATATTGTGGGGAGGTTGGCAATATAAAGGTCACAATATTGTAGAAAAAAATGAGCTCATACTGCAAAAAAACACAATATTGTGTTTTTGTACATAACAGAAATGTGTTTAAATCATCTACGATCTCGAATAATAATATGGAGGCGCTTACTTATTAATGCACGCACACATTGAGTTCCTCCACGTATTGACTCGGTTCACAGGCATATTACCTTCCCCGTCATCTGACAATTAGGGTAGATTTTAAACATAGAAAGGCCAAAACATCCCTAATAACAATTAAATTTGCACTAAAAAAATAGCCACTGGAGGATGCTAGAACTGCACAAATGGAAATCAACCTGAATTTTTTAACAAATGTGTTACCTTTAAATATATCGTGAACATGACAATGACAACATTGTTGCAGTCTTAATATCACGATATTGCCCTTACAGTTACATCCCTATATATATATATATATATATATATATATATATATATATATATATATATATGGTAAAACTATAGAATGAGGCTTTGAATGTGCTTAACTAAAAACCATCCATCCATCCATAGTGCTAAAAAAAACCTGTTAGACTAAATCATTAGCGTGCTCTGGCAGCTTATATGATGGCTCATAAATTTGTCTTCAGCTTGCCAAGTGTGCGCGTGCGTCTGTGCGTATGTGCGTGTGCGCGACATTGATCTTCCATGTCCACAACAATGTCTGTTTATCCGAGCAATCGCACAAAGTGGCCGCCAATTACATGCCCCATCGATTTGAGTTGATGGTGGAGCTGGTCAACAAAACATTCATTCCACCACATTACGGCAACTCTTTCATCAGCTGTAAAATGAAAGGCGTCGTGCAAACATTGTGCACCAATGGGAAATATATCAGCCCATCTCGGGCCGGTTGTGGTCCGTTGCTGCGTGTGGTCAGACTGACGATCACATTGAGGGGTCAGCACAGATGCGATGCTATATGTTACATTCCGTTTATGTATTGTTCTCCATTGTGGAAATCTGGATAAAAGTGCGCATACAAGAATTACCGTATTTTCCGCACTATAAAAGCCTTCAATTTTTTCAAAAGCTGACCATGCGCCTTATAATCCAGTGCGCCTTATATATGGATCAATACTGAGTCACAACAGGTCTCGCTGTCAAGACGCTATCGGTGACCCTGCACAATCGGCAGAAGATCCCGCCATCTTGGATCGCTAGCTAATGCTAATACTTTACCACAGAGAAAATAATAAAACAGCTGTTTATTCATTTTGGGAGTGAAGGGAGTTGTCGGAAAGCTGGATTGTAATCTATTAATAAAGTTTGACTGTTTTGTTGACATTCCCTTTAGCGCAGCACCATCTAATGGATGCATAACGTAACCTCAGCCTCTACTGTAGCACCTTATATATGGAAAATAGTTTTAAAATATGTCATTCATTGAAGGTGCGCCTTATAGTGCGGAAAATACGGTAGTTTTTACCTTTTCAACACATCCCTTATTTTCTCCGTTAGTTGCATGAATCGTGAGGTAAGTTTATCGTTACAATATCTTGTTGGTCTAAATTAAGATCGTTCAACCTTGGCAGGGGTCGGCGCTCTCACGAGTGCCGTTGGACTTTACACTTAAATCAAATCGGGCCGCATGAAAGAAAACTGTGCTGAGCTGTTTTTTAAACGGGGGTGGACGCACACACTTGGAGACGCAGCAGATATTTCAATTTGTCTCCGTCTCTCCACCAAGCCTCGGCGACACCTTGTCCTTTATAATGGGCTGTGAGAAATGTGATTGGACAAGCATGGAATAAAGCGGGCGGATGGAGTTGTGCAGGGTTGGTCTCAGCTCCGAGTAATTAATATCTGCCACAGCATCAGCACCGCCTGCCGCTGACGGATGCTTCTATAACATTATTGTTGCGATATTCGGCCGCTAAGACTTCGGTGCGTGCAAGCGACTTCCTTGTCAAGACTTTAATCGATTCAGGTTTTTAGACAATATACATAAAATAAGAACTTAATTAAAGAACCATGCATATGTAATTGGTTCACATCGATCCATGTCTGCCCAGCAGACTTCCTGTCCACGGTATTTGTTCGATGTTGCACTTTCTAACCCTTTTCATTTACATTACTTTTTTTATTTTTTTTATTTTCTAAAACAAAAGAAAAAATGAGTCAGTACTTGTACATTGGCTACACTTGAACATGATTTTTCATTCTGTATTATTTAAATAAAACTAATTTAACTCATTCACTGCCATTGACGGCAAAAGACGTCCAATGATGTAGTTTTTTCTGGGCTGGCAGTGAATGTGTTAATCAATGCATGACTCAATGCATGTTTGGAACTCCAGCAATAATAATAATAATAATAAAAAGAAGTGTGGCTAGTGTGCTCTATATCACGTGTCAAACACCTGGCGTGGGATTATATCCTGCCAGAGGAAACATTTGACAAACAGTGTGAAATTTGGCCCGCACGGGAAATAATGACCAGCGCTGCAATTTTCAGCATACCAACTTCTTGTAACTGACACTTATTTTCTTAACTGTCTTAATCATGCATGTGTTTCACATACAGTGTAAGCAACCAGAGTCTCGTTATTTTAATAATGTTGTAACTCAGTGTAGCACATTAAAAACAGCAATAATTTAACTGGGAATTACACAACTAGAAATGACACCACTTAATTATTATTACACCATGTCTCTACAAAATAGCACATTAAAGAGGAATTGGTAGTAACAAAATGTGATAATTATAACTAAAGCAAAGCTGCTGAAATGCATGCGATGTGGAAGTGCTGTTGCACAAACTAATAATCCCATAATGCGGTGCAACAGTTGCCTTCCTGATCGATTGGCTACTCTCATGACAGTCAATAGCAGCTTCAATAGCACATTTGTTTTTTAGTTACATTTGTAAACAAACCAGTTTAAAAAAAAAAAAAAAACTAAAACAACATCTCAGTTCTTCACTATCCTTTAGCATAAACTCAAAGTTAAAGTTGGACACAAAACAGAATATCAGCCTATATTTTAATTTTGACCTTTACTCATTTGCTCCCACTAACGTGTAAATACATTTTTTAATGTTGTAAGTGTCCCAAAGACGTATTTATACGTTTTTTTTGTTTTGTTTTGTTTTTATGCTAGAGCATACAGAAGGCTTTGATGCAGCCTCTCAACTGCAAAGAACGGTTGCAGAAATGGTAGTTATTACACAAACGGCCAGCAGATGGCAGCAGAGCAAAGGAGATCAACCAGGGCCATGTAGAAAAAAAGCTCAATTACTTACAATTTTAAATAGATTTGTGAAAACTGATGAAACTTAGCTCTCTTCTAATGCTAATTGCTGCAAAACGGAAAAAGATAGAATCATACCTTTTTTTCCTGCTGAAAGAAGAGACTTTAATCTTTCTTTTGGTCGGTTCCATGCTTTTATAGCATATTCTGTGGGCCTTGCAAAATCAGTCAAAATCCGGTAAAACAGCCGGGAGCGAACGGGATTGCTTTTGTGAAAATGACTGGGAGTGAATGAGTTTGAAACGTTTGTTTTCAAAGCTTTTAATTATGCTTCAATAATTACACACGGTTCATCAATGTGATAGTAAGAAAAAAAACAACAAAGATTTGATTTAAGGTCAATTTTCAGTATTGTTTGGCTATTTTGTTAAAGTTTTGATTATGAAATCATTGACATTGTTGGATTGAAAAAGAACATCAATGTAAAACACGGACCAGATAACTGAAATTATTTGTTATTTTACCGCTACTGCTTCTGGGCAATCTACTATCGAAACTTTTACCAACACAACACATATCTGTGATGAATAAATTATACTATTAGTCACATACGGTATATTGTAACTGCATCCAAACTTCAAGTCAAGGATGATGTTTCCCCTTCCCGGCGAACTTGATTTACGACGTCCCTTGATGTGTTCGTGAGTTAATGCACTTAAATTGATGGGAGAAAAGGCACAATGGCATATTTGACAGGGCACACCCACGTTAGGGTTGATCCACCCGGAGCGCAAATCTGGCATGAAGGTGCACTTAATGAGAGACTTAAGTCGCTGGCAGAACGTGCTGGAATTTAGAGGCTTCCGGGGTTGGCGTAAGACTTTGATTTTGTAATCATGGGGAAGGCAGGAAGTGTTTGGTCGGTGCTGGATTTCACTTTGATTTATCTTTCTTTTCTCTTTATTTTTTTCTGACCTTTTCTCTGGTCTCCTGACCATTTAAACCTCACGACTCTGGCAAGATTCTGAAGTACCTGGTTAAGGCGAAGGGTAATGGGATATTTATAAGGCTTTAGGTGAATTAATGAGTATAAATTTAGACGTATTTGCACGCACACGCACGCACGCAAACGCACACACGCAAACGCACGCACACACACACACAAAAAAAAAAAAAAAAGCAATGATGATAAGACGTTGAATCGGTAAGACTACCGAATGAACAATTCTGAGCTCTAAAAAAAAAAAAAAAAAAAAAAAAAGAAAGAAAGTGGAAAAATGTTTGATGCAGGTTGATATCTTATTTGACTAAAAAAATAATAAAAAAAAATAATTAAAAAAAAAAAAAAAAAAAAAAAAGAACGTGCGCAGCCAGAAAAAGAGCGCAGCTGTGCGCCTTTTCCCTCTTCTGCGCATATGGGAATATGGCTCAAGGAGAATATTTGATGTAACTGTATTTTTTAAAAATTCACAGACCATTAAACACGCCATTGACATTCTTCACAACTCGTACATTTTACTGACAAGTGATGTGATCAGAGGAACTATGAAGTTATTTTTCTTTTCATAAATGAGCATGAAGTCAACCATCAAATTATAAAATGGCCTGTTTGTTTCATCTGTTGAATAACATCTGAATCTGTGACTACACAGTTGGGCTTAATTTAAATGCAAACACATTTGTGCTCACATTGCTTCCACCTCGTGGTTTTTTATAAGGACACCTACAATATTTAACCCACACACGATCAACTATGTGTCACCCTGCCTGAAGTTGATGTGAGTCATTATTATGCTTTACACGAGGCAGTAATATTTTTTTTGAACTGCCCTAATGAGTTTGTTGAAAGTTAAAAATTCAGGAAATATAAGGTTTGCAAATACACAAATGGGCAAACAGTGATTGTTGTGTTTTTGTCATCTTTGATTAAAGATGGACATTTTGCAGCGTTTTAACTTTATTTAGAGATGACAGACATAATTACGCGGCTTCATGGCCACTACATGTTTTAATTATTGTACACCATATTTTGTTGTTCCCCGTCATTGAATTTCATACAGAAACAGTTGTTTAATTTGGTTGTGTTATTGCTAATGCCGCAATTGTAGCATAAATGTTGCTTTCAGTCTGTCAGCGTTTGTAATTACAAGCATTTAATGAGAGGCTGAGGAGCATTTAATAAGCATTTATAATTTTTACGCTCACATACAATTTAGATTATTATTATTATTATTTTTTTAGTTCAGTGGTCAAACCAAAACCTGGTAGGGTTCAATAACTCAAACAAGGTTAACTCATTCACTGCCATTGACGGCAAAAGACGTCAAATGATGTAGTTTTTTTCTGGGCTGGCAGTGAATGTGTTAATAACCGCTAGTTATTCTGGTTAAAAAATGTATTAAACACATCAAAAAACAATATTTTTGTGAGTGGGTGATTTAAATTTGTTTAGTGACTAATCAAGTAGAATCATGTTGAAAATATTTAATTTTCCATAATTCAAGAAAGACAAAGATTAATTCCATTCTCTTGTGGAATAAAGGCCTGTTACAATGTGGGTGTGGCTTGAGGACCCAGGTGCAGGGAAAACAGGGCGTGGAGGCAGAGGTGCAGTCAAAAAAGATTTAATTACGTAAATAAAAAACAAGGCTAACAACAAATGTAGAACAAAAACAGCAATGCAAAACATGGGGGAACTTCTCGGCAAAAACGGGCAGCATGACGAGAGGAAAACACAATGAATCTACGCGGACAGCGGGGAGACAAGAAACTAAATACAAATACACTAATTGACACTTAGACACAGCTGGGAAAGACACAAGTGGCAGCGGATGCTGATTGGTTGACACATGAGGCCATGACAATGCTTGACAAGACGAGGGATGCACACAAGGACAACAAAACAAAACAGATCATGGCTCAAACTTAACTCATTCACTGCCAATGACGACTATAGACGTCAAAAATAAAATTAAATACAATTAAATAAAAATTTTAATTAAAAAAAAGAAATTTCAATTTAGTTTTAGTTATAGTCTTCTGGCTAAATATAATTAAAGCCTTAGTCATAACTTAGTCACCTGATTGTATTTGAGTTTTAATCCAACTTTAGTCGAAAAAAATAAAGAGCAATTTTAGTCGACTAAATTGACTTCTGGAGGTCGAGACCCAGTTTGTGGTCTCAGTAAGACCAAGACCAATCACTTTGCACGATGGTAGCACTTAGTAATGAAATTGTTGTCATTGTTGTTATTAATAACAATTGGGATTAATAACTCTGAATGAAAACAATGTATAACTAAAACTAAATTCAAATTTCTTGTCAAAATTTGCACTGGCTGTTTGCTTGGATTTTTGACGTCTATAGTCGTCATTGGCAGTGAATGAGTTAAAGATAGATGAGGATAAACTCAAACAAAACTAGAACCCTGACAAAATCAAAAACAAAAAAACAAAACAAAACCCATTCCATGCCACTGACCTTTAGTGGGCGTGACCTGATTCCGTGACCTCCTCTAAAAAGAATCCATAACTTGCAAACGTAAGCCGTACATCTGTTTCCTGTGGCCCAACGGTTCCTCCAGCTAATCTCCCAGGCAGTGCGGCTATTATTTGTAATAGCTAAATAATCAGACTTTATGGCCCGGCATCTAGCGGAATGGAAGCAGCACAAAATTTAATACTTGTGGAATTGGCTCTACAAGTTTTGCCCACGGCTCTTCCTTCCGCTGCACGCTCAATAGGGATGTAAATGCTTCTAAGATAATAGCAATAACTAGGTTCATTGGAGCTAGTGATAAACGACGAATTGAATGGATGACCCAAGGGCAGCGCGTCTCGTCCCTGTGGCTTGCCGATTTGCTGCCGGGCGGGTGAGGTGGGCGGGGGGGATTGTAGTTTCATTAGTGGCGGGAAAGCAATGGCTTGTGTAGAAGAAAACATAAGTCATTAAATTAAAACAAGAGATAGGGGCAGTTTTACAAGCGGTTTATGGCCATTAGGCACTTGCGGCTATTTTCCCTTGAGGTTAATTTCAGAGACAGGCATGTTTAGTACCAAGTTATATGTCTCATAAAGTCAAGTTTTCATCTCCTAAATGAGTATTTGGGAAGAAAATTGCCTTTTGCACATTTTAGCAGTCATCATCTTAGTAATAAAACATGCAGACGACTAAAGCGATTCAGGTGTTCCAAACTGGCTGCCTATCAAGATCCAGCTTTCCGTGTAGATATGTGCCGACTTTAATTTGGCTTTTCATTTATTTCGTTTTTTTACTAAAAGGTCCATTTATCAGAATATGCCAATCAAATAATTGGAAAAAGTGACAGACAGAAAGTCTCGGCTCACTTTCGTGATAAGTGAAATATTTCATTTTGCGGACTTATTTAAATTGCAATTTGGATATATGCATACCTGTATACTGTATATTGTATTGACTTTGTGTGAGGGATGGGCCAACTAGCAGCCGCACTCTGAGTTGCCCCCAATTAATTAAAAAAAAGAAAAAAAAAAGTAACAATGAAGATAATTTAAAAAAAAAAAAAAAAGGATTAGAAACATATTTTCTGTATTACAGTGGGCCCCCACATCATCAGCATCTGCAGATTCACCTTTTCATACATTTAAACATTTTTTTTTCAATAATAAATAATTGTGTGTGTTTGAGTTTTTCCTGCATTTTATTTTATATATTATTATTTTTTTTTTTTTTATATTTTTTTTTTTTTTTTATTTATTTTTTACAAAAATAAATTAAAAATGCAACAATCCTCTCCCAATTTTTACCAATGAATTTCAGTGGTTGTCAACACGTGTTGACCGCAACAATGTTGCCAATGATGTGATGTGATGTGATTGATGTAAGCTATAATGTGTTCGAAAGGAAAAAATGAATAAACCAAACCAAACCAAAACAGGGACGGACTGGGAACAAAATTCGTCCAGAGAAAATATTTGTCGATGGGGCACTGCCCGACATCCATTGCTTTACTATTCGTTGTTCGTCGACGAGGCAAAAACGTGCGGACATCAGCCAGCAACATGTGGCGTTTATTATTAATTACCATATTTAAAATTGAATTTTTGTCATACATCTGGTTAGGAAGTCCTATGTGGCCTCCCCGGTAGTGCTGATGAAAAATATTTGTTGCCCGTTCCTGCTTTATATACGTACACGGCGGATATGTCATGCTACTAATCCTAACTTTTACAATTAGTTAATAATTTTCTCTGATTTGCACTTTGCACATGACGTGTGCAGACATAAATGTGGTTTTGAAGCTTATTTGCAATGGACTTATACTATAACTTGGAGTTGCGACTTAATGACCATGAAGTTCCACTGTATCCTAAACTTTAGAAAAGCATTTATGCAGATGTTATCTTTCAATATCCGATTTTTGTCCCCATTATATTATCTATCACTGAGGCTTTGGGACAGCTCATTAAGCAGAAAGTTACGGCACTAAAAGTACGTGCAAAGTTGCAACGTTGAAACTATTTCTGTAATTTTGCTTGCTACACAATAGCTTTTTATTGTACTGAGCCATTGTGGCTCTAATTATGTTTACTTGTTATGGAGCTCACACATCTCCAGGAGTTTAAAAGTTGTAGTGCTGTCATTAAAAGGCCTACCCTAATGAGGTAGAACCGTGCGGTTATTAGACAGGAGGAGAGGTTGTTTAATAGCTTCCATTAGACTTGGTTTCCACGAGAGAGCTTCGTCCTATTGCGTGCTGTTCATTTATTTTAAACGGGGACAATCCAGTCTTGGGACATTGATTTCAACCTGCTGGAAGCACAACTATGACAACATATGCAAGGCCATTCATCTTCCAAGTATCATATTATAAGCCCATAATGACTTGCAGGACTTTGTTGAAAATATCACAAGATCCAAATATGTCTTCTGTGTTCTCTTTATCTTTAGCCTTTGTGCTGAGCTGTTCATTCCCCAAAGAGCCAGCTGGCGGAGAAGTTTCCGTGACGCACCTCTATGCCGGTGGAGAAGCTTATTTTAACTGTTTCACCGGCTACCGGTTGAAAGGTCCGAAAATGCTCACGTGCCGCAATGCCACAACGCCGTACTGGAGCGGGAAGGAGCCCCAGTGCATTGGTAAGACAAAAACGTAGTCACGTATCAAATAATTTTCTGCATCGCCGATCTGGTTCACGGTTACGGGGAGCTGGAGCATATTCCACATACAGAGACAGACACCAATTCCCACACAGTCAAGACAAATGTACAACTACATGTCTATAAAATAGAGGTGTCAAAATTAATGCATTCATTTTTAGTTAATTTAAAGATCATTAACTCCACTATTTTTTTTTATGCACAATTAATTAGCGCCCCTTACTTGTAAAATCTGTATTGGGGGAAACTCCAGTTGTAACACAGCAGACATGTCCATGTCAAAATTTAGTGTAATAAATTCAATAATAATAATATATATTTGTAGAGGCTGAGGTCAAGTTGTATTTGACAATTTTAGCTCTTAATATGAAAAGAAAAATGCACTGAGTGGGCACCGTCATCATGCAAATGCAATTATGCCATCTAGTGGCAGAAAAATGACTTCAACACAACTCAATATCGCACTTGTTTTTTTACAGTACTGTACATCTTTTTACCATAATTTTAACTCCACTTTATAAATTATTGGGAATTTACTGTATCAATGACTATAAGATGCAGCCATATTTCTATTAAACCTTTTTTCCACTTATGTTAAAAAGAGTATGAAAAATTAGAAAAAATATTTTATTGTACATTTAGAACAGATATAAAATTTGCGATTAATCGTGAGTTAACTATTGAAGTTGTGATTAATTACGATTTAAACTTTAATCGCCTGACACCCCTAATATAAAATATGATAATATACAGTAGTAAAGTAAACATCTTCCATTTATATATTGTTTTTTTTGTATATACGTATTTCGTTTAAAACCAGTGAAATTGCTTTTTGTGAAATTCCTGCTCATTAGCATCTTTTCTCGCTTAAGAGAACAAATGATTCTGATTAACAAAAGGTGTTGGCTCGGTTGTTTTCGACTGGTTTGATTACTGTACAATGCGGGGCCAAATGAATGTGTTTTCATACGATTAGCAGCACGGACAGTTATTGTCTGGAGGCACTTAGCACCTGGCTGCCTTAATTAGAACTGGGTTGCATGGCTTTCCCCTGTCCTGCTGGTGAAAAGCTCATCTACCAAATCCTGACTTACTCCATGCCGGCGCGCAGCTGCTCTCAAACGATACTGCCAATGCGGCTGCCATTTTAACAAATCTCTCACACACAGTCCTCCATTACCTGTGAACCTTTCAATGTCTGCTGGTGGTTTATCAAGACGTTCCTCCAAAACCTCCCAGTTTGTGTGATTACTGTGCCTCATTTGGTCCTTTCCACGCATCCTCATCCAGCATCCTGTGGCGGAATGATCAAAAACGCCACCTATGGTCGCATTGTTTCTCCTGGATTTCCTGGTAACTACAGCAACAACCTGACATGCCACTGGGTCCTGGAGGCCCCCCAGGACCAACGGCTACACATTCACTTTGAGAAGGTGGCTCTGGCAGAGGACGATGATAGGTGGATAAAGCACTCACACACGCTTCAGTTCACGCATGCCTACATAACATCGCACACACTTTTCTGAGAAACATAGCAGTCTTGGTAATTACTATGGAGTTAGAATCATGCCAAACCCCCGTAAACCCCCAAAAAACGTGATCTATGTGTACACAACGTGATCTATGTACACAAAACCTGATCTACGTACACTAAACCTGATCTACGTACACTAAACGTGTGATCTACGTACACAAAACCTGATCTACGTACACAAAACCTGATCTACGTACACAAAACCTGATCTACGTACACTAAACGTGTGATCTACGTACACAAAACCTGATCTACGTACACAAAACCAGATCTCCGCACACAAAACCTGATCTACGTACACAAAACCAGATCTACGTACACAAAACCCGATCTACGTACACAAAACGTTTGATCTACCTACACAAAACCTGATCTACATACACAAAACCCGATGTACGTACACAAAAAGTGTGATCTACGTACACAAAACCTGATCTGCATACACAAAACCGGATCTACGTACAGAAACGTGTGATCTACGTACACAAAACCTGATCTACGTACACAAAACCCGATCTACACGAAACCCGATCTACGTACACAAAACGTGTGATCTACGTACACAAAACCCGATCTACGTACACAAAACCCGATCTACGTACACAAAACCCGATCTACGCACACAAAACGTGATCTACACACACAAAAAAGCATACCTTCAGTTCGAAAAAAAATCTTTTCATTTTTTTGCGTACGTAAAGCAATTCTACAACTACGGCTAAAAGTCACATGATATATATATATATATATATATATATATATATATATATATATATATATATATATATATACATAATATAGTTTTCCAAGCTTGTAACTATTCTATCTTAGTTTTTGTTTTCATTATTAACATACACATTTATTTAAAGTATTTTTCGTAATAAAAATACGTTACCTTTAGCTGAAAAAAAATTTGATGTGAAAAACTGAGGTCAGTTTTGGAATCCACACCGAAATGTTAGTTTAAAAAACATACCTAATCCAACAAAAACTGTGTTCCCCGGTGTAATCAGGTAGTGCCTTGCTATAAGTGCAAAACTGTGAGATTTTCATGCAAATTTTGGAAAGTTGGTTAAAAAATAGTCAAAAAATAAAAAATAAAAAAGAACGAGGAACAGCGTACTTTCTCCTCTTAATATTTATTATCATATTCATTCCATCTTAACCACTGTCCAATTCCCGTTCTTTTTGTACATACAGTACGTCACTTTATACCCTTTTATGGTGGCTTATGAAAAGTAATCACCAAAAAAGTCAAGGTCTTAACACCTGTTTAAAAACATTCCCATTTATGTTCTGCCTTGCGAATATATAAACGGTACAAACAGAGAGAAGTGAGAAGTAGAAAGCATAAATTGCTATCATCACACACATGACCGTTCACCTCATTTTGAGGTGGCAGACAACATTATCACAGCTCCACATCTTTTATTCATCTCAAGGGTAACTTGCATCTATTTTCGTCATCCCTTTTTTAGACTGCTGATTAAGAACGGCAACAATATTGACTCCCCTCCGGTGTATGACTCCTATGAGGTGGAGTATTTGCCCATCGAGGGAGTGCTGAGCACGGGACGTTATCTGTTTGTGGAGTTTACCACAGACGGGACGCTGACCTCCACTGGGGCAGCCATCAGATATGAAGGCGAGTTTATTGTGCAGTTCGCCAGTAAAACGCTCACGTACGCTACTCACTTGTCACTGTGATTTATTTATTTATTCATTTTAGCTTTTGCAAAAGGAATGTGCTACGAGCCTTTTGTGAAGTACGGCAATTTCAGCAGCAGCGACTCCACGTATAACGTCGGGGCTGTGGTGGAGTTCTCGTGTGACCCCGGTTACACGCTGGAGCAAGGCTCCGTGGTCATCGAGTGCGTGGACGCCGAAAACGCTCAGTGGAATGAGACCGAGCCGGCCTGTCGGGGTGAGCTATCTGATTGAATCTTTTTTTTTTTTTTTTTGACTCATTCTGAGGCAGTTAAATTGCACACAATCGACTGGATGACCCGAAGCTTTCGTTTTGTGATTCGTCTTTGCAGGATTTAAATAAAAAATAAATTAACCCACAGAATAGAGGAGAACAACAATATATACATATATATATATATATATATATATATATATAAACATACCATAAGCTTTGCTTTTTCAATCTACACACTGACCTTATCGCAAGCCACTGCAAGGTTCATGCTCATTTTGCAACACAGCAAAATTGAAACACTCTCCCGTAAAGCTCAGCCCGAGAAAACAAGAGAAGAAAAAAAAAAAAAAAAAAAATTGCACCCCCTGGGGTCACAGTCACCCTGTCACGAGTGGAATGTTTTTTCCCCTTATATGAAGTAGCCTGTATGATTCTCATGTTTTACTTCAGTTTAAAGCTTTAATAGGATTCTTTTTATTAATATAAATGCATTTTGCAAAAATAGATTTTACGGTTTAAGTTCATACTGTACTGTGATCAAAACCTACAATAACAAATCGTACTTGACATAGATAATAGTGCAATTGTAGTTGAAATTGAGTTAAATTCCATTTTCTCAAATATGCTAGGGCAGCTAACTTAATGCTTGAATTTGTCATCAATACTACTGTGACCACAAAGACACATCCTAATTAGATGTATGAAAAAATTGAAATATCAGATATGGATAAAAAAAAATAAAAAATAAAAAAATAAAAAATAAAAAATAAAAAAAAACAAGCATGTGTGAAATACATGCCTTTATTATATTGCTGGTGTCAGGCCAAAACCTTGTATCTTCAAAATTGTCACTTTTCAGGAGACCCCAAAAACAACATGTTTTTAAAACAGTTATTATTGCATCATCAAAGAGACAAGCTATTTTCAACACTTTAGGTCAGGTCAATAATTCATAAAAATGACACCCAAATGCGTGTTCTGACCAAAAGTATACCGGCACATGTTTTTAAAAATCTAAAATTTGCCGAATTGTGACTTATGAGATTTCGCCCCAGTGCCAGTGGATATTTTATTTTTGATGATACATTTCTCAGTGTATAAAAGATCCACTATTATAACCCAACAACAAAGGTTTTTTGAAGCAAACAGTGAAAAGGGCTCTTGCATAAAAATTAATATTCAAGCACGGCACATAACATTAAGTGCCAAGAACACATTTTGTGAATTTTCACAAAAATCAATTAGCTCAAATTTTTAATATTAAACCCGTTATCATGCGTACGGCCATCCGGTGGGCAAATATTCCTACAAAATAAAAAAAAATAAAAAATATAATCATAAAAAAGAAAAAAATATTATGCCGATTATCCAAATGGTTCAGGAACTGCTACAAACTTATGGTGCACCTTTTTTGTTCGTTGTTTTCGGCAAAATTGCCCGACTAATGAGGGGTTTTAAGTTTGTTTGTCCAGCATATCATTCCAAATCTGCAAAAAAAAAAAAAAAAAAAAGATTAAGCCTGCTCACGTTGTAGCTAAGCAATGCCTGCCATCTAGTGGTGATTGGTAATATTACAACTTAAAAACTATACATGCGCCCTGCGTATTCACAGTTTGGCACACCTGGATTCGCATGTTCGCCGTTTTTCTTTTTCCATTATTTATTTTTCAATATTTTATTGAATTTTGGATTTTTCCTCTCTTTATGCTGTATGTGGGGGAAAAAATACACTGAATGTTAATCAGCGTTTTTTTTAAGAATTTTTCGGGTTTATTGAAATAAAAAGAAACAAAGAAAAGAGCCTGAACTAAATTGAAATTTTGTTCTTTTTCACGTTATTAACTCATTCACTCCCAAAAAACGTATTTCTACGTTTTTTTAGGTTTTTGTTTGCTAGAGTTTTTGTATGAAGGCTTTGATGCAGTTTCTGACCTGAAGTGGTCGCTTAAAGCGATGGTAGTTATTACAAAAAAAAAAAAAAAACGGCCATCAGGTGGCAGCAAAGTATAAGAGATCAACCAGGTCCATGTTGCAACAAGCTCTTTTTCCCAGTATTTTCAACAGGTTTGTGAATAATGATGAAACTTAGCTAAATCTAATGCTAATTGCTACAAAACATAAAAACAGATAAAAAATATACCGTACATTTGTATTTTTTCCCTGATGAAAGAAGAGACACATTTTTCTTTTGGTAGGTTCCATGTTTTTATAGTAATAGAGCCTTAAAAATGGCTGGGAGTGAATGAGTTAAAATTGACATTACTTGACATACTATTGAGGTGTTTACATCAACTGTAGTATTATCGTTTTTAAAAGCTTTGTCCGTCTTTTATTGCAGCTGTTTGCAGCGGCGAGATTACCGACTCTGCCGGCGTGGTGTTGTCTCCTAATTGGCCCGAGGCCTACGACAAGGGGCAGGACTGCATCTGGGGCATCCATGTGGAAGAGGACAAGAGGATCATGCTCGATATTCAAGTGTAAGGCGCTGCACCCAGGTGTACGAGCGGAAACTCGCACGTAAAGGGCTCGGAGGTCACGCTGACCTCAAGACGTTAAATAAAGCATCTCCAGACACAAGCGCATGCCATCTCTTCCGTTTCGCTTTCTCTCTCGCCCACGCCATGACAGGCACATGGGAAAGTGTTTCTGTAGTTGCAGTCGCTAATTAGATTTTTTATTTTTTTTTCCATCCTCTACATTAAGCATTCTGCCTCGCTTCCAGCACGTTCTCCGACCAGATTAGCCAGTAAGCCTTCCTGCTCGCACTTCCCTGGTGTGTCTCAGAGTTGGCTTTGAAATGAATATGCTCTGGCAAGTGAACTACCCTGAGCCACTTATCCGGCCCTCCCAACTGGAACTCAACACACATGCACACAGATGTCAACATTAGACATCAGCGCGGGCGCCACATTGTTTCTCCTTCACCTATATTACTTTTTAGGCTAACGTCCCCGCTAACAGTTTCCCGTCAATGAGATATTACCAATGTTTAAAGAGCACGTCCTAAAAACGTGCTCCTCATATTCCTTCACCCCACGAGCAAAGAAAAAAAAATCAAGTGATTTTTCATCAGAATGATTCTCGTTTTGTGCAGGCATATAAGGCAAAAAATAAAATAAAAAATGTATAAGTGATGATGTTATTGCCTGAAGCGCTTGCACACACGAGGGCACGGGGAGGTTAAATTTAAACCAGCGGGAATGCTGCCGCAGGCTGTAAAAAAATTGACTCGCAGACAATCCCTATCACAGGCTATTGTTGGTTATTGGGCATGCTAGTCATGTGCACATTGAAGCATTTCCTGCATTACGACTACAATGATGTACATATTCACATTTCGCAAATAAAATTTAGCTTAATGCATAAATTAAGTCGAAGTAAATATCTTCGCTAGGGGGTGTGCCCAAAAAATCGATACGGCAATATATCGTTGCAGGCCTCATTACAGTACACGTATCAAAACGCAGGCGTCAGAATCGATATTGCTCTTTAGCTTTAAATAGGCAGTTAATGTTTGCCTTTGCAGCTTGCATTGTACCAAAAAAATAAAAAACAGCATCGTTTTTTAAGTTAATTGCCTTCAATTAATGCAAAAAATAGCTCACCGGTGATTGGACACTGTCTTGGCTAAGAAAAAATATCAACATTTATTTACTTATAAACTGAACATGGCACGTGTCTTAATGTACCAATTTTCCGATATTTTGTTTAAAAAAAACGAAATTGAATGTGTTACATGAAAAAAAATGCTGTTTTTATTTCCCCAAATATTTTAAATAAGCACATTTCAGATCTGTCATTTTAATACTTTGATATTTTTGCTCATGCCTATTAGTAAATTTTCCTGGTGTGTGTAAAATATCGGGATACGTATCGCCTTTAAGACCATGTATTGGGATACATTGTATCGCGATACGTATCGTATCGTGATCCCTGTATCGTGATACGTATCGTATCGTGAGGTTGGCGGCAATACCCAGCCCTAATCTTCGCAGCGTTTTGAGAAGGTTGACGAATATTAGCTTCAAATGTTATTTTCAGTTTTCATGTTTAAAATTCCACGTACAAGAGAATTGGGGCCGCAAACGATAGAGTGGTTGGCGTTTGTCACGAAGGTTGAGGGTCTCAGCCCTGTCAACGTATCCTTGAGCAAAATTACTGAACCTCCAATTTTTCAGATGTCAGTGTGTAGGAAGGTAGAAAAACATTTTACAAGTGAAAGCCCATTCATCGTTAAAACCCATATCTGAAGTTATTTTGATTGTCACCAATTATCCATATCCCACAGTCTGGAGAGAAAAGCCAATCTTTACATAAATGATGTCAAAGTATCACTTATATTGCACTTTATAACAAAGTTTAGACAGTTGAGGTTCAACAGAGACAATCTCACTTTAGAACGTTGTGTCCCGGTGGATTTCGCCAGCCTCATTGTTTTGTATCACTTTTACTTGCGTAAACAACACACGAACAAGTAAACAAGCCCATTTTGGGGGCTATTTATATGTCAATCGCACAGTTGTCATAACTAGTCAGACCATAAACTAATTAAAAATGTGTTTAAAATCTTTATTTACTCTTACATTTACGTTCTCATTCTCATCCGCATCAAATTGCTAGCATGCGTCCCATGTTTTTGTTATTCCAGAACTACATCCTGCTTCTTTTTCTAAGAATCATGGGAAATGTAGTCCTGCTAGCTTTATGCTCGCAGGTCGGACAGAACACGACCTGAGCGTTTCTTGTGGCACAGGCCAGCTTGTTGTTTCGCACTGTTGAACTGTCAACCAAGATAGCGGTTAGCATTAGCTAAAGTAATCACACAACCACTGCTCACCAGTTTGACTGTGATTTTTTTTTTTTTTTTAATAAATAGGCCTAATAACTAGTGAGAATTTCTTGTATATTAGATTTTCAGTAAAATTGTCGTGACCCGCTTTTTAATTTTGAAAAGCTGGTCACCCTTGCTAAGCTACTAATTAATAGAAGCTAATGCTGACAATGCTAATCCGTAAAACCATTCGTGATGGCCATCATTTGAAAATGGCAAATTTTCACCGCAAGGACAACAGTGCCCAGGTTGCGATCTTGTCCATATTTGGATGTGATTTCATAGCAAGCAACCAGGATATAAAAGTGAGGCTTTTGTTGTGGCTTGGTCTATTGTTAGCACTCTGAAATCACTCAACCAACTTCTCACCTTTTAGATGTGCCATGTGATGTCAGCACGCTCTCGAATTGAACATATTTCTATATTTGAAGGTGTGTTTGAGGGTGACACAGCACATACACAATAAATGGGTTCGACAACAGGGCACGTTGCAGACTCTGTTTCAAAAAAATAGTTAACTCACAAGAGATTTTCTTGATTGTTTAATTTCACACTTACTGTGTGGGCAGACACATGAGCCAAATTTGTATACTATACGCGTGTATATAGAATTAAAATTCTCATCTCCATTTTCTATAGCACTTATCTGCATTTGGTTTGTGGGTGCCCCGGTATATGTTTTTGAAAACACCATTGACCTTTTCCAATCAATTACAGGTCATCCGTAAATACAATTGACAATTAAGGGCAATTTATAATGTTCTATTGTTAACTAATTCACTGCCATTGACGGAAAAAGACGTCAAATGATGCATTTTTTTGCTGGTCTGGGAATGAATGTGTTAATAAATAACTTTAAAAAAAAAATCAAAGTGGCCCTTGCAGCTTTCTATTTTTCTCTCTGTGGCCCTCAGAGGAAAAAGTTTGGACACCCCTGCTGTACATTATAGCAACAATTTATAATTGCTTCATTGATTTTTACCATGTTTAACTCATTCACTGCCATTGACGGAGAAAGACGTCAAATGATGCATTTTTTTTGCTGGTCTGGCAATGAATGTGTTAATATAACGGTCAATGATTTTTTTTGTGATGTAGATGCAAGGGACAAGGGTGAATTTTCTACTTTCTTCCTTCCTCACTTCCAATGAATACAGCGACTGTTAATGTCAATAATGTTCTCCATATCAAGCCCACAGATCAAATGTACATTACAAGATAACATTTGATTCAACTCAAATGACTTCAGAGAGTCTTGCATTTCATTCAAATGTTGCAATCGCGACTGATTGATATCGAATGTTCAAAGTCAATCACTTCACCTTGGTGGAGAAAAAAAAAAAAATCTGAAAAGTAAATAAGTTGAATATGAGGTGAGCTGATGATTTCCATACAGAGCTCTCAAGGTTGCCGATGCTTGACCTTAACAGTGTTTGCTTATCTTTACAACAAAGAGAAAATTAGCGGGTGGCTTTTTTTTTTAATTTTTTTGTCAAATTTGTTTGCTCCTGTCACGCGTGTTGACTTGACAAAAGCTCGTCAATGAGTGCTGTCTCATTATTAAAACGAGAGGGGGGGGGCTAGTCCACACCTCCCCACAGTAATGAGAACATTTTCCAAATTATCATTCATCACCGTGCTTGCGCTGGAAATGACAGAGGAGCAGCGTGCATAATGAGCACTGATTAATTTAGGCCAAACAGGAGGGCTGGCTCCTCACTAATTAGCAATGGCGGCAGACGAGAGGTTGCAGCTGATCTGCACCTGCACAAGGTTTAAGAAAATGTTTCACGTTGTATTCCACAATAGGGAACTGTTAAAAAAAAAAAAAAAAAAAAGGTTTCCATTGCACATATTAGGTTTGGGGAGCCCTCATGTGGAGGTTGGCACCACTACACTGTAACCTCCAAGCTTCATTTGAAAATAGAAGCCAGCAATTTAGCCGTCAAATATGAGAGCAATTATGATTTTCAAAAGCATGACACTGAAAGCAAGTTAGATTCTTTTGGATGCTTGTTATTCAAAATGAGATTTTACGTTTTGAAAAAAAAAATATTCCTTAAGATAAACATTTAGAAAATTGGGTTAGCATGATAAATTGTCGTGAGAGCATGAAATTTGTTGAAAAGGTATCAGTCAAGACATTCAGTTGAGTTCAGTGGCTGGTAGTGTTTAACAATTGAATGATGATGTACGTCTCTCGGCTGAAGGGCACTTTTGCTTTCCCAGCTTGTGTCCGTGTTGTTTGGAATTGCAAAACCACGATGACGGTGATTTGTCTGACTGAGGTGACAATTTAAAGAGCTATCAAAATGATGGGGCAAATGACAAGGCAGCGGTGTTGTTACTTGAGTCTTGTTCTCTGAAAGCTTCTAGATTAGACTGGAGAAAAAAAAGGTTAAAATGACATTTTTGCTTGAGTTTAGGATGCCGGTGTGAAACTGTGACAAACACATTTAAACTGACAACTTTGAAGCAAAAATAAGGACCATCTTACGAGGGCTGGGCAATGCAGTCAAAAAATAAAATCTTGATTTTTTTCTTCCAGTCATTACGATTGTAATCGATTTGAACCTAAAAACCCAACAAACTTAATTAAAGGTTTCATTTATTTTAAAAATAATTCCTGTGCAAAATGTTCTGACAACAATAATGTATTCTGATTCTTAATTAGTTGCTAGCTATTGTAAACGTGTCTTGTAAACTACCCATCCAACAGCTTTTAATAATCCAGAAGACAAAATATGATTTCACGATTTAGAAAATTTTCAATAATTTAATTAATCGAATTAATTTGATTTATTGCCCAGCCCTACATCTTACTATCTACTGCTAAAATAAAATAAAAAAAAAATAAATCAAATCTTGAATAAAAGGGTAAAAAAGGGTATTTATAGTGATACATGTAATGTAAAAATGAAAACTTGACCCTTGATATGATCATGTGAATAATAATGAGTCAAAACTAACCCAATATTGGTCAAAAATTGGAACGACTCTTTTGTTTTGTTTTTGTTTGTTTTTTAAACAACCTTACATCTAAAGAAACACAATCCATTGTTTTGCATTGAATTGATTATTGTACAATATAAAAATCACAATAAGGTGTACTGGTTGTTTCAACAGTATTTTGGACCACTAAAGTAGGTGATTTGGCGTTGCTATGGCAATGACAGTGCACCATTCAAATGATTTAGCACGTGAAGTATTAAATTACAACTCTACTCTAAATGAATGTAGACTGAGAATGATGCTAAAAAAAACAAAACAAAACAAAGAAACATGTTTTGGTGCATGTGAAGAAAAGAAGAAATACACCAAATACCCCTGCCATATGTTGAAGCCAATCACAGTTGATAAGATGGTTAACTGAAAGATGCGCATTGTCCGGGGTGGTCTGATTGTTGTGAGGCCTTTGGGGGCTTGATAAGGTTCCATTGTGCGTTGTAAGCCTTGTTCACATTGGCTGTGGTCAGGAAAGAGCTTGAACTGAATGAAAGTGTGAAGTGAGGAGATAATAAAAAAAAAAAAAGAAAAATGCAGAAGGAACGACATCACTTTATTCAATATTGATGGTATAAAGTAGGGGTGTTAAAAAAAAATCGATTCGGCGATATATCGCGATACTACATCGCGCGATTCTCGAATCGATTCAATAAAAAAAAAATCGATTTTTTTTTTTTTTTTTTTTTTTTAAGAACTCAGAATTGTTCATTCGGTAGTCTTACCGATTCAACGTCTTATCATATTGCCTTTTTTTTTTTTTTTTTTTTTTTGTGTGTGTGTGAATCGATTTTTAAACTCCCATTTTTAATGGAAAAATATTCAACAAAACGTCTGACTTCGGGTTAGGATTCACACCTTGAGCATGGAAGAATGTTATATGAATGGAACATTAAGCCTTAATATTTTATTTTAATGCTGTTCAAACATGAAACAGATTACAACCTCTATAAGACTGAAATTTCAGATAAATAAATAATACATTTTCATATAAATCTTACACTACAAGCTTACTGATTAGTATTTTCTAAATTTAAATGAAAAAAAATCGCAACAATCGACTTATAAATTCGTATCGGGATTAATCGGTATCGAATCGAATCGTGACCTGTGAATCGTGATACGAATCGAATCGTCAGGTACGAGGCAATTCACACCCCTAGTATAAAGTAACAATGGCTCGCTGACATATGCAACCTCCAGCATATTTCGCAATATTTTCACATATAACTGTTTTTCCTTTTTTTTTTCCTGTTTTATTTATTTATTTATGTTTTCATTAATTTTTTTAGCTTGACCTTATGCCTTGGGATATACACATCCATGAATCCATACGGCATGCGAATAATTGATTGGTTCTTCTCAATTGCTGTACTTGGTGCAGGTTTTCGCTGAAGGCTGCATTAAAATTCTGGAGGACAGGAAATATGTATTATTTATTAGTATTTAAATGCAAAGTCACTTTTTCCAAAATTGTTCCCCTAACGTCGATGAAACAAGCTGAAGTGGGTGTTTGAAAGGAGATGAGAAGTGATGTGGTTGAAACTGTGAATAGGAATGTGGAGGAGTCGGTTTTCCTTCCGAATATCACACTTAATATTAAATCATTCAACTCACATCACCACGTGAACCAAAATGAAATCTAATCTAAACAAAGTCAGCAAAAAAATCATGGAAATCTTAACCAATTATTACTGGAAATATTCTTATGTATTTAAATTATTCATTTTAATTTCTAAGTAAATATTTAACTACCATCTGCCACAAAATGAATGACCAAAACGTAATATTTGGCAGAGTGTAATTTGTATCTCCCCTTAACTCACTCATTCCCAGGACATTTTCACTGTTTGACTAGATTTTGACTGATTTTGCAAGGCCCATAGAATATTGTGCCCTATTGCTATAAAAACATGGAATCTACCAAAAGAAAGATTAGAGCCTCTTCTTTCATCAGGAAAAAAAAAGTACATTTCTACCTGTTTCCATTTTGCAGCAATTAGCATTAGGATATGGCTAAGTTTCATCATTATTCATAAATCTGTTTAAAATAGTGGGGAAAGGAGCTCTTTGGTCTCTTATACTCTGCTGCCATCTGCTGGCAGTTTTTGTAATCACTACCATTGCTTCAAGCATTCTCTTCAGTTCAGGGGATGCATCAAAGCCAACACGTATAAATGCATCGTTGGGAACACAATAATATTTGAAATAGAACGTATTTATACGTTATTGGGAGTAAATGAGTTAATCTAAACGACAGCTAAAAGATAATAATTGATTTCCAGAAACTCTCTTTTACTTATTTTCTTACTAAAAATGAATGAATGTACAGATTTTTATTTTTATTTTAAATGGCCTCCGTCAATTTGTTGTAAGCTTGTTCACAATTTCTTTTTCTTCTTTGTGTTTGCTTGAGCAAATCAATGCCATGATAGGCTCTTTATCATGACTTGATATGTTGGTGTGACGACAATATACTTTTTGAACTAAATCCGCTTGTCATTTTTGATTTAGAGGTGAGCGTTTTTTTGTTCAACCCAGCCCGCTTTAAACTAATCGTATTAATTATTCTTTCAATTTGTTTTGGGGGGCTTAAAATGAGAAGCGGAACTGATGAAGTCTGTTTATCGTCTCACCCTAATTAGCCCGGGAGTTAACGAATTCAGCTGTTTTACACAGGAGATCCAAATATTCCCAGAATTATTTTGTCATGAGTGTCAGCTGTGAGGGTGATCAACTCACTAACTAACCAACATGTGACATTGACTTTTTTTTATATTCTTTATTAAAAAAAAAAAGTGACAGGTGATAAAGTCAAAAATAAAAACATTGTCACACAGACTTACAGAAAGTCATTCTCAATTTACGCCTATTCAGACCACGTCTAAGCACAGGGTGTGGTGTGATCTCTATAGACACACTTTGTAGTGGTTTGGTCCACACACCCCCCGTCATTTGGTATGTTCCATCTCCCCCCCCGACACGTAGGGGGCGAAGGAGAGCAGCTGTGTTGTCGGTTACAATAAAGCCTACATCAGGGGTGTCCAAACTTTTTCATTTGAGGGCCACATACAGAAAATCAGAAGGACGCGAGGGCCACATCATGTTATGAGGAGAAATTGTGTTTAGTCCTAAAAATTGTACAAATAAATTATTTGTGCTTTTGCATATTTAGACAAATGCTACAGTATATAAATCAATTTGTTTGTCATATGGCAGTAGGGTTATTATAGTTTTGGAATGTTTCATTTTAGTTCATTTTTATTAGTTTTCAGGGTGGTTCTGTTAAGTTTTATTAGTTTAGTTCTTTAAAAAAATGCTTAGTTCTAGTTTAGTTTGTTAGTTTCAGTATTAGTTTTTTTTTTTTTTTAAATGTGTATTACTTGTGCGCAAAATTTAAAAAATACCATGGGAGTAAAGTCATCTGAAGGTGTTTTTCTATTGGCTGCTGCTAGATGGCGTCACTTCTGTGTGACATACTTTCAAACGTCATTATTCCGGTTTATATCACAATAAATCTACTAAAAATCACATTTAAAATCATCCCCAAAGGCTCATGCATTAAATTAATTCCCAAAGACTAAAACGAAGGACATTTTTGCAATAATTATAGTTTTATTTTAGTTAGTTTTGTAAACATAAAATGTAGTTTCAGTTAGTTTCATTTTTATTTTATTTCGGTAACAATAATTGTTTTTTTTTATTTTGGTTTTAGTTTTTACATTAGTTTTAGTCAACTAAAATAACCTTTCATGGCACCTGTTTTTCGACTCCCTCCCTTCTTACTTTGACCATCTCCAAACATTTTTGTTTTATTTTATTTGAACTGTCAAATGCAAATTTTTAGCATATGTCGCGGGCCAGTGAAAAAATGGACGGCGGGTCGCAAATGGCCCTCGGGCCGTAGTTTGGCAAATCAATTATCAGGGGTCTGCTCATGAAAATGAGTGACTGTACGTAAACCCACCACCAAAGTGTTGTCAACTTCAAAGAAAAATAGATATGTAGAGAAATAGCAGCTAACATTGTTGGCCAAAGCTAATCACAGCCAACAAAACGCAAAAGCAGCACTAATTAGCTTTTCCATGTGTATCGTAGACTCAACTTGGGGAAAAATGACCTCCTGACCTTCTACGACGGTGATGACCTGTCGGCAAACATTCTTGGCCAGTACAGTGGCAAACGTCCTCACTTCAAGCTCTACACGTCCATGGCGGATGTCACCATACAGTTTCAGTCTGATCCTGCGACCAATATCTACGGCTACAACAATGGCTTTGTGGTCCACTTTTTTGGTAAGATTTAAATGCGCGAGGAGAAACCCAATTCGTGTGCATGTAATTCAGGAGGAAAGATCTGGATATTTTTTGTTGTTGCATTGTTTCTTTGCTGTAGCTCTGTTTGTCTGGCTCAACACAGGTGCGCTGCGTTCGATAACAGAGACAAACAGGAACACAATAATTGGGTACACTTAATTGTGGGCTGCTTTGCCTTGACGCTTTGTGTTCTTTTGCCATGCGCCATTGTGCATCAACTGGTGCCAAGCAGCCTGCTGCGTTCCTCCCGGCAAACATCTCAAGCCTTTGTTTACATTTGCGTCCCAAAACGGCTCTTGTTTTGTTCTCATAGAAACCCTTGCTTTTGTATCACCTGCTGTTACATGATTTGATTTTTTTTTTTTTCATCCTTTAAGAAGCACGCCTCTCTTCCTTTACAAAGAATTTACAAAGTATTTTACTGTTTGTCATCTCTGGACCTAGCAATGAAATAGTACGTCATTTCTGAGAGATGTTTTTGCCCAGGGTAAATGCTATCATGATGATCTTTAGTCAAATTAGAGCAGCTGTTAACAAACCACAGAATAAAATAAGGACCGAAATGAATCAAAATTAATTTAGTGATTCCTATTCCATTATCGATAGTATCAATCCAATTCTTTATCGATTCACTGATCGATTCTAACTAGGTAAGGGAATGAGAGTATATCAGGGTACACCAATTCTGGTCCTCGAGGTCCGGAGTCCTGCAGGTTTTAGATGCTTCCGCCTACCAACACACCTGACGCTAAAGATCAGGATCGTTATCAGTCATGCTGATGAGCTGATTATATGAATCAGGTGTGCTAGTGGGCGGAAACATCAAAAACCTGCAGGACCGGAATTGGTGAACCTTGACATATATTATTATTTCAATTATCATTATATGATCTGATAATACAAAAGATGTTTCTATCCTGCTGAAATTAATTTCTATGATCTTTTCATTGGTTTATAGCAACTTATAACAACGTATTCTATTTACGTGCAGCATAACAGCTAAATGCTGCTTCACCATGTTTGCTTTAAAACATGGGCTAATATAGGGTTTAATTTAATTAATTAAAAATAGCAAGTGTACAACAATGCACATATTGCCACAAAAACCTAAAGAATATTTGTGAATTATTGATGTAAATCGTGTAACTCAAGAAAACTTTTTTTTAAGTAAAGGAAATACAATAGCTGACAACAACTCAAATTTCATGGAAACTATATTCTAAACTCAAAAGATCCAGTATTTTTTTTTTCAGGAGTGAGGGAAAAGGGAAGGTTATGATCAAAAACGTATGAAAAAAAAAAAAAAAAAGTTACATTGCGATATTAAATTTGGTCCCACTGTTACTCGGAATTAAGTGGAAATGCTTGTAGGCTCATTTGTATCAAGTAGGAAAAGACGACAACAGCATTTGTTGTACCTTCTCCAGCATAATATCTCAATGCATTCACACAATTATTCATCATCCACCCGGCACACTGCATTATTTCATCACCAATGTCCCCAGAGGTGCCGAGGAACGACACCTGCTCCGAGCTGCCGGAGATCGCCAACGGCTGGAAGAGCACGTCGCACCCCGACCTCATCCACGGCACCGTGGTCACGTACCAGTGCTACCCTGGATTTGAGATGGTGGGCTCCGAGATCCTCATGTGCCAGTGGGATCTCAGTTGGAGCGGCGATGTGCCGAGGTGTCAGGAAGGTGAGGAACACCCTGACACCGCCGTGTAATGAATGTCAGATGTGTCACAACTAGAACTTTATTTTTGATTATATCTAAGGTGACATCAGTTCATGTTCCTTTTCAGTGCTCTGTCTCACAATTTTTATTGGGCTTATTTCATGAAAGACGTGTTTTCGGACAGATTTATAGCACCGTGTACACTAATAAATACAGGATTTAAACTACTTCTCAATTTACAGACCAGGGCTCGTCTTCATTTCTGGTGGTGATTTTGTCCTAAATCCCCGCCCCCCCAGCCTGCATTTTGCCATTTTGTGTTTGTTTTGTAAAAAGCGGGACGTTTCTGTGGAAAAACACGTACGGATTTTTTTTTTCACTCACTCACTCACTCACTCACAGAAGCTTACATGTGTGAATGAGTGAGTGGAAAAAAATAATCCGTGCGTGCTGTCAAATTGCCGCGGGAGTGACGTCAGGCAGCCGGCAAATTCGCCCGTCCCCGTTTGCGACACGCCCCCCCGCTCTGCGATTGGCTGGAGGGGTGTAAACACTGTCTTTCCACAGAAACGTCCCGCTTTACAGGATTTAAACAAACAAACTACTTCTCAATTTACAGATCAGGGCTTGTCTTCATTTCTGGTGGTGATTTTGTCCTAAACCCCCCACACCCCCAGCCTGTATTTTGCCATTTTGTGTTTGTTTTGTAAACAGCGGGACGTTTCTGTAGAAAGACAGTGTTTACACCCCTCCAGCCAATCGCAGAGTGGGGGGGTGACGCGTCGCAAACGGGGCCGGGCGAATTTGCCGGCTGCGTGACGTCACTCCCGCGGCAATTTGACAGCACGCACGGATTTTTATTTATTTATTTTTTTTCACTCACTCACTCACTCACTCACTCACTCACAGAAGCTTACATGTGTGAATGAGTGAGTGGGAAAAAAAATCCGTGCGTGCTGTCAAATTGCCGCGGGAGTGACGTCACGCAGCCGGCAAATTCGCCCGGCCCCGTTTGCGACGCGCCACCCCCCCCGCTCTGCAATTGGCTGGAGGGGTGTAAACACTGTCTTTCCACAGAAACGTCCCGCTTTTTACATAAAAAAACACAAAATGGCAAAATACAGGCTGGCGGTGTGGGGGGGTTTAAGACAAAATCACCACCAGAAACGAAGACAAGCCCTGATCTGTAAATTGAGAAGTAGTTTGTTGGTTTAAATCCTGTATTTAAAAAGTGCCTTTTCCAGAGTCAAACCGGCAGACTGGGCCTTTAAGAGCTAACTCATAATATTTCTTCCCCCCCCAGTGGTGACATGTCCGGACCCTGGAAATGTGGAGCACAGTCGGCGAGTGAACACGGGCACCCGCTTTGCTGTTGGATCGTCCGTGCAGTTTTTCTGTCATAAAGGTTACATCCTGTCGGGCAGCAGCCTCCTTACCTGCTACAACCGAGACTCGGCCAAACCCAAGTGGAGTGACCGGCTGCCCAAGTGTCTTCGTAAGCTAAATATTGTGTTACTCATTGTATTTACTGACGTAAATATTGTTTCTCAAAGTGAAAGTTGTCAACAACGCCTGTTTTTTACAGCTCTGTAAATGCTAACTAAGACCTACAACTTCCTGTCAACCCGCTCCCCATCTCTTGCGAAGGATTACAGTCGTACTCACAAATATTTGTCTTCAGCTGAAAAGTACGAGCCATGCAGGAACCCCGGTGCCCCCTCCACCAGTGCGCAAAGTTCCGAAAAGGCCTTTTACCAAGCGGGCGAGATGCTGACCTTCTCCTGCCACCCGGGCTATGAGCTGCAGGGCCCGGCCACAATCTACTGCATCCCCGGACATCCGTCACAGTGGAACAGCACGCCACCTGCTTGTCGAGGTGAACAAGAGACGCTTTCGAGCTCACAATTTTCATGAGCTATTGATTTTCTTGCTGCAAAAAACAAGATTTTTTTTTTGAGTGCGACGTGCGGTTTGTCTCACAACAACAACAAAAAGGCGCCAACGCTGACTAATTGTCTCTTTGCAGCTTCCTCGAGTCGATATGTGAATGAACACAAGCTGGACGGTGAGTTATGCTTTGAAATGTGGCTACAACAATACGTCACTATTAGTTTTGTGATATATATAATTTTATTTGTGTGTGTGTGTGTGTGTGTGTGTGTTCTGACCCACAGTTGTCAATACCGATTATGGCATTGAGGGAACCAATATTACCCTCGCCGTCTTTATTCCGACTGCAATTATCTTGGTGGTTGTTCTTGGGATTTATGTTTGCGCCACAAAGTAAGCAGTTGTACTCCACATTTGACGCATGACCTTTGCGAATGAACGCGCATTACATGATGCTCCCTTGTTTTCGTTCAGACTCCAAGGGAAGTCTGTCCGCATGCCAACATCGGCGCCGCCGTACGACAACATGGCCGAGGAGCCCGCCTTCGACAACCCGGTTTATGACAGAGGAGTAAGTACAGATGATGTGGTGGCCATGCAAGCCGTGGACTCGCAAAATACCAGCGTGCTGTCCTGAATCATCCCCCCGCTTGTCTGGCTTGCCATCTCATGTTTCACCACAAGGGGGCACTCACCACTCATCTTCCCGTCACCATTTCCCATCAGCGGCAAGCAATGGAGAACAATTGGTACTGTATATTTAAATACAAGGGTTACGGATCTCTTATCCACCATGACAGTTGTTGGCAAACTTTTACTTCTCAAAGTACCATCTAAATAAGAACTATTATTAGGTATTAGTTTGGAATTGTTCATCAACAATGTATCAATTTTTATGATTCAATCAAAATGTATTTCGCATAAAAGTTAAATAAATTACTGAATTATGACAACTTTAAAATCAAACTGCAGTCCAACTAGATGCGCAATTTCTGGAGAAATTGTGAGGGAATGCTGAAAGCTGAATGCTAATATTTGAATGCTTGTGGGAGATTTATAATAATGTGAAATGACATTGAATAGAATGGATGTTAATAACTGGACAATGTTTATTATATGAAATTGAACTTGGACTTAAATCTGCTGCTGTAACTGGATACGAACGCTGGTCTCCTACACAACACTCATTTATGGAATAATGCGGCATAACATTGAAAGCTGTCATTGAAGATGAATGCCGATTTTATGGGATTAATCTATATTTATGTGATTAAGTAATGCATGATATAATATTTAGCTCATATATTTGTGTCTTGTGGAAATGGACACATTTACAATCTACAGTGGGAGTTGGGATTCAAACCCGCAACCCCTTGGTCACTGCACTTTACCAACTGCACCACCACGGCAGTATCAAACATCTAAGAATGATAATGAGTGGTATGGAATGGAGTGGAATGCTGACTGAAAATTGAATGTCTCTTATATTGAAAATGAATGGGGATTTTTATTTTTATTTTTTTTGGTATATATACCGTATTTTCCGCACTATAAGGCACACCTAAAAGCCTTCATTTTTTTTTCAAAAGCTGACCATGCGCCTTATATATGGATCAATATTGAGCCGCAACAGGTCTCGCTGTCAAGACGCTATCGGTGACCCTGCACGATCGGTGACGCGCATGCGCAGAAGATCCCGCCATCTTGGATCGCTAGTTAATGCTAATACTTTACATCAGAGAAAATAATAAAACAGCTGTTTATTCATTTTGGGAGTGAATGGAGTTGTCAGAAAGCTGGTTTGTAATCTATTAATAAAGTTTGACTGACCTGTTTTGTTGACGTTCCCTTTAGCGCAGCACCATCTAATGGATGCATAACGTAACCCCAGCCTCTACTGTAGCAACTTATAAATGGAAAAAGTTTTAAAATATGTCATTCATTGAAGGTGCGCCTTATAGTGCGGAAAATACGGTATATAAAATGTTAAATTGTGCAAAAACTGTAAGTAAGTGGAATGAGAAAAATATAAGTCCGGTTGGCGTGACTTTTTGGACCACGCTAAAATGGGAACACTGTAAATCGAATGTCATACGTGGAAATTTAAAGAGGTCAATGAAGTGAAGAGATGTAAAAAATAAGCGGAATAAATACTCGGGCTAACATACGTGTGAACGCTATATTTTATTGAAATTATTTCACATTCTGCTGGAGGGAACTAGATGAGAATCATTGAATTTCTCCCTTTCATTTCCTCTGGATCATGTTGCATGTGGTGCAAAGAACACATGTGGAAGCATCACATCATTCATTATGGTAAGACAAATTAAAACTTAACAGTGATTGACTTCTGTAGTTGATTGAGAGAGGTTGGTCCTCAAATGACACTGTTCACGTTCTACATTATTTTAAATGCATCACTCCATTTGTCTCCATGATTTCACCATCACAGCAGAATGCATTTTGTTGACGTGGTGGTTATAAAAGCATCCGCTCCAATTCTGTCCTCTTCTCCTTCAGCACTGGCAGGCACATTCTCGATACTAAAGCTGTCGTCCTGTCATTATGTTCACGTTGGCGCCACTTCACAACAACTAAGAGGTGAGATCTCCGGCCGTCGCTGAGAGCGCATCTAAGTCACTTGTCACCTGAGCCGCCAGACCACCATTTGACTACCTCTTCTAACCAGTCACAGTGTTTCATAATCTTGTTGATGAAAATTTGATGCCGGCTTCAGAATGCTAAAGTACTCCTGGGTAACGTCATGTGTCCATATAGAGATAAGCAGCTGTATGATCCACATAAAATAATGAACAAAGTCTTTGAATTTTTTTTTTTAAATAAATGCCCTTGATAACAAACTATAACATTGATGCAAAGTATACACAATTTTAATGTTAATTTAGTAGTTATAATGCCTTGCGAAAGTTTTAGCCCCCTTGACCTTTTTGACCTTTTGTCACATTTCATACTTCAATCATATTTATTATTATTATTATTATTATTATTATTATTATTATTATTATCATGTTAGGAAGAACCAACACCAAATGGGACACAATCGTGAAGTAGAACAAAATTTATATATTTTAAACTTTTTCTACAAATATCATTCACCCCCTTTTCTCTCAGTGCAGCCAACTGACTCCAGAAGTTCCCTGATGATGACACTTTCGCAAGGCACTGTATATACTGTAGCTACATGAATTATGATAACTACAACTGGATATAAGCCCCCCCCAACTACAGTTTGCATCGGCTTCAAAATGCAATCAATCCATCTTGTGCAGGTGTACCAATTAACGTGCTCTATGTTGGCCTTTAAGTTATGCGTCAGAATCATACCAAAAGCCACACATACATGCAATAAATTGAGAACAATAGTGCTTCTTGTATGGAGTCTAATGTCACGTGTTTGCAAAACATAGATGGAGGACATGTGACTCGCAATTAAAACAACTAATCAACCTATTAATAACATCTGTGTATTTATTTTTTATTTTATTTGTAATATTGTCTGGTTATATTTTAGATACAGTAATGGTCTTTTGACATATGTCTGGCTGGCATATTTACTTGGCCTTTGTATATATTACAACTCAAGACAGACTCTTTGTATGCTGTACAAACATGTATAAAAAATGTTTCACAGATTATATCAACTGCCCTTTGACTGATTTGTGTGTCTGGTCTTTACAGGACTAATGAAAGAAAAAAAAAAAAGATTAAGAGGTGTCAATTTAGAGACCTTGAATTGCTCAAGCTTTGCCTTTTGGGATCTCCCTCTGCACTGTTCATCTTTTCCTTTGAGGATATTGTAAATATGTCTTTCCAAGGTCCGACTCTGTGAATCTGTGGATCGCCATGGTGATATTTTTATAAACTTAAATTGCTTATGACAGAAGGTGATCACTTGATTTTTCTGTATTTTTGATGCCCTAACTCAGTAGCAGACCTTGAGGGGGGGGAAAGGGGGCTTTTGTTGAAATGTGTTCGACACAAATTCCGACCATCGAGCTTTCTTTGTCAACTTGCCAATATTACTGTATTTTGTTTGCGTGTCTGGATCTGCTCTTTGTAAATAAACTGCCTGTCCAATACACGTGTCTCCTTTCTGACTATAACCACCAGAGGAATCTTACTGAAGTTAGTCGTGCAACAACAAATGGGATACAGGACTGTCTCAGAAAATGAGAATATTGTGGTAAAGTCCATAAAATGCCATACATTCTGGATTCATTACTAATCAACTGAAATATTGCAAGCCTTTTATTTTTTATTGTTTTAATATTGCTGATTATGGCATTTTCAGCCAAATATCTTATCTCAAAATATTAGAATATTTCCTCAGACCAAGTAAAAAAAAAAAAAGCCATAATCAGCAATATTAAAACAATGCTTGCAATATTTCAGTTGATTTGTAATGATTCCAGAATGTATGGCATTTTTTTTTTTTTGCTTATTTAATTGCATTACAGAAAATAATGGACTTTACCACAATATTCAAATTTTCTGAGACAGTCCTGTACATGCAGTAGCTGCATAACATAAGTCAAACCGTACAAAAACAACCATGCATCACACTTGTTGCATGAGTACAAATGATTGATTATTACAACAACAACAAAACTTAATCAAACCATGTCTTAATTATAGGGTAGGATGTGCATTTACATGGAATTCAGCAAGAGTTCATTCACTGGACCAAGCTGAGAATGTGATCATTTCACATTTTTAATAACTCTTTATTTCGTACTGCAGTCAGTAAATAACGTTGACCTGAGCTAACGAGTGAAATAAAATATTAAGTTACATAAATAAAACAATATTTTTAAATATGGAAAAAATAATAATAATAAATACTGTCAGGTTGACTGTGGTTGTGAACCCGAGCAGAGAAGTAGAATGGGGAGGCCGAGGTAAACAAAAGGGTTTTATTAATTAAACAAAAACAAGGTGGTGCACGAGGTGCTGACAGGAAACAACAAAAACAACAAAGTCCTAAATCCAAGCAAAACCAAATGGCATGACGATGAATTGGCAAAACGTGGAAATGACAATGGACCGACAAAGACTCAAACAAAAGCAGGAAACAATGCGCCAACTAATTAGACAACAAGGGCCACCTGGGCAGGTTGTGGCATGACAAGCACAGGTGTACAAGATCATACGAAACGAGACAGACACTGACAACATGAAACGCAATACTAAAAATATTTACTTTTTTTTTTTTTTTATAGGTCTGTATTTACTGTAGTTAAACAAGATGATGAGATCTAATAATACGATATTGTCAATAGAGGGTGCTATAGCACTGCAACATTGCTAACGGTGGTCGTTACTCTTCTTGAAGACAAAAAATCAAATGAAAATATTGATAATAAAATACGATTTTGTGGTAAAAGTGACATGAGTAAATGTTTTGTTTTTTTTTCTTGGCTTTTTGAGGTTTTCCTTTCCATCTCGAGGAGTTTAGATCAGGGGATTGAGTTGTTATTTGTCAACTGTGGACGTGTGACGCGATCCGAGATGTTTTTATAATTCAGGACTATATGAATGAATTTGACTTTGTTTGACATTCGCACCTGCCATGTAAACAATATTAAAAAATAGGATAATTTAAGGACCACTATAGTCTTCCAGTATTTCCCTCCCATATTCCTTTATGTACCTTACGTATTAACATTGTACCACCAGGTGGCAGTCTACTACCGAGTCACGCATCCAAGCAGGGAACCCGCTGGTAGGCCGTCATGAAAATATCATGCATAACCGATGTGGTCTTCCGTTGTTCACAGTGGCTCACGATTAAAATGAGACCAGCTCACAATCCAGAGGAGACCTGAGCATGGCGCTTAATACAGCAGACCATTATGGACCTCCCGCTAAGTGTGTGCAGCCTGGGGGGGGTCGAGCAGAGCAGACAGTACACTTTCCAGGCGCTGTGGGATACATTTTATGAGACATCGTTTAATTTGGGCTAATGACTCGTTCAATAGTAGTATTTAGCAATAGTGCCCCTGTGTATGTGTTAATTCATTACAAACAGTCTCAAAATTAGGGCAGACGTGTTTATTGGGGACACATTTTAAATGTAATATTCTTTGTCTTAGAGCAAGTAGAGTTTATTGTCTGTTTTTTTCTGTGAGTTTAAAAGAAGAAACGGCATAAAAAATATCATGATATTTGAATACAACTATGGACCAGTATCTAATTCTCTCCAAAATTGCGTTATTTTAATAACAATGTTTAATAACAACTACAAGATTTTTTTTGTGTTGTACTGAATGCATGTCATGCATTTTTTTTTTTTTTTTTTTGAAAGAATGCTCTATGTATTTTACTAATTTTTTTAAGTAGAACTACAACAAATCAGAAATCGAGAATAAATCCACAAGCACAATCATAGTGTGTGCTGAGCATATTTCCTGAACCATATGTGTTTATGCGTCAATAACATATTTATTTTTAAAGTCCTATAATGGAGTACGAGTGTCCAAACTACGGCCCGGGAGCCATTTGTGGTCCACCATCCATTTTTCAACGGTCTGCTGCATTAATTAAAATATTTGACAAGTCTAGAATAATAAATAAATAATTAAATAATAGAAATAAATAATAATATATAAATAATATATATAATATAATAATATATAAATAATAATAATTAAATAAATAATTTACAAAATAAATGTATTTATTAAACACATAAATAAATCCATAAATAAATAAATAAATAAATACATGTCTAAAAATAAAAAATAAAATAAAAAAAAAAGCTCCTCTACTTCTACTAAATTGGTTTATATGCCGTACGGTACAACCAGATACGCAGAGATACAAATAAAATCTTTTTGACTCAAAATAATTACACATTTTAGAAGCAAAAACAGCTTCTATTTTTTTTTGCTCCGTGTTCATGTCTGATTTACAATAGGAACATTAATGGTCATCTTCCTAATTTTTTTTGCCCTGAATATGGAGATGGAATTTTGTCACTCTTCAGTGCAAGTATGGATCTAGTCTAGTGTGATACACGGCCGAAGCAACCCAAAAATCCTGAAAATCCTCAACTATTTGATATATTGCAATATGAAGATATGATGTAGCAATTTTACAAAATAGCTAGAAAATATAAACAATGTTGTTTTCTTGATTGATTTATTTCTATGTTCTCAACGACGTAAAAGAATTTAAATGTGGCCATTGCGCCGTATGCAGCTATATGAAAAAGTTTGGACACCCCTGAGTTGTCTATTATGTCAAATAATACAGCTGATTCATGTTTTCATCACATTTTAGTAGGACTATGTACAAAGAAGTACAAAAGCTATTTTTGTCCTCTTCTTTTTTTTTGCACAGATGGAGTGCAAAAACAAGTACACACATGCTGCTGTCATAGCCTAGTTCAAACAACATACACTAGCTGATACAATACTCAAATTATAAAATGACACAATAGCGATCTTTTTTCAGGGACTGAAAGAAAATTGACCCTGATTTTTTTTTATCCCCCCCCCCCAAAAAAACATTTATAAAAACCTACTGTACAATACATGCTATTTTACACTCAACACAATTTTTTGGAGGTCATGTTGGTCCAGCGGCAAAAATCCAGTATGTTCTGGAAAACTTGCTGCTTTGTGTGAACATCTGTATGCAAGTGTGTGGCTGCGAGTCTGTGTGTGGCGTACATGACGGGGAGATGGGGCTTTATACGAGATGTTTTCCTTCCAGGACGCTGAGCATGTTTGAGATTGAGGGCTCTGAACAGAGAGGGGGGGACAAAAGCAAGCAAGCCAGAGGGCGGAGGGGAGCGGATGAACCGGTGAGATGATAATGCAGCATGACACCTCTGAAATGAATCCCTGGTTACCATGGCGAAGGAGCGGGATGAGCCGCTCTCTTAGGAGCCTCAATAAAAGCATGTTGTAAATGATGTTTGATTAGTATTTTCAACATGTTCCTGCTCGGAAGAGACGTTTTTTTTTTTTTTTTTGTCAGCTGCCGATTCTATTGTTCTTCTCCAGACCAATATTAGGAGGATAAATAAACTGCAACTGCCAATTTATATGGTACATATGTGATCTGTATGATGTTCTTGAGTACATGGAAAGGCACCCATAAATGAAGTTTATGATTAGTAATGATTAGCTTTATATTAAATTTATTGAAGAAATCACAACAAAAGAAATTCTGAAGAGCAAAACACAATCTGAATTTTGTATCACATTTTATTCAGCCTAAACATTCCAAATATAAAACGGGCGCTGGAACTTATTCACGACACAATTATGTACTTAAGCATCTCCGCATATTAAACAAGCTCCATCTTATTTGCCAATCAAATTAATGACTACTTTTCATACATAAATGCATGGCAAGTAAATTTATGTTTATCTAACAGTAATGTGATATTATTTGCACATTAGAGTTCCTAAATATTGATTTCACCTATAAGCATTATTCATTCCATCAATTCAGTGCATGAAATTAGAAATACCCAAAAAATTAGCATGGCCACTGCTTGTGATTTTAAAGCTTTGAAATGGACGGCACTTAAATAACCATAATCTTAATTTAAATAACCTAATCTCAAAACTAAAAACTCTCAGAGAGTCAATATTCAGTCTCAAAAATCATCAAATAAATAAATAAAAACACTAGTGTTTCCAGTTCATAACCTTTTTGAACAATTAGATTTTTCACTCCTTGCAACAGCTTCAACTGTCTTGTCAAAAATCACAAAATGGCCTCCACTTGGCAGCTGGCTGTACTGCGAATCATCCACATCCTTTTCAATAAGAGCGCAACCTTCGAAATAATCTTCCTTTCAACTCAAATCATCCTCCACTTTCGCCTGGTGTTCCTCAAGGCTCTGTCCTCTGCCCACTTTGTTCGTCATCGACTCCTATTTCTTTGCCATGCATCCTGTAAATACAACATCCAATTTCCATGCCATCTTAACCTTTCTGCTGTATGCATGTAATGAATTTTTAGATCTTCGTGTATGATTTAATATTGTTTTTACAGTTTAGTTTTATGTACAGTGTCCCTGTGTGTTCTGAAAGGAGCTTTTAAAGTGGAAGTCAACCTTAAACATTTCTTGACAATAATATGTTATATGTGACCTCACTAGTCTAAACGTGGCATTCTGGTTAATATTACATTTGTGGAATAGGAGTCCAGCCATTTTTATCCATCTCGGGGCGGCCATTTTGCCACTTGCTGTCGATGACGATGTTGCTCAGTCTCAGGTAACAAACAATCACAGCTCATCTTAAAAAAAAACAAAAAAAACAGCTGAGCAGTGATTGGTTGTTACATGAGACCTGAGTAACTGTGATGTCATCTTCAGTCGACAGCAAGTGGGAAAATGGCCGCCCCCTGAGATGGATAAAAACGGCTGGATTTTGCTGCTTAACTCGTATTCCACTGAGGTTAACCAGAATACCATATTTAGTGGGGATGCACAGAACATATTATTGTAAAAAAATAAAATAAATAAATAATAAAAATTGTGTTGACTTCCCCTTTAAATGAAATAATAATCTGAACAGTTACAATGAACCCAATTTCAGAATCTCAGTCAATGATCAGATTGTATCGGTATTTTTTTCCCTCCAAGTTTTAATAACATTTAAGCATAAGTCAGCATCATGTCTTGGTACCTATTCACAAGTCTCATTGTTTAAAAAAAAAAAAAAAAAAAAAAAAAAAAAAAAAAAAAAAAAATCATTGTAGTGGATCATCCCCACTGATGATTGGTGATTAATGAATGTTGATCACGCCACGCTCACTTTCATCTGATATTTCACTGACGGCCAGTTCGATAATTCTATAAAGAATCAAGCTGCCATTGACGGCAAATTCAATAGTAATTAGAGTAAGATCATTACTAAGACTAGAAATGTCAAGCAAACAAAATTGGATCCACTTACTGTCACTGTTGAATTAGAGTAAAATAGTGTCAGAATTGCTCAAACGGGGTGTAAGTGTACCTTCACACTTTTCAACAATTGGGCCTCGGCCTAAATGGAAGGATTTTATTTTCTAAATAGTAGCTTATTTTTTATACATCTCTCTGATTGAATATCATACGAGATGATGCAAATATTGCTGATATGCGCCCCCTTTTCGTCTCAATGTCCTCTTTGTGTCTCGTGTTGATGGAAGATGTTTGACAAAGACAGATTGCTCAGCCTCGGCTTAACTCATTGACTGCCATTGACGGAAAAAGACGTCAAATAATGCATTTTTGCTGAGCTGACAGTGAATGTGTTAAACACAATGTGCCAATATATTTTGTGATTATATTGCAGCCTCCTTTTTTCATTTTTTTTAAGGCAAATTTTGCTTAAAAATCCATCAATTTTGGTTACATCTCATCTTAAGTCATTGACTGCCATTGTCGGAAAAAGACGTCAAATAATGCATTTTTGCTGGGCTGGCAGTGAATGTGTTAAAGTGGCTGCTTTGCTCCCCAAAGCACCGGCTCATTGGAATCCATCATGAATACTACCTCTGATTTCCACATACAGATCATACCATAAACACAATAGACAAAAAAAATGGACTTTTTCTAAAAAAAAAAGAAAATGATACATATGTGAAAATTATGGAAGACTTGGTGGTAAAAGGGTGATAATGGTACTGAATTCTTTGCATCTAATCATGGCGTGACTACTGGGGGTTTGCCGGTTATGTGAAAGGAGGAATTTATCATTATTGACTCGAACCTCCATCCCGTGCTCAACCCGACTTCCCGCCTACCGCTGACATAAATCATGATTTCTCCTTGTAAGATCCTCCGTGCCACACGAGGGGGAACAATGGCCGTTTTTTTGCTGCCTTTATATTTTATCTGCGCCGGTAAAGCATAGTCGTTATCAAACCTTCCTGATTTGAGGGGCCTCGAGGGTGGAAGGTAAAAGTTTGTGTTGTTGCTTAATTTGGATGCATGAGATGCAAAGGGGAGTAAACAGCGCTCAGTTTGCAGAGATTGTGAATTTGCATCTTTTTTTTTGTGTGTGCGTGTGTGTGACCACCGGAGAGAATCATAAGCAGCAGGAAATGGAAAGAAAACAATGATTATCATGAACAAGCGCTTACATATGTTTGTGCTCATCACATGCAAAACCGAAAAAGATGTTTGCTGCTGGTGCATAAATACAAATTTCTGATGTGGAATGTAATCATAAGAAAATGGGATTTTTTTTAGCATTATTATTTTTTTTTTAAATCGATAACAACAGCAGAAGCATATTAACATGAACTCTGACAGCTTGGTAAGCTAATTTGGAATATTCAACATAATATGATGTACTGTAAAATGACGATTTCATAATCTCAAATCAATCCAGAAAGACTATTCAGAACATAGAGTCACACAGAATCAGCATTTCATACAAATAAGAATGATTATCAGCAGGAAACTAAAAAGGTGATAAATATTTCATTTTAATTAAACATGAAATATTAACACGTTCCTTAATATGTTAATCACGTGACTTGATTGATCGCTTTTCAGCAAACGTATTTCCAAATGACTGTCATTAGTCCCTTTCCGTTTCAACTGCAGTAAAAATTAGGTGAACATATTTTAATCAACATATGTTTCATATGAAATATATAGAAGGGAAAGTACGATCAAAGAATGTCATTTTGTAGTTTTGCTATCGTGTATATATATTCTGTGTAATATCGTTTGTAAATACTAATTTAATGGCGAGAAACATTTCACTGTCTTGTTGGAAAAATATGCAAACTTATTAATTAATTCTGGCTATTAATGTTAGATCTCCTAATGGGATAATGTTTGATGATGTTTTGATTTCGTGCAATGCTGCTCCAATTACTATGATGTACTTTTCCCCATATATCTACGTTAATCAGTGTAATATTGGTAATTACTGCTACAAACAGAACATGCACACGGTTTGACTGCCATGGCCACTGTTGTATTCAGTCATCGTTTCATTTTATTGGAGCTAGACGAGCGGATGAATAAATATAGTTTATGACCACAATGGGTACGTATTTAAGTCAAACATAATTAAGTATACACATAGAAATTTATATAAACATGGTAAGAAAAATGAGGTTTGAGGCCCAGACACATTTTGTCTGTAATGATAACTCAACTCAACTTTATTTAGAAGGCGCGTTAACTCTTTTACTGCCATGCGTTATGGGGGGGGGGGGGGGGAAGCCGATTTTGAGCATTTTATGTCATCTTTCAAGGCAAACAGAATAAATATTGTGTGCTTTTTCTACATATACGATGTGGGTACCAAATGAAAGATCGCATTCCATTCTTTCAATACAAAAAAAAAAAAAAAAAAAAAAAAAAAAATGTTTCTACCTTATTCCGTAATTGGCGAAAATTGAAAAGATAAGGAAAAATTAAGGTTCTTGTGAAAAGATACATTTTATCCACAACAGTGACTTTGACACTAATATTTTTTTTTTATTTAGTGACACTCTGTGAATTAGGTTTTAGTTTTGACCAAGGCTTTGATCATTCACGTCACTCTTGAAAACATTCTTTTTAATCAAATTCCGTCACGCTTCATTGTAATTTCATACATCGGCAGCCCATTAAAAAAAAGAGATATAATGCCATCTGCTGGCCATAGTTAGTGGGTGTTTTTGATTCCACAACTCATTGAACAGGTTGACCAAGTTCATTGATTTAAATACAAAAAAAAACATGTAGTTGACAACATTTAACGTTCATGGCAGCATACATTGTGATTTTACTCATCGTTATTTGACGTTTTTGGCAGTCAAAGAGTTTAGAACAGGCATTGCTGTATACAAAGTTCTGGACATAAACATAAACATCAGTTTTGCAGTAAACAAGAACAAAGCAAACATTTTGAAGTGTGAATACAGTTTGTTTTTTTTATTAATACAAGTAAATACATTTTACGCCTGTAATAAATAAGTAGTGAATAAAGAGATAAATAAATAAATAAGTAGACTAAACATCAAACTCATACGCACCACAAAACACCAAGAACAAGTCTCATGGTGCGCCAAAAGCCAAAGAACACAGATGTGTTTTAAGATGTGTTTTAAAAGACGATAACGAGTGGGATTGCCTAATATTTAGTGGAAGGTCATTCTAAAGGGACCGGCAACAGCAAAGGCTCGATCTGTCAAGTTCGGTGTGGTGGTGGTGGACCCAGGTGCACGAGGCCAACGAAACAGGGAGGCAGAGGTGCTCAAAAAAGAAGTCATTTAACTAACTCCAAAACACAACCAAAACATGAGGAAAACATGGCAAACAAAGTGGCAGCAAGGCATGACGAAAACAACAGCAACAACGACAATGAACCAACAAGAACTGAACCGAAAACAGGCGACTAAATACACACAGACTAATTGACAATGACTCGACACAGCTGGGCAAGACACGAGTGGCAGGGGAAGCTGATTGGTCGATACACTGGGAAGGGAATACACACGCGCAGGTGGACAAGGTTAACAATAACGAGACTTTGGGAAACAAACCAGAAAGCAGAAACAAACATGACAAACTCAAAAACCCAACAAAAGTAGCAAAAAACAAAACCCAAACCACAACTCGATCTCCTCTAAGCCTCCGTTTTGCCCTCGGTACCTCCAATTAAGTCTGGTCTGCTGACCTGAGGCACCGGGCAGGTGCGTTGGGGTGCAAGAGCTCGACGAGATAAGGTGGGGCAAGACCATTGAGAGATTTGAAAACAAATACAAGAATCTTAAAGTGGATTCTAAATTTCACAGGCAGCAAGTGGAGAGAGGCCATGATAGGGGTTATGTGTTCCCTCTTACGGGCACCAGTTAAGGAGACGAGCAGCAGCATTTTGGACAAGCTGGAGACGCAGCAGGGAGGACTGGCTGATGCCAAACTAAATCAATAAATAATCAAATAAACAAAACAAAAAACAAAAAAAATAATAATAATTAATAAAAATGATTATTCCATCTATCAAAACTAAGAATCCATTTTGATTGGAACATCACTGAAATCCATACTTGAGTAGTATGACGTAGAAAAATCAATGCGATGGGCACTATATTACAATTAAATTATTACGTTTTCACTTGTAAATGTTTTCCAAAGCAAATTTTATGGTTTATGTTACATAACAACAACTATATTATTTTGTTATTCAGACTGATTTCATAGCGCTCAAGACCTGTGAAACAAATCGCACTCATATTATATGATAAACGTTGTAACGGTCCAAATGTCACAACGTAGCCCAAATAATCGATAGCTAGTTGTAGTGTGATGATACGTCAGCGCTTACAAATTAGACATTGTGTAAGTGGAGTTTGGAGCACAAAATAAAACCTCACAACAAATAAGACATGAGGCTAATCTAATCGAAAGAAAATCAGTGTGGAGGATCGTGATATTCAATAGTGTGAGTGGCTCTGTGTCACGCTAGAGGACATTAGCTTCAAAGTAATGACATCTTTTATCTTTAGGGCTCATTTCAACCTCCAGAACGTCATTTTAATTCAAACTGTTGCCCAAATTGTTTGTTGTCCAAATATATTCGTAGATATCACCACCTGCTCCCACTGTACATCCAGAATACCTGTTACGCAACTATCGAGAAAGAATAACTCTCACAGTTGACCTCAAATTTAAAACAGATCTTTTTGTTTGTCTGTATGTCTTCCCCCAAAAAATGAGCAACGCTTTGTTGCGCTGTGAATGGGCCACATCCAAGTCTAATCAACTGTCGCCATGCAGGCAGGCGCCGCTTCTAAATTTGTCATGGCCGTGAAATATTTTTAATTGATGGCGTTATGACAAGCTCAAATGCTGACAAGCGCTTCTGGAATGCAGCACGAGTCTCTCCTGTTGTTTAAGTAGGGAAACAAATTATTTGCACATTTTTTGGGGGAAAAAGGGAGTGTTTGCTTTTTGGTTGAGAGACAATTGAGAGATGAGGATGCCTTAATCAGATGCATTTTCGACATCACTTTTGTGGTCCAACAGCTATGACGGAACTTTTTTTTTGCTTGTAAAACCTTCTTTAGAAGTTGTTTTAAGAGCGAACAGCACCAAGAGAAATGCTCAGGTAACGTACGTGAACTATTAGGTACTGTAGTCCGGCTACTACTAGCTACAGTTACGCTCAAGCTAGGTTAGGGCCGATAACTTTTAAATCAGGGGCCACCAACGTGGTGCCAACAGGCACCAGGCAGCCCCCAAAGACAACTTCAGTAGATCACGGATCTATAATGCCACTTATAAGTGAGCTGCTTGTTACGATTATTTATAATTACGTTGATTTAAATTTGTAAACAACACTTTTAAAATGATATTTTAGTAGTGTATACCACAAACCATACGCCAACCAACGCGCTATTTATTCGGGACGTGTCTGGATGTGGATACAGAGGCCACAAAAACTTTAAATTTAATGAATTGATGGCATTCAACAGCCTTAAAATAATTCATAAAGCTTATCATGAAATTTTACCAATTAACATGCAGATCAAATAAAAAAAATAAAAGAAAAATTTAAAAAAAAGGGAAAGTGATTACAAATTAAGAGGAACAGATATTTCTTCCAAACCTAAATATAGAACAACATAAAAAGAATGTCTTTCAACTAAGGTGTCAGTTTGTGGAACAATCTGGATCATATACTTAAATCAACTCAGTTCGTTTATATTAAAAAAAAATGTATAAGAACTAAATTACTTGCTAATTTTATTATTATTATTATTATTATTATTTCATTTTTATTTTATTTGATTTTCTAATTAGGGGAAGACAAGTTTTACTTCTTTCTGTCCCCTTTCATTTCTTTTTTTTAAAGAATAAAATAAAATTTTTGAATTGAATTGACTAGCGTGATGGAGACAGCTAGCTAGCCAAGGACAATAATCCAAAATCATTTCAGCAAATTTACTATTTCAGGAATGTGTACGAAACTGGTGGCCATTTGCATTTACGGTACCCAAGACGTAGCTCTCAGTTTCAATCAGGTTGACCGCTGTTTTAGATGATAAAAGTGACCCCAATATCATCCAAAACGTTTTTATCCAGCTAAAACAGCCTGCGATCAAATTCACCACCAAGATTACTGATATGTAACAGTCTCAGTCCATCTTTCTAGCCAAACGTGATGTCAAGCGTTAGCAAATCTGTCAGAGCTCACCTTCTGAACTACAAGTAAGGTTGAAACATTTATATTTGATAGACTTAAATCACATGGCACAGTTTAATGACAAAATAACTTCCCCATCAAACTCCACAAACTGTTTAAATAATACTTGGCGGTAGCCGGGCGCTGCTAGCAAATGGTAGCGCTATTATGGATAATTGGAGGTGGCTACAGCGTGTTGCTTTGCCGTCTGCTTTCTGTGCTCTGTCTCCTCGCCTCTAATGGCAGCTTACAGAGCGTTTACCCATCTAACTGCTGCAATCATGCTATTTATTTAGAGGAACAGTACAACACATTTAATGGGAACAATATAGGCTTTTTTTTTTTCCCCCTCCTGTGTTCGAAAGGCTGCGGATGAATTGTTGGTTAGATTGGTGCGAGACTCTGTTCCTTAACAGGTCCAATTTTGTGGGTATAAACAAAAGCTGAGGGGCAGAGTGCTGCGTCACTCCAAACCAAAAAAAGTCTGACACAGACAGGTGAACAAAAGCCAACAACAGGAAATAGATTGGTTTGAAAAAGGTCATTTTGAGGTAGCCTCAGGTGGAAAGTTTCACCCGCTATATTGTCCACTTGGGGCGGTCAACTGGTCACAATTTCCCCCCCCAAAATTTGAACATTTCAAGGATTACATACTGATAAATAAATAATAGCCTTGTATCTCGGTTGGCATTCCTCCTTGGCTTAATGTTAGAAACAGCAGCAGCAAATAATCTTTCAAAAACATAATAAAATATAAATGAAATATAAACTAATTAGTTCCTTATAATTGGGGAGGAAGTAATGTAATTGTATTTCTTATGTGCCGTTCATTTCTTATCTTTATTTGAGCTTTTTAATATTTTGTATGGTTGCTTGTTTGTTTGTACTTTATCTGTTGAATACTGTTTTTGTGTTTTCATTTTTACTAGAGTAATTTTAACCTTTGTATGATTTCGTTGAATTGTTTGAGGACGCCAGGAAGCTGAGCGACCACTTTGTGCAAGCTATTGGGATCCTAATAAAGAATTAAAAGAAATTCCGTCAATGACGGAGGCCCATTTTGTTGATGATTAACGACTGACGAGAAATGTAGAAAAATTGACAGTGGGTTTTTGTTCGTCAGTGTAATTATTATTAACCAGGTCAGTACTTTTGCTGTTGAATGGCGGACGACAGAAAAAATGCCGGACGCCCACTTCAATTGACGGAAACAGTGACGGCCGTTTCGCTGAAAAATGACGATTATAATGCGGCTTGAAATAATGACGGTTGTCCCGACTGTTGACGATGGCTCAAAATTCATTGACATGTCCACCTTTGTTATATATAATAATAATAATTATTATTATTAGTGTTGTTCCGAAACTGTTTTTTGGCCCCCAATACCGAATCCGATACCCAGCTTTGCAGTATCGGCCGATACCGATACCATATCGATACTTAAGGGTTTTTTTTTTCCTCAACATCAAAAAGCTGTCCTGCCATTGGTTCAGAGCATTCAAGGGCCAACAAGATGCTGTATCCAAAAATCATATATTAGCGTTGGAATTAGGGGTGTGAATTGCCTAGTACCTGACGATTCGATTCGTATCACGATTCACAGGTCACGATTCGATACCGATTAATCCCGATACGAATTTATAAGTCGATTGTTGCGATTTTTTTTCATTCAAATTTAGAAAATACTAATCAGTAAGCTTGTAGAGTGTAAGATTTATATGAAAATGTATTATTTATTTATCTGAAATTTCAGTCTTATAGAGGTTGTAATCTGTTTCATGTTTGAACAGCATTAAAATAAAATATTAAGGCTTAATGTTCCGTTCATATAACATTCTTCCATGCTCAAGGTGTGAATCCTAAAAAAAAAATTAAATAAAAATAAAAAAATCGATTCTGCCGATTATTGAATCGATTCGAGAATCGCGCGATGTAGTATCGCGATATATCACCGAATCGATTTTTTTTAACACCCCTAGTTGGAATTAATGGTATCGGCATGTTACTTTGTGAGTACTCACGATACCGATACCACTGTTTTAATGCAATATCGGCGCCACTGCCGATACAGGTATCGTATCGGAACAACACTAATTATTACTATTATGTTGCAGTGTTTCAACCAATGAATAGATGCCACAGTATTTTCAGAAGTTCTACAGCAAAATCATCCACTATATTCATTTAATGGCAGCGTTTACTTGAGAGGAATTAAATTTATTGATTGGCAAATGACGGACCAGCAAAATTTTCGAAAATGCTCATCAATGTTGTCCATGCGTCGCGATTTCGATCAGGTCATGCATACGGGAGTAACTGTGTCTCCTCACGCATGCAAAACTGCGTTATCCCGAATGTTTCTGAAACCGGAATTTTGACGGGATATAAACGTAATCGTTCATTGTCACCTTTTCTTGCTTTCCTACTTTGTCTATCCTTTACGAGCCTTTAATGACAAGGGGAGTGAGGTAGGGGTGGGGGGCGGGCGCTCAGTTCTGTTTGCGTTGACAATTGCCAGCTCTCGGCCTCTAATGATGGCAAAACAAACAAGCGGGAGTTTTGCGACAAGCTCAGTGTGTGTCACTTCATAATTTAATAGCATTTTGATTGCTGGCTCTGCAGGCGCTGGAATTATCAATTGGATGGCGGCACCGCCGCTGTTGTGCTCTCCGTTATTGGTGTGCCATAGATAATGCATTATAACAACAATCAAGTGTTTTGTTTTTCAGACATATTTGCTTTAACTGCCATTTTATGTACACACAATATTGCGTGCTTTGGTTTCCAGGCTGAGAATGGGCGATTGTTAGAAAGAAAGAAAAAAAAATAATGTATATTTCTTGCAGGGGTTTTTTCTCCTCTTCATTACTCAGTTGTTTTAAAATTCTCCTTTACCACAACCGCATTTTCTTTTCGTGCGCGCACCTCTCGTTGTATCAACGTTGACCTTTGGTCCGTCAATGGGAATGCCACAGCTGCTCTTTGTGACGGCACAATGCAGAGTTGCTCGAAAAATGGTCGTCTCTGCCAAACCACGGATCTTACAAAAGGTACTTCAAATGTCTTCATTTACATGATAGTGTTACCACAATGTCCCTGCCGCCTCGCTGGAGGACCCGGACTGGCGAACTATGGCATGACATGTGTACGAGTAAGAGTGAGGGGAGGCAGAGGTTATCGGAAAGGGATACACCCAGAGGAAAACAAGGTCATTGCACTCCCAAAATACAGGAGAATGTGCTCTAATATTGACTGTTGACTGACGATATATACCCCGGGAGGCATGAATTTTTTTAAGCTAGTTGAAATTTGAACAATGTAAATTGGAAGTATTATGTGGATGTTGTTAGGCGGCCAAAAAGAAAAGTGGAGAATAAAAATCACAACAACATACGTGGGAATGCTTCAGCATTCCCACAACTACATAGACCATAATACTGCACACTGTTTACTAGGGGTGTTAAAAAAAAAAAGTCGATTCGGCGATATATCGCGATACTACATCGCGCGATTCTCGAATCGATTCAATAATCGGCAGAATCGATTTTTTTTTTTTTTTAGGATTCACACCTTGAGCATGGAAGAATGTTATATGAACGGAACATTAAGCCTTAATATTTTATTTTAATGCTGTTCAAACATGAAACAGATTACAACCTCTATAAGACTGAAATTTCAGATAAATAAATAATACATTTTCATATAAATCTTACACTCTACAAGCTTACTGATTAGTATTTTCTAAATATGAATGAAAAAAAATCGCAACAATCGACTTATAAATTCGTATCGGGATTAATCGGTATCGAATCGTGACCATTCGTATCGGGATTAATCGGTATCGAATCGAATCGTGACCTGTGAATCGTGATACGAATCGAATCGTCAGGTACTAGGCAATTCACACCCCTACTGTTTACAGAGTAATTCAAGATGGCGGCGTGGATTCATTTGACAATTCCATGGTTGAGATACAAAATTGTGAGTCCGATTAATTGATTTGTTATTGATCGGAATCAGAATCATTCTTTGTTGACGTAATTTTTTTGGAGCAGCTTTCCTACTTAAGCAAAACAGGCACGATAATAAAATACGATCAGGACAGGACATCATAGAAATATTGCCTTGCAAAACTCGTCAAAATTTATTTCAAGTCAGTCGATAGGTTAGAATATGCGCTCATTCCATCTGTACCTTATAGTTAATCTCATGTCTGTCTCATTTGCACATGCTGAGTGTAAAGGTTCTCCAGTCCATCCTGAAAGCCGCGAAGGCTCGGTAAGACTCGGTAACACCCATTAAGGGCAGGGGGCCTTTATATACTTTCTTGATCCTCCATTCTCTTTCATTGGCTTTCCCCTCCTCCTGCCATGACGGCGTGATTAACCATCAGCAGCACAATGGGGGCACATGTCCCCGTGGCCACGGACAGTTCCCTTAGACCTGCGAGTCCTAATAAGGATTAGGCAAGAAGTTAACAATGAGTCCTTCAGGGGCCGCTAATACTATTCCACTCAGTGTCACTTCTCATCCGAGGCTATTCACAATTCCATGTTTGAACATTAGCGATAATCCTCTTACATATCAAAGGTGAACAAATCATATTAATTTAGACATTGCCACCTCGTGGCACATTATGCACTCCCTGCGAGAAACCCAAATCTCACCATCTGTTCTACCTTCTCCACTTCCTGCTCCTCGTAACCCGGTGCAGCTACAGTCAGCTCCTTTGTCAACGGTTCACATCTTATTCAAGCATTTAAAAAAAAAAAAAAAAAAAAAGGATATAGTATACCTTGTGTTAAAGATAGGGGGATCAGGCGATTCAAATGTTTTAATCATAATTAATCGCATGATTTCAACAGTTAACTCAAAATTAATTGAAAATTTACATCTCGTCTAAATGTACAGTTTTTTTTTCTACCTTTTCATACTCTTTTTTTTAGCTAGCATAAAAGTGGGAAAAATAGGAAACTAATAGAAATATGTTTGCATCTTTTAGTCATTGATATAGTAATTTCATAATTTATCAAATTCAGTAAAATGAAAAAGATGTACAGTACTGTAAAATCTGACATTGATTTTTGTTGAGGCCACTAGATTGCATTTTTTTTTTTGTCATATTAAGAACTATCTAATCTTTAAAATGAAGTCACTTGTGAATTTTTAAAATGGTAAAATAGGCTACACCTTGACCCCAGCCTCCACAAATATATGTGTGACAGAATCATTAAATTTATTACTGCTAAATTTCGACATGGACGTATCTGCTGCGTTGCGACTGGAAATTCCCCAGTACAGGCTTTCCAAGTAAGGGGCAGTAACTCATTTGTTCCCAAAAACGTATAAATAAATTCCATTTTAAATGTTTTGTGTCCCAAAGACGTATTTATACGTTTTTTGTTTGTTTATGCTAGAGCACACAGAAGGCTTTGATGCATCCTCTCAACTGCAAAAAATGGTTGAAAAAATTCTAGTTACACAAACGGCCAGCAGGTGGCAGCAGAACAAAGGGGATCAACCAGGACCATGTTGAAAAAAAGCTCAATTACTCACAATTCTAAATATATTTGTGAATAATGATTAAACTTAGCTATATTCTAATGCTAATTGCTGCAAAACTGCAATAGATAGAAATATAGTTTTTTTTACCTGATGAAAGGAGAGTCTTTAATCTTTCTTTTGGTCGGTTCCATGTTTTTATAGCAAAAGAACACAATATTCTGTGGGCCTTGCAAAATCAGTCAAAATCCAGTAAAATGGCCGGAAAATGGCTCGGAGTGAATTTTATTGCGCGTTTAAAAAAAAATAAAAAATAAAAATAGTGGCATTAAAGGAACTATAAATTAACTCAAAATTTACTCCCTAATTTTGACAGCCTAGTTAAAGCATTCATGTTGTAAGCAAATCATATCCCATTTCAGTGGATTTGTGCACTTCCATCATTTCTGCTTGCTGTTGTCTTCTCACATGTGTCAAACATGAATTAACCTAAGATTGACTGACACTGGACGCCAGCATGGAGAGTACAAGTGGAAATGGTCTCCGGCTCATGCACCCGTGCCCTATTCTTCTTTTTCCATCCTCTTCCCTCTCGCGCTATTGCTTCGGGATGTTTTTTTCGTTCCCCTCCCGACACTCGTCCTCGTCATTCACCTGTCTAGGAGACATCAGCTGTTCCATTTGCCTGACAGACAGGTGCAAGCAAAGTCTGATGGAGTAATTTACCGCAGATGTATAGAACATGACTGATGAGAGAAATGTCAACCGTGGTGGTGGAGAAAACCGCTGTACTGCTGGATGGAGACAGAGGTTGCATTTCCACATTCATCACAAAGTCCTGACACATTGTCCCACTTCACCCTTGTCGTTGTCAGTAATGTGCCTCTCAGCTCGCTGGTGCTTTATATTCGCGACTTTCTTTCTGAAGTCTTTGCATGCGCCATGAGAGAGAGGGAAAGCATCATAAAATCATAAAACAGGTCTAAAGTTCAATTTTAAGAATATCTTTGGCAGGCGTGTGCTCCAAAAATTTTCAAAATAACAAAAAGCCAAAAAATTACTTGGCTTCTACTTTTTAAGAAGATCCAATGAATACACCTTTGACTTTTAAATACAGGCAAGTGATGAGAAAACGAGAAACACCTGAGCAAGACGCGAGTGGCTGAAGGAAGTCAAGGGACGGGTTGACAAGCACAGGTGGTCACAATAACCTAACGAGACAGACATGGGCAACATGGGACACAAGGAAAACATGACAACATTAAAATCTAATCAAAATCAAATGCACAAAACAGCTGCCAATGTGGAGTAAACATTTTCGGCTGGGGAGTGTTCAAACATACTCGCAAATATGTTTGAACGTGTTGAAATATGTTCGAACATACTCGCAAATATGTTTGAACGTATTGAAATATGTTCGAACGTACTCGCAAATACGTTCGAACATATTCACAAATATGTTTGAACGTATTGAAATATGTTCGAACGTACTCGCAAATATGTTTGAACATATTCGCAAATATGTTTGAACGTACTCGCAAATACGTTCGAACATATTCGCAAATATGTTTGAACGTATTGAAATATGTTCGAACATACTCGCAAATATGTTTGAACGTATTGAAATATGTTCGAATATACTCGCAAATACGTTCAAACGTATTGAAATATGTTCGAACGTACTTGCAAATATGTTTGAACATATTCGCAAATATGTTTGAACGTATTGAAATATGTTCGAACATACTCGCAAATATGTTCGAACATATTCGCAAATATGTTCGAACATACTCGCAAATATGTTCGAATATACTCGCAAATACGTTCGAACGTATTGAAATATGTTCGAACGTACTTGCAAATATGTTTGAACATATTCGCAAATATGTTTGAACGTATTGAAATATGTTCGAACGTACTCGCAAATATGTTTGAACATATTCGCAAATATGTTTGAACGTACTCGCAAATACGTTCGAACATATTCGCAAATATGTTTGAACGTATTGAAATATGTTCGAACATACTCGCAAATATGTTTGAACGTATTGAAATATGTTCGAATATACTCGCAAATACGTTCAAACGTATTGAAATATGTTCGAACGTACTTGCAAATATGTTTGAACATATTCGCAAATATGTTTGAACGTATTGAAATATGTTCGAACATACTCGCAAATATGTTCGAACATATTCGCAAATATGTTCGAACATACTCGCAAATATGTTCGAATATACTCGCAAATACGTTCGAACGTATTGAAATATGTTCGAACGTACTTGCAAATATGTTTGAACATATTCGCAAATATGTTTGAACGTATTGAAATATGTTCGAACATACTCGCAAATATGTTTGAACATGCCCGATTGCTGTGGTACTCAAGTGCGTAAGTGTAATACCCCATTGCATTATGGGGCGAAAACTGCTTAACCTAAATCTTGCACGGCAAACACAATAAATCGTAAAAGTTACGAATGAACCCTTTTTTTTGTTTTGTTTTGTCTACTTAAATTTCTAATGAATTGGTCATGTGGCCCAAATGCCTAAAAAATGGGGTTTTGTTTTCACCCGCGCATGCGCAAATAATACCCCGTGGCATTACGGAAGTTATGCTAACCTTGTAGCATGTAGCCTACAAGCACGTTCGAACACATTTGCCAAAAAATGTTTACTCCACATTGGCAGCTCTACGCTTCCGTATAAAAGTGATCAGGAACAAATAAACTGGTTTTACAAAACTCACACACTGTGGTACAGAATTTGGTGCTGAAGTGTGCCACCGAAGAACCGCAGTCGCGGGTTAGCATTTTATAAGTTGGTTAGCTCATTGTTAGCACCTTCTCCATGTTCCTTGCTAGTGTTTTCCTTATGTATGTATCTGATTCACTGATGGTTGTTTTAATAAACTGCTGAAATTGTCTCAGCCACTGTAACTATCCTTCATTTAAAAAACAAACAAACAAACAAAAAACTTGTAAGTCAAGGTAGCACTATACTTGGAATTTACAGTCTAAGTTATGTGCTTGGAGGCTGATTACCACCTCTCCCTACTGCTCACCCCTTTATTATTCCAGTCTATTATTTACATATCTCAGAGTAGCTTGGTCATGAGAAGAGTGAAAGTAATGGAGTGTAAAACCTGTCTAATGCAAAGCCCAGGGTGAGTCATATCTTCCATCACAATGTATTTGCTTTACCAGAAGCAGATTTGACTGAGACTGGCTGGCAGTTAATACCATCATTACCGAATGCTTTGCGAGAAAGTCGCCATTTACATGAGGAAGGCGATCATTCTGTATTAGTGGATCGTGCTTTGCCAACCATGGATTAACTGTGGATCCAAAGGATTTTTAATGATGGTAACAAAGGACTGTTCAGTTTTTTTTTTTTTTTGCAGAAATAGATGTGGGTGGAAATTAAAGAGGGAAAATAGCAAATGCAATCAGACAAAAAAATTTCAAGGGTTTAATACAAGTCAAATGGAAATTAAAAAGGTAAGCCTTTTATATTATATTTGTAGGTGTTGAGGATGCGGGGGTAGACGTCTGTCACAACGAAGCATTTGCAAAAATTACCAAAAGAAATCAAGATTCAAAGTAACAAAGAAATACAGGGAAACAAAACAGTTTCGCAGAAAACATGACGAAACTTGGGAGTTTAAAAAAAACAATAGGGTGACCAGATTTTCACAATTAAAAACTAAGATGCAACAATTTCACTGCAAATGTAATAAATTCTCACCAGGAACTTTTTAGATCCAACTTAATCGTAGACAATCTCGTGACTGGTGGTTGTGATGTAGTTCTCGAGATCGGTCTTGATCTCAATATCGGCCTTGGGATTTTTGATTAAGACTGGTCGAGATCAGGCCAGTAGGCTTACTTCCGTGATCAGTGAGAAACATAGAATTCAGTGTGCAACTTTTATTGAGAGTAAGCATAAAGACAGTTAAAGTAACCTACACTGGGAAAGTTAAAATACAAAAGACAATTAGCGAAAATACGCTATTTCCCCTCCCTCAATGTGTTTTGCTAACGTTCAGGGCTAGTGGCGCTCATTTTGTTCCCTTTTTTTGTGATTTTTCTTTGATATAGGTCGGTCTTGTCTCGGTCTCAACCTCCAAAAGTCTCGATAATGTGATTGGTGTGGTCTTAAATACAACATTAGATATTGCTAATGCTAAAGGCTATCTTGACTAATGGTTCATTAGCGCTAACCAATCAATGCACTCACCGTGATCCAATCTTTTTTTGCTCGGTCCCGACTGCTATTGGAACCTGGCTGTGCTCTTTATCTCATGTTGGTCCGGTTGTAACATTGAAAATATGCCGGAATTAATGTTTGTGTTGAGTTTGAACGGCGATTGCAGCATGAGGCTACTAGGACGACATTTTCAACGATTCGTAGACACTGAAGCAGGAAGTAGTTCTAGTTCCGGTATTACGACAACACTCCTGTTAGCGATTAGACGTCGTTTGAATAAACGTAACACTTGGTACGACAACTGTGTGCTTAACATATACACAAGCTGCTCCTTCAGTTCTGATGTGCGATTGAATGTTCCGACACTGTGAGGAATTGAACACAGCCCTTGAGCGCTAATTTGCCTCTTGTCTCCAGACAGAGTGGATGAAGATGATCAATACATAACACAAACCCTTCAACCACAGGCCACAAGTCTTCAGTGAGTCAGTCCGAAATGACAATATTCAATGATTGTTCACCTCACCACCGCTAAGAGGATCAAGCCTGCTTTGTATTAATTCGTTGTGCCACAGAGTAAAAGGGAGAAATTGATCTCCGCACCTCCATTCCTTCAAAAGGGAAACCTTTGTTCAGTAGGGAGATATATCTTTTCTGTCACCCACAATGGGGATGACCACAAGCAGGAATCCAGGCTTTTGCTTGATCATCTCCTTCATCCTTGAACAGAAAAGGCACCAAGTAATGAATGGTCTCGGCGAATGTCAAAGAGCGAGTGAATCAAACCTGACACGGCAATTGTAGAGACTCACTCCCCTCGGGGAGGGAATCGGGGGGGGTGACTCTGATCTCTGACCGCTCCTGATCGAGGAGCATGGTGCACTTTCACTTTCACATCTTTCTGCATCTCTGGAGAGAAGAGCCAAACGATGTGGAGCAGCGAGACACTGTGGAGAGCTGATGAGCGCCCCGGCGATATTATCTGAGGTCACATGTGAAGAATCAATGATTCTCGCTCCTTCTGCTGCCCCAGCTCTGTGATTTGTGCTCGCACCCCTATGGGAGCCAACAAGTCAGATGTGACAGGCTGCAAATAGCTTTATTGACATGGCAATGGGAACATCTGTGTTGATGAAGCAGTTTCAACAAACAAGTTTGCATGGTAAGGCTTCAGACGCAACATATTAGCATCGTGTTGGGAACGGACTTTTGTGATGTCACGGCAGCCTTGAAATGAAGCAGAAATGCTATATTGGGGATGTGGAATTGCGCCTGCAGAGATTTTAGGGGAGGGTGGCTTGAATAAAGAGCAGCAGGGGTGCCAAAGCTGCAGCCACAGACGTGTTTTGTCATGAGCATATGTCTTAGTCAAGAGTCACAGAGCGTTGGGACTGGCAGATGCTCAGGGTGAGATCAGCTGCTCCATTAGCACTTCACTCTGTACATTTCCCCCGACTCGCACCACCCACTTCCCTACGGACACGACACTCTTGTAGCTCAGTGGGTGAAGATGCAGATCCGATTCGTGAAGATGCAGATCCGATTCATGAAATTCCTCTTTAAAAAATGCCAAGTGTAATTGAGAGCATGTATTTTTTTTTCACCTCTTTGAGAAGAATTCTACATTTTGATGAATTGCTCCTTCATTTCATGTTGTTTGAGAGCTCTTCCCAAAACAATGGCTTCCAGGTGACAAAAAAAAAACGTGGTTCCCAAGCATGCAGTTTAACTATTGCTATTGCAAGCAACTACCTACCGATGTGACATGTTACACTCATCTCAACTCATGTTACTGCCATCTTATCAAGGTAAAGCAGGCTGACTCATGCAGTCTTCTGTGTTTGGATTCATTTTGACACGGGAATGTCAAAAGCTGCAAAGAAAGAAAGAAAGAAAGAAAGAAAGAAAGAAAGAAAGAAAGATGTTATGCTGGAACTGTTATTCAGGAATAGTCACAGTATGAATCCCTTTTCACACTGCACTGAGGCAACGTGCAGTCAATAATCCCTTTCAAAGGCCATGTAAACGCGCACAAAAACCCAAACATGCTCTTATTTGGATTTTTTTTTAAACCAGAATAAGACCCCTGGGTTACCCATTTTCTAAACCGAATATTTATATAAACTCGTATTGCGGTACTTCCATTGAAAGGAACATTGGTTTGTACCTATATCTATTCGGAATGGATCTTGGTCTACACAACGACCATCTTACATTGTTACTCGCAAAAACAAAAAACAAAAAACAGAATAAGACCCCTGGGTTACCCATTTTCTAAACCGAATATTTATATAAACTCGTATTGCGGTACTTCCATTGAAAGGAACATTGGTTTGTACCTATATCTATTCGGAATGAATCTTGGTCCAAACAGCGACCATCTTACGTTGTTACTTGCAAAAAACAAACAAAAAAACAAAAACAGAATAAGACCCCTGGGTTACCCATTTTCTAAACCGAATATTTATATAAACCCGTATTGCGGTACTTCCATTGAAAGGAACATGGGTTTTTACCTATACACTATTCGCAATGAATCTTGGTCTACACAGCAGCCATCTTACATTGCCACTAAGCAAGCCTTAGTTGAATACATTAAATTCTCCATGGCATTCACCCGTCATTTTCCATATACAGTGAAAATGCCACCAATATAAGTCCATGCGTTTGGTGCACACAGACAAAAAAAAAAAAAAATGTTATCTACTAATAGTCTACGTTCATTTGAATTCAAATACTACAACGTATGTGACGTTATTGTTGTAGAATAAACCTTTTCAACCAAATAGCGCAAAATCAAAATCAATACAGCTTAGAATCAGATTGGTATTTATTAGCGGGAATTCAATTTAGCACTGACTTAAATCTGGTTAGAAAAAAAATGCTAAAGGCAATGAGTGAAGACGCCTTATTCTGCCCCAGGCTCCGTTGGGAGACATTTTAATATCTCACACAAAACAGAAGTGTGAATTTAATGTACACAATCTATGAAGCATAAAGGTTGCAGAATTAACATAAACGTCTGCCCTGTGGGCCTTTTATCCTGTCACGTATGAGATCCCTCAAACTCGGCTTTAAAAGCAGTCCTCTCTCGCTCTGGGTTTATTGACTGCCAGTAAAGTTGCAGTACATTGCAGAAGTGTTGAACTGTCAGTGGAAATATACGGCCTGCGTCCGGTACCCAGGTGTGAAAAGGCGAACGCCGGTTACATTTGCCCATTTCTCTTGTAACGTGTGACAGGCTCAGCAGGTCTTTACTGAATGTGAGTTCCCCATGGCCAACAAACGGCCAACAAAATCCACAAAACTAATTATCGGTGTTGGGAACAATTGCAAACAACATGGATGAGTCAAATGTAAAAATGTTTCCCTTCCGCAAGGGGGAAGAATACAAGATGAAATTCGATGAAAATAAAAAAAGGATTTTGTTGCCATGTCTTCTCAAGGTGTTCACACATGAGTCTGTTCACAGACACGCATGTTGATTTGTATGTGCCCGTGAGGCTGGGGGCGGGGCCAGGGGAGGACGGAGCACTTCTAACGGCTTTTGGATGTAGATAAATGGCTTACAGATGGCCTCACTCAATATATTCAAATGAGATATAAAAGTAGGGGTGGCTACCAATACATGCATGGTTCTTGTGTGATATGATTCAAATGCCAATTAGCCACTTTTTTTTTTTTTCAAAGCAATTCAAACTCTTACAATGAACCAGACAAAAATATTTGTTTTCTTTTGCAAGGCAGAAAACTCGTGTGATTATAATCTGGATCAAAACTGTTTAGCCCAGAGAAAAACATTCAAATTGATTTTGTATTTGCAATGAAAAATGGTAAACCTTTAGTGTTTAAATTGTGAATGTTAGCATTACCGTTTTCCAATAGACTAAAACTTTAGAGAGAAAAGACCAAACTTAACAACTTGACAACTTGAAGTTGTTTTAAATGTGTTTTTTTTAATTAATTGTATTACAAATAAAATAATAAAATATAAAAAGTCATTTTTGAAAATACCAAAAATAAATCTTAAATATGATGAATTGTATATACTGTAAAAAAATAAATAAATAAATAAATAATTAAATTAAAAAAAAAAAAAACGTATAAAACACACCTGTGTATATTACTCCCCCAAAATAACTTTCAAAAAGCAGGTATTTTTTTCCCTGTAAATGTGTATAATATGGTTCCATGATTTGCTGGCATTGTTTATTATATTGGCCAAAGATTTATTTATTTATTTATTTATTCATGTATTTATTTATGTATTTTATTTATTTATTTACATTTTTTTTTTAATAATTTTAGTATTTCTGGGCTGCTAGGTCCAAAAATGGCATAATTTTTTTGTGAATTGGCATTTAAGAGTTTCTGTTTACAATTAATAGTGGTCAAAAAAATAATAGAAAATATGTAATTGGTGATATATCTTTGTAAAGAAACTTTGTTTATGTTTCACACATTCCCACAACAGATTTGAAATTGTCTTTTGAATACCCTTCGTGGCAATATTATAAGATTTAAAATTATAATATAATCAGCAGTCCACACTTTGCTGGAGAACCGCTCAGCAGCAATCAAAAACAGCGCCATTGTTGTTGTGGTTGTTTTGTACTTAACGAAAACGGCCCCGTAGACATGTGCATCGAAATCAACGTACATACAAACAGCAAAAAATAATTCATGGATATTCACAATGAGCGCTTCCACGGTTGGATCGCAATAGGCTCCCATTAATAAACTGCCCAACAATGAGTTTATTATTGGCTGGATAATTGTCTTGATTCAGTCTTCTCAGTCCACAGACAATGTCCTGGAGGGGTTCTGAGCTACTAATGCACGCCACACTACATAGTACTATCAGCATAAATTGTATTTAGCCACGTCTCACCTATAACACAGGACTGGAAAAGAAGCTCAAATGCGATTATGCACACGAAGAATTAATCCGGAGATGAGCGCAGGGTAATGTATGCTAATTATCTAACAGGATATTCTTACATAGCAATTAGCATATCTGTGAGGCCAGACAGGGATGGTAGGGCAGCCGGAAAGAGAGAGGGGAAGGACACGGCTGCTGATAAGAAGTACAGCTTGGTTTTTTCGTTTTTTGTTTTTTTTTAGGTGCTGTTTTTTTTAATTTTTACATTAAATTTAATGCCACACAGTAAAGCTATACTACAATTATAATAATCAGTTTTTAAACTTCTCTCTTAGCAGGAAGATTGCAGCACGATACAATGTATATAATGTACAGTATCTGGATATAAAAATTCATTTAACATCCCTTATATATATATATATATATATATATATATATATATATATATATATATATATATATATATATATATATATATATATATATATATATATATATTAGGGGTGTTAAAAAAATCGATTCGGTGATATATCGCGATACTACATCGCGCGATTCTCGAATCAATTCAATAAAAAAAAATCTAATTTTTTATTTTTTATTTTTTTAAGAACTCAGAATTGTTCATTCGGTAGTCTTACCGATTCAACGTCTTATCATATTGCCTTTTTTTTTTTTTTTTTTTTTGTGTGCGTCTGTGAATTGATTTTTAAACTCCCATTTTTAATGGAAAAATATTCAACAAAACGTCTGACTTCGGGTTAGGATTCACACCTTGAGCATGGAAGAATGTTATATGAACGGAACATTAAGCCTTAATATTTTATTTTAATGCTGTTCAAACATGAAACAGATTACAACCTCTATAAGACTGAAATTTCAGATAAATAAATAATACATTTTCATATAAATCTTACACTCTACAAGCTTACTGATTAGTATTTTCTAAATTTGAATGAAAAAAAATCGCAACAATCGACATAAATTCGTATCGGGATTAATCGGTATCGAATCGAATCGTGACCTGTGAATCGTGATACGAATCGAATCGTCGTTATATATATATATATATATATATATATATATATATATATATATATATATATGGATGTTGAATAACTGATCATTTTAAAGAAAGAACTATTTAGCCCAATATCGCATTTTTCCTTAAAATTGCACGAAATTAAAGGCAATTTTCTATTCTTTCAATTTCCCAAATTTTGCTGGCATATGATGTAGGTCACAAATTATTATAAGTCGTCATCAGATTGTCGGTGGTTGGTACATGTTGCATTTCACAACGCGTACTTTTATTCCGATAATTTATTGACATTTTCCAACAATAGGAACCGGTTTGATTTTCCCCTCTGTCTGCCCTGCAAACCCTCATTGCATAAAACGACCAGGAGCCACTGTATCAATTCTGATTTTGGTATTTAGGTGTAATCAGCCATGTAGAACACCAGCTTGCAAAAAAAAAAAGCCTGGCCTTTTGTAAGACATCCATCTGTTTTGTGCATTGAGAAAAGCCCCGGTCCCAAAGAGCTGCCGCTGATAAAAGGGTAAGCATGAGAAGGCCCAGCTGAAAGGACAAGGGTGGGCGGCGGCATCGAGACGCAGTCTGTCTGTGACACTTGTGCGCTCCACTTGTATTCTTATGTTGAATCCATGACTCCCCTGCTTGCATACAACTCGGAGATCAGAGACTGACAGCTGCTGACACGGTGGAGAAACAGGCCGGGACGTGCGTATGGCAGATGCACAAATGCGGGCCGCCGTGCGCGATACCGTCCGTCTACCTCTCGCTCTCTTCATCTGTTTGGCTAATATTTTCCATCGACGCGCCAGTGTACGTATCACGCGTCGCCTGCGACCTCTCGGTGGGGGTAGAGCAGCACGGGAGCGGATCGATTCATACAGTTGACTCGAATGGACGGGAGCCAGAGTGGGAACAGATGATCCGGAAGTCCTCCTGAAAGACCTTCCACAAGATGTTCATGTGCCTATAAACACTTTCATCCATTCATTCAGAGGAACTTCTCTGTTCTATTTCATGGCAAAAGCTTTTGATGGGGTTGATGTCAGGGTTTTGTGAGCGCTTTCACACGATACTCCAACTATGTCTTCATACAAACAATCGCAGGGCACATTTTGGCTAACACAAATTCGTGAACAATTTAGAGCAGTGGTGTCAAACATAAGGCCCGCGGGCCGGATCAGGCCCGCAAAGGGGTTTAATCCGGCCGGTGAGATTATTTTGTGAAGTTAAAAAAAAAAAAAAAGAATTGTAATACCGGACTAATTAACGGTTTAATTTATTATTATTATTATTATTATTATTATTATTTATTTATTTATTTATTTTATTTATTTATTTATTTATTTTTAACGATACAAATTCAGTTACTGGTAATACAAATAGATATGACAAGGATTAGCGTCCTTATAACGTTATTAACTGTGCCACGCAATGCATTCTGGGAACAATATATATGCAAAAAGAGGTAGATTTAACACATGCACGTCTCAGTGTTGCCGTGTTTTACTTGCATTTGTATTATTTTTTGGATCAATATGATTACAGTTGAGCTCCGTAATTCATGGCTGGAATACAAATAGCGGAAATCTGCGTATAATTGACGGGAATCGTTTTAAAGTTATATACTGTTATTTTACCGACACGGCCCACTTGGTAATATATTTTCCTCCATGCGGCGCCTGAGCTAACATGAGTTTAACACCCCTGCTGTATATGGTATATTCACAATAGTTTGGTTGTACATTTTGATATTTGAGTATTGAATGTTGAATTTTCTTTTTTTGTTACAGTAAAGTGTCAAAGAGTTGGAAGTAAGCACACTTTGCTGATCTGTGCAAGCATGAATTTGAGAACAGTTGCTAAGGAATACTTTGAAAATGATGGTTTAATAAGGTTAAATGTGTTTAAAATAGTGCAGGATAAATCTAGTTTTAAACATGATTTTAGAATGTGTTTTGGTAACACAGATTTTCACTTTTAACTCATTTGCTCCCAATAACGTGTAAATCCGTTTTTTTTTATATGTTTTGTGTCCCAAAGACGTATTTATACGTTTTTTTTTGTTTTTTTTTTATGAATGAGTGTGTGAATGAGTTTTAATAGCTCTGACTGACCGTCTCAAACAAGACTCTCACATTGGACTCGTTAGTTTGTGGACTGTAGGTATTTGTGAAATCAGCCACTTATTTGCATGGAACAAACATTCAGATGATTTTATTTGTGGAAATAATATCTTGAATTCTCCGTGCTAGTGAGAGAATTGTCACATGTTCTGCGTAAAAGCCTTTTCTTTCTCCCCTGCTAGTAGAACCGTATGTCTCCAGGGTCCAATCCCCCCACTCTTTCATTCCCCCAAACACGAACACGCTCCTGAGCCCCACCCCCTCAGGCCAAGCGGGCCTCCCCTTTTTTTTTTGCCGGCACTCCCGATAACTGACGGCAGCTGCATTGATGAGCACAATGCGTGCGCCAAGGCAGCTCAGCTGGCCTCTCTCCCCACTTGACACCGCTTTGACCTGAGCCGTGTGACTTGTCCACCCTGCAGGCTGCTGTGCCTCGCCCTCTCGCAGTCTGGCTCCATATCTCTTCTCCCCACACACGCTGCTCGCAGGCAGGGCGCGCCTCCAGCAACGTGTGCATCCTCGGGTCAGCCGGGTCAATTAAATTCAAATTGAAGATAAATGATTTGTAAATCATGTAGATAAGGGCCTAATACACCATAGAGGGAGGCTGCGTTGCCTTTAGGAACATTGTTTGTAAAGAGATAAAGTCTCTTTCCAAAAGAATAAAACCGATGCAGTACAACACAAAAAAATTTTGTCCTGTTTTTAACTTGCTATGAATGTCATTTGCTTGTTTTTAGTTGGCAGGATTACATTAATAAAAAAAAAAAAAAAAAAAAAAAAAAAAAGTCCATGTAATGATGGTAACCCTAATGAATTTTATCACTGATAAATCTGGATACTGTAACGTTCCGACTACTGTCGGTGGAAAAGTGGATCCCAAAAACGTAGGCCCAGACAGGAAAATACAATTTTGATGAGGTTTATTGACAAACCCACCAAAACGTAAAACGCTGGCTCAGATGCCAGGAGAAAAAAAACACAACATAAAGTGCGAGTACAATACTCGGAAAAGTTAATAAAAAACACTTGCAAAAGGTAAGGAGAAAAAGGGGTTAACAAAAAATATTTACAACGCAAGCTAGTTCTATCGAATCACAGTAACACACACTACAATCTAACTATATACAAAACAGAAAGCGCCGTGGCAGATACACGTGAAAAAATACTAACTTTTCAAATCAAAATAAGACAACACAAGACTAAGATTGAGGAACAAAATGTCTAGAGAACGACTTGAGCAATGGCTGCGTGCAAGAAATAACCCGACAGTGATCTGTCGCTCCGGGAGTCCTTTTAAAGACCTCTTGATTGCGGCAATGCGCCTCAGGTGTGGCGCAGGTGGACACGCCCCCTTCACTCGCCCAATGGAAAAACACCAGAAACACGGACTGAGAGCAGGATCATGACAGATACAAAAATGAATAGAATCTTTTTTTTTTTCAAATGCCGTTTCAGGATATCTTGTTTTTATGTCATTCTTCAAGAACCAGAAGGTATTTTTCCGCTGAAAGAATAGAGTAAATTGTTATTATTGTCTATAGACAATATTTAATCTGTGATCACGATACTTCACGATAAATGCCATTCATTCCATCCATTGCCTTGCCTGATTGAAAAAACTTCAACAATTCTTTTCTTGTCGACTTTCTCTCTGACTCACAAATAAAGAGTACAGTCTTAGCCCGTGGATTGATCCGTATCTTTTCACCACACTCGCAAACTCCCATCTGTGCGCGAGCAACGTTGGCGTACGCACCATCAGTGTGAAAGAGCTTGTGACAGCATCCCTGAGGGACTCGTGACGCCGAGGAAGCTAAACAGAAGCTGATGGTGTGACAGCGCAAGGGGCAGGAGGGGACAGGGGAAAAGACCGACCCCCCCCCCCCCCCCCCCCTTTTGGCCCCGCCCTGCCATTCTGCTCCTTTATAACTTTACAAAATAGCCTTTTAATTTGCTTTAACGTCTGTGGTGTCTGAATTGTGCCTGCATCAATCACCATCATCACCAAGAGGCTGAGGGCACTCGGTCCCTTGGGCCCTCTCAGAGAACGGCCCCTCGGGCACATCACTCTCGTTGGCCTCAGATGGGAGATGGATCCCTCGGCCTCGCTGCGCCTGAAACATGTCCGCCGTGAAGTGCTGAGTAAGGGTTACAGTAATGGAGTAATATCCTAAACCGTTGCAACATCCTGTCAATGCGAAGACCATACAAAGTGCATTGCATCAAATTGGTCCGCATGGCCGTCTTGCTGATGCAAGAAAGCCCGCAAACACTACATGGATTACGGGAACCGTATCCTGTGGTCTGACGAGACCAAGATGACCTTATTTGGTGAAGATGGTGTCAAGACTAGTGTGTCTTGACGACAGTCAAGGATGGTGGCGAGTAGGGGTGTGAATTGCCTCGAAGCTGGCGATTCGATCCGTATCACCATTCATACGTCACGATTCGATTCGATACCGATTAATCCCGATATGAATTTACAAGTCGATTGTTGCGATTTTTTTTTTCTCACTCAAATTTAATATAACATTCTTCCATGCTTAAGGTGTGAAAGTTAGACATTTTGTTGAATATTTTTTTCATCAAAAATGGATGTTAAAAAATCGATTTGAGAATTGCGTGCTGTAGTATCACGATATATTGCCGAATTGATTTTTTACACCCCTAATATATATATATATATATATATATATATATATATATATAGATTCTCGAATCGATTCAATAATCGGCAGAATCGATTTTTTTTTTTTTTTTTTTTTTTTTTTTTTTTTTTGGATTCACACCTTGAGCATGGAAGAATGTTATATGACTGAAATTTCAGATAAATAAATAATACATTTTCATATAAATCTTACACTCTACAAGCGTACTGATTAGTATTTTCTAAATTTGAATGAAAAAAAATCGCAACAATCGACTTATAAATTCGTATCGGGATTAATCGGTATCGAATCGAATCGTGACCTGTGAATCGTGATACGAATCGAATCGTCAGGTACTAGGCAATTCACACCCCTAATATATATATATATATATTTATTTATTTTTTATTTTTTATTTTTTTTTTATTTTTTTTTTTTTTTTTTTTTTGCCCTAGTGGGAAGTGTCATGTTCTAAGGCTGCATAAGTGCTGTCGGCATTGGAATCATGAATGCCAGCATCCTGAAGAAGAGCATGAGCCCCCTCCTTCTGGAAACTGGGCCACTGGGCAGTATTTCAACATAAACATGACAACATTGGTGCGTTTCCATTACCCTCAGTTTTGCGCAAAAGGCATGTTTCGCAAAAGTAAGCTGGCAATGGAAACACCGGATTTGCGAGAAAAAAAAAGACTCAAATATCGCAAAAAAGTGTTTGCGCTTTCATGAGGTGGTTTTTGAGACGTATCGAAAAAGAAGTATTTGGCAAAAGTGTAATGGAAACACTTTTTGCGCATTAGTAGTCATGTGACACCCGCCCGGTCACGGAGGAAAGGAATCTAACACGTTGTTTATGTGCGTTTTTATTAAACTTGCAATTATTATTTGTTTTGATAATGATTCATTTCAGTTTTGTGTTTTAGTTTTACACGCTGAAGTGATTCGTATCGGCTACTGCACGTCAAAAGACAGAGAGGTGTAATCGAGCGAGCCTCCTTCGAGAAGTTGAAGGAGAGCAGAGCGTGAAATCCTGTCCTGTTATGTCTGGTTCATTTAGCAGAAAACATCAGAAAATTTAGCTATTTGTAACCCGCCTTTTACCCAGCCTCTGCATGGGAACAACATTTTTAGCACGACAGGAAGTAGGAAGTACGCGACCACTCGCTTTTGTGTCAGAACTGCTTGCAATGCCGACACTAAATGCCCGAAACCGCCCGATGAGGGGTGAATGTTTTGAAAGTAATATAACCACACTGGGCGTCCGTCTACGGTAAACATCATGAGCACCTCCTACAGAACAGCGAGGTCTCGCGAGCAGTGTTGCCGGTAACGCGTTATTAAATAATTAAATAACGGGTTACTCAAAAAAATTCACTTCCCAAAGTAACTAGCAGTCTAACGCGTTACTTTATTCTACAAAGTAGTCTGATTAAAGTTACTGTCCAGAGATTCAATGCGTTACTCCACGTTTTCATGAAGAAGGCAAAATATCTCACTGTTGTAACAAGTCACAAACAACTGCGGCTAACTACGAAGATGAGGCGGAAGTCATTGATCACCACACTGAATTCAGCCATGGTCTGGTCGTGAATGGTTTGCACATTCAAAACAAAAGTGATGATACTTTTACTACTAGTTTTATTAACCAACAGGCACACAACGCAACAAAAAAAGTGAACATTATGGACCATAAAAGTGGTAAAAAAATAATAATTTATTTCCATCCTCAACTGGTCCGTGAAGCATTCTGGGATGAGGTCGTCTCCGCCCTCTCGCCAGGGGGAGTGACGTCACACAAGTCACGTTTTCAGCATGCACGAGTCCACTCAAGTGGACACACTTGGAATAGCGGAACAAACAATAGAGGAATTAAGGGGATTTTCATTTTCAACCTGGATAGATTTTTATTTTTTGTTTTATAAAAAGTATTTACCTTACAAGAAGTCAAGAGAGACTGCCTATTTTGTTTTTCATTAAAAAAAACTTTATTTTCATGTTAAAAATGCACTTTCAATAAAGTATTTGGAACTCCGTTTCTACCGCATTATTTTTATGTTGAGATGGTGTTATCGGCAGCTGCTGAAAGTAACTAAAAAAGTAACTTTTAATCTAACTTAGTTACTTTTCAAATCAAGTAATCAGTAACGCAATTTAGTTACTTTTAAAACCAAGTAATCAGTAAAGTAACTAAGTTACTTTTTCAAGGTAACTGTCGCAACACTGCTCGCGAGACGGGACATTCCGAGAATTGCGCTTCAGAAGCGAAACTCTCGTCAGTGGAAACACCGACAATTCGCAATTGTACTTTTTCGAAATAGTACAATATCGCTTTTGTTTTTTGCGAAAAAGGGGTAATGAAAACGCACCTCGTGAAGGGTGAAGGTGATAGCCTTGCCAAGCCTGTCTCCAGACCTAAACCCTATTGGAAATCTCTGGGTATCCTCAAACAGAAGATGGAGGAGTGTAAGGTCTCAAAAATGTCTGCCAGGTTGATGATGTCATGATGGAGTAGTGGAAGATTATTGCAGAGGCAACCTGTGAAGCTGGTGAACTCCATACATCCACTTTCTTGACCGCTTATTCCTCATAAGGGGGGTGCTGGAGCCTATCACAGCTGGCTTTGGGCAGCAGGCGGGGTACACCCTGAACTGGTTGCCAGCCAATCGCAGGGCGAACAACCATCCACACTCACAAGCACACCTCGGGACAATTCGGAGCTGCCAATCAACCTGCCATGCATGTCTTTGGAATGTGGGAGGAGACCGGAGTACCCGGAGAAGACCCACGCGGGCACGGGGAGAACATGCAAACTCAAACCCAGGAAGGCCGGAGCCTGGACTCGAACCCGAGTCCTCAGTACTGGGAGGCGGACGTGCTAACCACTCAATCACCGTGCCGCCACAGGCAAGGAAGTGTTGGAAAAAATAATGTCGGCCGCACAATATTGACATGACGGTTTGATAGATGCGCATATCATAAAGAGTTTGTGGCTTATTATTTACCCTCTTATCAATGCTTTTGTCATTTTCACCAATCAGCTTTGAACCCTTTTTTAACTCACTTGCTCCCAAAGACGTATTTATACGTTTTTTGTTTGTTTGTTTTTTATGCTCGAGCATATAGAAGGCTTTGATGCAGCCTCTGAACTGAAGAGAACGCTTGAATCAAAGGTAGTTATTACAAAAACGGCCAGCAGGTGGCAACAGAGTATAAGAGATCAACCGGGGCCATGTTGCAGAAAAAACTCCTTTCCCCACTGTATTAAACAGATTTGTGAATCGTGGTTAAACTTAGCTATATTCCAATGCTAATTGCTGCAAAACGGAAACATAAAAATATACTTTTTTTCCTATTGAAAGAAGACATGCTAAATCTTCTTTTAATAGGTTCCATGTTTTTATCACAAATAGAACACAATATTCTGTGGGCCTTGCAAAATCAGTCAAAATGCAGCTGGGAGTGAATGAGTTAATTAGCCTTCTCTAATTAATTTTGTTTTTTATTTATTCATATAAACGGTCCTAGTGTGTGGGCTCATCATGTTGTTAAGGCCAATTAGCAGCAATTAACAAACACTAATGACATGCCCTCACCCTCCTTCCCAAAAAAAAAAAAAAAAAAAAAAAAAGGTGTGCTCATGCCAGATTCCGGTGCTCGTGAAAGACCTCTTGTGTGTTGCAGCGGTGGGGGCCAGCAGCACACTGGGCAGAGGCGGCTCATCAACACCTGCATCGGAGAACCCGAACCCGGACGGAAACACTTCTTCACACTCGCACCTTGGAACGCCATCTTGATAATTGCTTTATACCTCCTGCTTGAGTCACTACCAGCGATACCGGTTTTAGGATTGTTTGCGTAATGACTACAAATTGTGTTTGGACATTTTCGAAACATGACAACACATTAGAAATCTTACGATCGAGGTGGAAATTGGCAAATTGAGCGGGGAATTGAACCTTTTCAGTGATCATACTTGCCAGTGACAAAACAGCTGAAAATGTTCAAATGAACATGCAGGTTACCGACTAACAATTAATTTAACTCAATGCTGAGTAAAAATAAAAATATATAAATAAATCAACATTGGACAGCGTTAATACAATTGAATTAACGCTTCAGGTTAAATAAATCGTGAAAGTAAACATGACTCCTATCAGATTATTTACTATACTGTGGAAAAAACTAATAAAAAAAAAAAAAAAAAAAAAAAAAAAAAAAAACTCCCTCAAACATTCTTTAACACTGCATTGAGTTATAGAAGATTAACTCTGGAGGCTCAAATAACTGATAAGTGTTATTTACATGCTGGATTGTACTGGTAGACTGGTGCAAAATATTGTACTATATTTAGGCAGGGAATATATTTTTTCTGTTACCTGAAAAACCTTATATGAAAAATTGATCTAGCCCCTATTAACTCATTTGCTCCCAAGAATGTGTAAATACGTTTTTTTTAATGTAAGTGTCCCAAAGACGTATTTATAAGTTTTTTTGGTTTTTTGTTTATGCTAGAGCATACACAAGGCTTTGATGCCGCCTCTCAACTGCAAAGAACGGTTGCAGAAATGGTAGTTATTACACAAACGGCCAGCAGGTGGCAGCAGAGCAAAGGAGATCAACCAGGGCCATCTAGAAAAAAAGCTCAATTACTTACAATTTTAAATAGATTTGTGAAAACTGATGAAACTTAGCTCTCTTCTAATGCCAATTGCTGCAAAGCGGAAACAGATAGAAACATATTTTTTTTCCTGATGAAAGAAGACTTTAATCTTCCTTTTTGGTAGGTTCCATGCTTTTATAGCAATAGAACACAATATTCTGTGGGCCTTGCAAAGTCAGTCAAAATTCAGTAAAACAGCCGGGAGCGAACGGGATTGCGAAATGTGAAAATGGCGGCGAGTGAATGAGTTAATGATAACAAAATATTGATTATTTTATGCTTTTGCATTGATTTCCATTAACAAATATGCTGCTTAACATTTCTCGTTTTTTTTTTTTTTTCTATTTCCTATAAAATTATTTTGACTATGTGCATTTCACGCTGATATTTCTCAAGTGGATCTGCCAGTATGTACTGTCAAAACTACACATCAGTCAATTTAATACCAAATCCATCTGTGGGCTGAGGACTACAAAGTTGACTTTGCAATGTGATGTTGCTTTCAAGAATTTCAGAAAATCCACAATCACCAATGAGCAAAGCGTCGGCACGTGAACTAAAAATGTGCAATCTTCATCGTCTGTGCTATATGAGAACGTCGAATGCAAAATGTGGTCAAGAGATTATTACTGTTAATCATCTTTGTCTTTTGAACACAAATGAAGACTAATGCAAGGACCAAGTGTGTGTGTGTGGAAAGCTTGATGGCGGTACTAATGATGTCACACTGCTCAGTTTAAAAAAAGAAAAAAAAAAGTCATCATGGTCATCATATATGATATGAATTAAATATATGGATGGATGGATTATGCAATTTGTTAGTGTTACTTAAGATGTAATATAACTCAAATTTACACTACTGTCACATTATTTTATTCTTATTTTTGCAATCTGCTATGTAAATGTGTGTTCAATTTATTCAAATGTTATTAATCAATCAATAAATCAATCAATAGTGCAGGCATATGTTCAATAATATATGCATTATAGCAAAGCATTTAACTTTTAATGTCATTTCATAGACAGTATGGTGTTTCCCCTCGAAGGGTGAAAATTAAAACGCCTTTTGATTGGCTTTCATCCTCGTGACGTCACCAATTTCTCGCCATGTGATTGGCTGTTAGCTGCGGGGAGCTCATTAGTGCGCCTCTCTCGACTGACATTACAACAGAGGGGGAAAATGGGACACAAATGGCAAGGTTGGACACACTGACAGAACCCCTCGTTGTTTTTTTTCCACTATTCGTGACGAGATTCAGGATGTACTGACGACGCAGCGGCGGGCTTGATGTTGACGAAATTTGCTCCACTTCTGACATCATCTTGATTTGGCCCAACTGTTTTCGTGTCTAAGCCAGAAATGTTGTCTGCCGGTCTTTTTGCATCAGGTGACCTGTTGTTTGGGAGCTGTTGGTCTTGCGTGGATTCTTTTTGACATGTTGAAATCCTTTGGATAATCCTCGTCATTATTCACATTGACTTGGATGCGCGGAGAGCAGCTGGATAAGAACGCCGATGCGACGGGGAGCCTGGAATACATTTTCAGAGCACTGTGTTGCCACAATTTTTGGTTTCATTTCCCGGAATTCACCCTGCACGATGATTCATTGCGCCAACTGCGAAAAGCCAATTGTAGATCGGTTCTTGCTCAAAGTTCTGGACCGACCGTGGCACGTTCAGTGCGTGCAGTGCTGCGAATGCAAGTGCACTTTGACAGAAAAGTGTTTTTCACGGGAAGGCAGACTCTACTGCAAGAATGACTTCTTTAGGTAAGAGTCTTCTATTAAATGATGCGACTATATCTATCTATCTATCTATGAGGTCATGTGATAAACAGGAAAAGAGAAAAAAAATAATAATAAATACATAATTAAAAAAATAAGAATAAATGCCTGTAATAATAATAATAATAATAATAATAATATTTTTTTTATTATTATTTGTTTCAGGCAATTTCAAAACACACAACAGGTATCAGGCTCCACCAAAGAGCAAGAAACCAACAACAACAACAAAAAAAAGCGAAAAAAAAAAAAAAAGTGTAGATAGAATCCAATTTTGCCTGAAAGGGAGTGGGAAGAAGAAAAACTTATTTAATCCCAACCCCATCTCCCATTCAAAATGTCAAGCTTACTACAAGCTAATAAGAATAATAATGTCGGATATGGTACATAATGAAAGAGAAATCACCTATAAAGAATAAGAAAAAAATGGATACAATTAGCCTACCAAAATAACCTACATACCAAATGTAAATATTTGCATGCATGTTATTTTATTATTATTATTATTATTATTATTATTATTATTATTATTATTATTATCATTATTTTATTATTATTATTATTTGTGGCGAATGGCATTAAATGTAATTAAATGTGTTTATTTTTGTATTTATTCCATTTTGCCTTACTGCAATACTCGACTGGGCGTTGTTTTTTGGGGTTTTTTTTTCTTCAGGACTTTAGACATTTAATGACATTAATTTATAATAATAATAATAATAATAATAATAACAACCCGTGTCCGCGTTGCATATGCCGCACATGAATAGCTGCTCTTTCTTGCCTGCCACAGGAGATTTGGGACCAAGTGCGGCGGTTGCTCCCAGGGGATTCTGCCCAGCGATCTTGTCCGCAGGGCCAAGAGCAAAGTGTTCCACCTCAACTGTTTCACCTGCGTGATGTGCAACAAGCAGTTGTCCACCGGCGAGGAGCTCTACATCCTGGACGAGTTCAAGTTCGTTTGCAAGGAGGACTACCACAACAACAACGGCAAAGACGGCATTCACCTCTCAGGTTCGAATTATTATTATTATTATTATCATCATCATCATTATTATTGTTGTTGTTATTGTTATTATTGTTATCATCATCATCATCATTATTATTATTATTATTATTATTGTTATTGTTATGATTGTTATCATCATCATCATTATTATTATTATTATCATTATTATAATTTCATTTTTTTTTTCATCATCATTTTTCATTTATTTCAGGCAATAGTATTACAGTTGAACACAGCAGCAATAGGTCATACTGTAGTTTCATAATATGAACAGAGAAAAAATAAATAAGAAAAAAAATACAAAAAAAATATTATCATCATCATCATCGTTATTATTATCATAATAATAATAATAATAATTATTATTATTATTATTATTATAGTTGTTGCATTACGTATCATTTCTTATCGATGTAATTATTTAATAACTATATAATACGTTTTTTTTTTTGTCGATATCAAAATGTTTTTCTCACTCCCAATTTACATGTAAATTGGGTACACAGTGACGTCATAAAATAAAGCAAAAAAACAACTAACTTACAGGCAAAAAAAAATAGATTGCAATATTGGATTTGAAGGCCATATTACATTCTGTTACATTCGCTGCTTCTATCAAATTATTTGGTGCCCTCTTGCATTGAAAATAAAAATAAACTAAAACCGTCACGTGACAAAGTCCTCTCTCTTTTTTTTTTTTTTTTCCAAACGAGTTAGCTAAAGTGCAGCGTGTCTTTCCTGGGTCCATTTTGCCAGTGACGACGTGCAGCGAGCCCAGTTTATCGCCGGACTCGCAGGACCTCCAGCAGGACGACTGCAAGGACTCGGAAGCGGGCCATTTGTCGGACAAAGACGTTTGCCCCAACGAGAACGACGAGCAGGGCGCGGTGGGGAAGCGACGCGGGCCTCGGACCACCATCAAGGCCAAGCAGCTGGAGACGCTGAAAGCGGCTTTCGCGGCCACGCCGAAGCCCACCAGGCACATCCGAGAGCAACTGTCGCGGGAGACCGGTCTCAACATGAGAGTCATCCAGGTAAAATGCGGAAAGCGGCGATTTCGACGTGCGAGTTTTTGTGCGCAAATTTGGTCGCTTTTACGCACGCAATTGGTAACAGTTTTAACGCATCCGGCAGATGTGCGTCAACAACAAACAAAATGCAACATTTTCTTACACTATATCCCACCTTCCATTTTTTTTTAACATTTACATTATTTATTGACCGATTTGAACGCAATCAATTGCGCAACATACTCGATTGTTTTATTTCAATTTACGCAAAATGAAATATTTTCTGAATGCGTTTGTGTCATCCCCAAAAGGTTTGGTTCCAAAACCGGAGGTCCAAAGAGAGGCGCATGAAGCAGTTGAGTGCGCTGAGTGCCAGGAGACACATGTTCTTTCGCAGCCCGAGAAGGATGCGAGCTCTGGGGGAGCGCGTGGACACCGCCGAACTGGGACATTTCTCCTACTATGGAGGTCAGAAAAGATAAAAAAAAAAATTCTGATGATGCATGTGACTATGCTTTTTCATATTCCAGATTCGCAATGTTAAATTTAGTATAAATTAGAACCCAGCTTATGGGCTACAACAAAAAAAAAATATATAAAAAAAAAAATATATAAAAAAAAAATATATAAAAAAAAAAAATATTGCAAATCTGGAATACAGTGTTCCCTCGTTTTCCGCTGGGGTTCGGTTCCAAAAAAATACCCGCAATAAATGAAATCCGCGAAGTAGTTAGCTTTATGTTTTACAAGTCTTCTAAATGTTTTAAGGCTCTAAAATCCCCGACCGCACAATTTATACACTTTTCTCATTGAGGCGTTTACATGTTCTCACATTTCTCTCTTGTTCAAACTTTGACAATGTTCAAACCTTCATAAATTTTTATAAAATGGGTATATTACTGTAAAAAAAAAAAAAATATATGCAAAATTGCACTTGAAAAAAAAAAATCCGCGATACAGCGAGACCGCGAAAAGTGAACCGCGTTATAGCGAGGGAAGACTGTATAAAAAAAAAAAAAAAAAAAAGCATATGCATCATAAAGAAATAATTATACTAATTTCTGATTGACACTATCACTATGGGAATCTGATAATACTTTCAGAATTATATAATAAGGTTATAACTTCATTAGAAATGTTCATTTAATTTCAGTATTTTGACCATCTTGTCCATGAGAAAAATTGTAGAGAATTTCCATGATAATTAGTCAACATGTGCATTATTTGGAATTGGGTTATTCAATGTAGTGGCCTAACTACTGTTTGATTTTATGACCACCCTGAAGTTGCCAAGCAGAATTTCATTGCTTTGGGGGTGTCCAAAGTTTTTCCGCCGAGAGCCGTCGGCATATACAGAAAAATTGAAAGATGCAAAGGCTACTACTTATTATTTTTATTTCATTGTGTTATTTATCAAGCACACTGAAATCAGTCAACCAAGCAATTGTTGCTATTAAATTAAAATGTTGTTGTTGTTGTTTTACTGCTACCTGAACAACTTTCTATAGCAAAATACTTTTAGATTTTGTGGCGGTCAGAGACCCTCTAAGTCCAACCCACCAGAAAATATCCAAAATAGCCGAATCACATCTCTACGTTCAGAACCAAAACAGGGCAATCGGTCCTAAACTAACAATTGCAAACTAACAATTGTTAAAGCAATTACTTGGGAATCATTCATGTTTGAACCTCGACGCAGAGCTGAAAATGGAGGAAAACATTTTTGCTTGTAAAAATGAATTAGCATGTTAGTAATTCATTAAATTAAATACCTTATTTTTAAATGGTTAATTTGCATCTTTGCATAATTACAAAAACTCTACGAATAGCCTAATAAAACACATTTATTAGCTGCAAATGTTTTTAGTGTATGCCACGGGATGCTTAAAAATGGCCCCGGGGCCACAAATGGCCCTCGGGCCATCTTTTGGACACCACTTGTAAATTAGATCATTTGCATCTTTGCATAATGACACCAAATCTACAGTGTATAAAACAAATTTATTAGCAGCGAAGTTTGTTTTTTAACCGGAAAATACCGTGGGGGCCACAAATGGACCCCATGCCATATTTTGGACACCGCTTGTAAATTTGTTAATTTGCATTGTTGCATATTGACAAAAGCTCTACCTTATATAAAACAAATTTGTTAGCAGCAAATTTTTAGTATGTGCCGTGGGGCGTTTAAAAATAGACGGCGGGCCACAAATGGCCCCGGGCCATATTTCAGACACCTAGTAGTTAAGTAGTTAATTTGTATTTTTGCATATTAACTCATTCACTCCCAGGACATTTTCACTGTTTTACTGGATTTTGACTGATTTTGCAAGGCCCATAGAATATTGTGTCCTATTGCTATAAAAACATGGAATCTACCAAAAGAAAGATTAGAGCCTCTTCTTTCATCAGGGAAAAAAAAAAAAAAGTAAATTTCTATCCATTTCCATTTTGCAGCAATTAGCATTAGGATATGGCTAAGTTTCATCATTATTCACAAATCTGTTTAAAACAGTGGGGAAAAGAGCTTTTTGATCTCATATTCTGCTGCCATCTGCTGGTAGTTTTTGGCATAACTACCATTGCTTCAAGCATTCTCTTCCGTTCAGAGGCTGCATCAAAGCCAAAACGTATAAATACATCTTTGGGAGCATGGTAATATTTAAAATAGAACGTATTTATACGTTTTTGGGAGTACATGAGTTAACAAAAGCTCTACAATATTTAAAACAAATGTATGAGAAGTAAATGTCATTTTTAGTGTATGCCAGGGCTGCTTAAAAATGGCTTTGGGGCCACAAATGGCCCCCAAGCCATCGTTTGGACACCTTATTTGACTGTTCATCAAATGTGGTAATTTAATGTCTATTTTTTAAACCATTCACGTATTATGTTCCTTCTCAACGAATCCAGACTATCCTGGCGAATACTACGGCCCGGGCGGGAATTACGAATACTACCAAGGCCCGCCCCCAACCCAGGCGCAGACACCAGCAGACTTGGGTTTCGTACCCTCGGCGATCCCCGCCGGGACCCCCTTAGGGGCCATCGAGCACCGCCACCCGGGACACCACTGCCCGGGAGAGGTCCAGTGCTACCCGGACGGCGTGCCGCACCACCCGGTGAACTCGCCCAGCCCGGAGCCCAACGGACCGGGTTCGATGCACAGCATCCCCGGCGACATGTGCGGCGGACCCGGCACGCCTTTCACCGCCATCGCCCTCGGCGACAACGGCTACACCAACCAACTGTCGCAGCCCTCGTCCGAGGTGAGCGAAGGGACTGTGTGGTAACGCCGGGCGTTGGTTCTGAAGGCAAATCATCACTTTATTTATTTATGTATTTATTTAATTTATTTATTGAATATGATTTTATGTGTCTACAGTCGATTGTATTCAAATGAGACTCATGAGTACTAAGTGCTGGAGCAATAAATGCATACATACTGTAGTTTGTTTCCGGTTTTTTTTTCCTGTTAATATCATACAGGACTGTCTCAGAAAATTATAATATTGTGGTAAAGTCCATTATTTTCTGTAATGCAATTAAATAAGCAAAATGCCATACATTCTGGATTCATTACTAATCAACTGAAATATTGCAAGCCTTTTATTGTTTTAACTCATTGACTGCCATTGACGGAAAAAGACGTCACATAATGCATTTTTGCTGGGCTGGCAGTGAATGTGTTAAACACAATGTGCCAATATATTTTGTGATTATATTGCAGCATCCTTTTTTCCTTTTTTCTTTTTTTAAGGCAAATTTTGCTTAAAAATCCGTCAATTTTCGTTACATCTCATCTTATCTCATTGACTGCCATTGACGGAAAAAGACGTCAAATAATGCATTTTTGCTGGGCTGGCAGTGAATGTGTTAATATTGCTGATTATGGCATTTTAAGCCAAATATCTTATCTCAAAATATTAAAATATTTCCTCAGACCAAGTAAAAAAAAAAAAAGCCATAATCAGCAATATTAAAACAATAAAAGGCTTGCAATATTTCAGTTGATTTGTAATGATTCCAGAATGTATGGCATTTTTTGCTTATTTAATTGCATTACAGAAAATAATGGACTTCACAATATTCTAATTTTCTGAGACAGTCCTGTACATCGTTTTTCAAATATTAATATGTAGGCTATGCATGCAAGTCCATCCATGCTCTTTTTCTGCTTATCCTCATTCGGGTTTCCTCATCTTTCAGTATTAACAAAGCAGCTCTCTCCAGCTAATGGTGAAAACAAGGTTTTAGATTGTGATTGTCACGTTTGTTGCATTTGACCAAAAAAAAAAGCTCTCTCAGGACTGTGTAAGCTTTTGAAATTTCATTTGTCGGAACAGGTTTGCCTTCAAAAAAGGGACGTCGGCGAGAACGCGTTTGTATAGAAAACTGATCGCGCTTTATGGAGACGATGAGTTCAAGCTTATAAATAAAGAATTATTAGCGACGGGCGGTCAAGTGTTTTACTTTGAGCCATGTAGCACACTATAATGTAATAATTCCATGAAAATGTAATAATGCCTGAAAATTATTTTGTTTTTCCTCAAACATAATCACATAAAACATGACAGAAAATGTAATATATATATGTTTATGTCAAACTTCGGAGTGAAATTTTTGTTTTGAGAATGTTTCAGAGTTGATTTCAACACCCAGTATTTTTTAAACTGATTTAAGTGAGGTCAATCTTGAAGTTAATTGACCAAGTTTATTTATTTAGTGTTAAACCAACTCTGCAATTGAAGTAAGCTCCGCCCACTGCCACAAAGACTTCTGAGATATGATTATATACTATTTCTTCATATTGTGATGTCTTGCAAGAATCCCACCAGAAAATGTTGCTTGGAATTGTCACCCTTTTTGAACAAACGGCTATCGTTGGCCATAGCCGACACCGAAAACAAAAAACAATTCACAAGCGGCGAGCATTACAAGCAATGAACAGAAGCAGCCAACATAAACGTACTGTAACGTACTACACCACGAGACCCGTGTTGCGTTTACTGACACTCGGGCATGAGAGTGCTAAACAGAATGAACGGAAAAATATTAGTGTTGTTCCGATACCGATACTGGTATCGGCAGAGGTCCCGATACTGCATTAAAACAGTGGTATTGGTATCGGTGAGTACTCACAAGTAAAATGCAGATAGCATTAATTCCAACGCTAAAAAAAAACCAAAACCTTAAGTATCGGTATGGCATCGGTATCGGCCGATACTGCAAAGCTGGGTATCGGTATCGTATCGGAACAACACTAAAAAATATAATAAAAAAGGATAACCCTTTTAGAGATTCTTGCCTCAAATGGGCGGGCACAACCATCTTGGTGGGCGGGCACGGACCCCTATGGCCCGCCCATGATGACGGGTGTGTATATGACAATAATAAGTGTTACATTATTGGTAACAATATCAGTCAGGATTTTTTTTAAATACATTATTGGTTAAATCATTTCATTATTGGGTTAAGTTGAGGGCAAATTTTATTACATTTTCAGGCATTTATTTTTTTCAGGACATTTTTTTTTTACATTATAGAATGCTACAAGCCCCAGTATTTATTTAAATATCATTGTATAAAACCTGATTGATTGTGGAAATGAATTCCAGAGCACAAAGATGAACCAAACCTTTGTAGCTACTGTATGTTTGTGCTCGCTGTGCTAGTTTGTAATTGGAAACACAACCAACACAACTCGATTATTGATGATGTCTACAGTAAAAAAGAAATACATAACAAAAGACACCTAAGACACACTTGTATGCATAATGCCAGCAGTAGCTCATGTTTGTACCGAGATGATTGTTTAAATAAGGCTGAGACTGATGTTTCTGACCATTCACTGTATGATAATTAAAAAAAAAAAAAAAAAAAAAAATCTGATTGTTATTTGTAGAAATTGACTTTGGACAAATATGAGCTTCATCCATGCAAAGACTAACTGGAATTCCTTGCAGTAAATATGTCAACATGTTTTGGAAATAGTTTTGTATGTTTTAATGTGTTATTTAAAATATTACGTCAAATAAAAAAAAATGATGTGGGCTGGATTGAATAGAAATATTCTTTTTACCCGTGTCTGATGATATTTTGTTTGCTGGACTTTATTTTGGAACCTAAGTGACAAATTGATAAACATGCATGGACAGAAAGTGGCTTTGCAAGTTTCGGGGTGACTGACACTAAGTCTAACCCTAATACAGTACTTCTCAATATTTTTTTATTTTTATTTTTTTGACACAAAGGAAGGACAAAATATTTTGCGTACCCCAACATTCCAACACAACTATAAATAGTATAATTTTCTAAAAAAACAAAACAAATTTGTAAGTACATATCAGGACTCCTTGCACACTTTCTGACTGCCACCTACTGCAGTGGATGTGCAATTGCATGTTGTACAAGTATGGCAAAATGTACGTAATGAAACAGTGCAAGTCAAGTTACTTCATTATTCCTAAATACTGTATGAAAAGTTAACCTTTATCTTGCCTAAAATGTCAGCAAGAGGAACCTTGAACTGCTTCCATAAACAATTTATATTTGCCAGGCTGCTATTTTCCTTTCGACAGCGACCACATGAATCTTAAAATGATAGCACACAACGAAAGTCACACAGAAAATGTCGGCAGCAGCATTTTCTCCATGTGTAATTAATTCATGTTTGAACATATTGTCAAATATTTGCTTCGCTTTTCTAGGATGTTTGCACCCACCATGTGGAAAAAAAAAAAAAATGCATTTTCCAAAACCGAAAATCTCATTTTGTAGCTCATCAGATCGGAATGTTGATTTTGAAGTGTGATTCTAGCTCACAAGGGTTGGGACATTGTGATTTATGAGGGATGTTTTAATATGACATTGCTACTTGTACAAGGCAAAAAAAAAAAAAAAAAAGTTGGGACCGCTGATCTTTTGCATGGTTATTGATGGACAGTATATCAAAACAATTTATAAAATCCCCAAAGAATTGTTTAAAACATGCAGGACTTGAAGTTACAGCATGAAGAAATATTGAATCTGCATAATCGATGGAAACCGCTGCTTCATAGTGTGGCGGCGCGGGACAAACGAGCAAAAAGAGAGCCACAACCTGAGACTCAGACTTCATTATACACATCCCAGGTGGTAAAGAAAAAGCCACAATATTGGCGTTGTCATGTTCACGATATTTAAATGCAACACATCTGGTTAAAAAAAAAAAAAAAAAAAAAAAAAAAAAAAAAAAAAGTCAGGTTTATTTCCGATTGGCAGTTCTAGTGCAATTTAATTTTCATAAGGGATGTTTTGGCCTTTATGTTTAAAAAAAAAAATACACTCATTGTCAGAGGAACGGGACCATGTGAAGCAAGTCAATATGTGGAGGAACTCAATGTGTGCGTGCGCTCACAACATAACATAAAAATAATAATAAAACATAATAATAGTAACATAACATCGCTGTTATGTACAAAAGCACAATATTGCTTTTTTTCAGTATGAGCTTATTTTTTTTTACAATATTGTGACTTTTTTTTAAATATCGCCAAACTCCCCACAATATCGTGAGAATTATCGTATCGTGAGCTTCGTATCGTGATAATATCGTATCGTGACGTTTGGATATTGTTACATCCTGTCACGTTTGGGGGGGGGGGGGGGGGGGATGCAAGTAAAAAGGGGATTTAATTAACAAAAAATGTAAACCAAGGACTATGGAAAAATACAAATTAACAAGGTCAGAAACAAAACTAATGACGAAAACACGAGGGCAACAAGGCATGGCATGGAAAACATGGGACAACATCGACAGCAACAACAACAATGACTCAAACAGAAGTGAAAGAAAGCAGGGTCACTAAATACACGTGGTAACGAGAAAACAACAGACACCTGGGCAAGATACAAGAGGCTTGGGGAGCTGATTGGTCAACACACTGGGAAGGGAAGACAACACTCAGGTGGACGTGGTTACACATAACGGGACAAGGGAAGAGACAAGGAATACATGACAAATAACCAAAAACACCAAAAGAAAACAAAATCCCACGCCCACAAAACCAAAACATGACACATCCCTAGTATGTAGATAAAATAAACACATGGAATGATAAGTTTTGAATGGAAAAAGGTCTACTTCCAAATGTATATGAAAATCAGATGCGTATTATATATGTCAAATTACAAGTTTGGCATTATCGAAATGCGCACTTGCTGCTCAAAAATACAAAAATCACACATTAAAAAAAAAAAAAAAAAACTGCCACCTATAATACGGTAAAAACATTAAATGTGTTCTAAATATGCTACAATCGAGGTGATTCGCTAAATATGCTAAGTATTAGCCAATGAGGTAATGCCAAACAAAATACTACAAATTGGCATTCAATTGGAATTACTGTAAATAGTCAGAAATGCATTCTGACAACATCGCCATTCATTAAAGGCATACTTAACTCATTGGAACCATTTTTCAGCAGTGAAAAGTGGATATTCTGTCCAGAATGAATTTGATAACTTCATTATTTTTCATGTACAATACCTTTAAAAAGTATTTTTTTTTTCCTCCTTACTCTCGACTGAAGATGACATCACCATGTGCTGAGGAAGTAGGTCACGACCAATCGTGGCTCAGTTTACTGATCAAACCCAGAAAACAGGTGAGCCAAGGGGAAAAAAAAAACTTTTTAAAAGGTATTAATTGTACATGAAAAATAATGAAGTTATCAAATTCATTCTGGACAAAAATATTAACGTTTCACTGCTGAAAATGGTTCGATGACTCAAGTATCACTTATTAAATATAAGAAATATATCAACGTGTAAATGTATCAACAAAAATTTGCACATTTATTTTGCGCACATTTCAGAATGTGGTAGATAAATTAGTAGATAAATGAAAAATGAGCAATAACAATTAATTTTGGTGAAAAGTTTTTAGTATTTTACTCCTCCCGGACCAGATTGGACCCCCTGACGGGCCGGTTCTGGCCCGTGGGCCGTATATTTGTCACCACTGGTTTAGATGTTTATCAGTAGTATATTAATGGGATTGTTTACAAAAATAATAATTGATTTCTAGCACATTTTATATAACTGATTCACATTGTGCAATTAAAAGTAGGGTTAGGGTTAGGGTTAAAAAATCAGAGTTAGGCATTAAAAAAATAAATAAAATATTGCTTAAATTTAAAAGAATTTGCACTTTATTGGTGTGTTTTGAAATTCATATTGTTTTCCATTGATAATAAAGGATACCAGCAAATGGGAGGAAATATTTTAATGTACGTGTATACTGAGTGATTTGGCGGATTATATCGCGGGTGCGTGTTATACACGGGTTTTTACGGTAGCTACTTTGACCAGCAAATTCAAGCCGAATGTGATCATGGCAATAAAGAAATATTCATTTTGCATAATCAATATCATTGCAAGCTTTTTTTTTTTTTTTTCTCTAAGATGCTATCATAAATAACCACATCTAGGATGTATATCTGTGAGTATGTCGTTTAATATACACTGCCGTAAAGACACATTCACACCTGCAAATATGATCTGACGGCCACATTAAAGCATCTCTGATAGTCTGACGGCAAAAGTCGATATCTTAAACATAAAAGGCCGCACAAAAGATTGCTGACTGTATAACCAGTGAGGCCGTTGCGGTGGGGAGGGGGGCGGGGCCGGAGAAAGCCCAGAGGCTTGTAAACCATAAACTGCAGGGAAGCATGCACCGAGGGGACATTTTTAAGATTCATTTTCTCCTCCAATGTGTTGCTCGCGCAATCCAGATGAGGTCAAAAGGGGAGGTACATATGGGTTGGAAACGACTGCGGCAAGGCGAGCCGGGGCTGAACCGTCGTTCAGTCAGTCCAGCCAAGGCTGTGAAAGTGAAACGGAAACTCGCATGTGCGGCCGAATCGAGGCTGCGGCGTACCCGGATCAAGGAAAAATGAAGAGTGGCGTGGATGTTATTTTCCCGTATAAACAAAAAAAGAACAAACCGATTTCAGCCTGTCCATTATTTTTTTTGTAATGTATCCCTAAACAATCCCTACATTTATTTAAATGTTTGCAATAATATACATTTCGGTATTCATTCATCAGCATGCCAGTTAATCAAATTTCTTTGTTATCAAATGTGCAAAAAAAAAAAAAAAAAGAAACGGTCCATTTTGAATACAAACAAAGGCACAGTAAATTACAGTAACTCAGCAACTTCCTATAGAACAGCTCGAGACAAAAATGCAAATAATGATAAAAAAAAAATAATGTATGCTTCTGTTATTCAAATAGTTTTTATTTTCTGTGAATTAAGCACAATGGAAAGTCATCTATCGTTCTATTCCCTGGTAGGAGATTATGCTACGCTGTTAATCAAGCTAATCCGTGTTTATCTGAGCAAAATGCCTTGATTAAGAGAGAGATTTGCAAGTCAAACACGAGAGCAGCAAATCAATTTACAGCAAGCTGACTGCGCTTATAGTAACAGTGGGATAAAACCTTGAGCTTTGGATTTGGACAATAAAGGTTGTTTAGCCCGCTTTGTGACTTTTTTTGCTTTGCTTTGGCACTCGCTGATGTAACGCAAAAACAATAGTTTCATCAAGCTTTGTGTTTTTAAGCCTGAGATAAATAAACCACAAGTACAGTAAGTTTTTTTAAAAATTATTATTATTCTTTTAACTGTGCTTCTGGCAGCAATTCAAACGCTCCGGATGATCGTCTCCTTCAGTTTTGTAATGTGAACATTCAGCAACAGGCATAGAATGAAAACTGAGCTTTTCCTTCCAAAACACTCTTGAAAGCAACATCCATAATTCGTGGGACATTTTTATGTGCCAGCCACAAAAGGGGACACCAGTTTTGTTTTGTTTGTTTTTTTTTTACAAACAAGATAAAACTTTTTAGACCCAAGTTGCTGAGTCGACTTGAATCTCAATTGTTCAAGCTCAAGTTTCTATATTATTGTTCCCTTTTTTTTTTTCATTTTGCCCCATGCATATGAATAGGTTCAATTTTTATTTTTTTCATGAGGATAAACATTATCCTGATTCATTGCATCTGTTTTGCCTGTAAATACACCAGCAACCTGCCTAATGTCATCTACTTTGTTTTTGTTTGTTTTTTTTCCGAATGCAGCATTAATAGACAGAGATACTGATGAGCCCACCAGCTCAGGTGTGAGGCTCCACACAGGTGTCCCTCATTCTCTAAATGAACAGCACCAACTCCACTGGATTCCAAACCAAAAACAAACAAATAGATGTGGCCTCAAGTAACGATAATATTAGCAACAACTTGTTTGCTGAATTTTGGAAGATTCCTATTTCAATGATATATATTATATGTATGACATTTTCAGAAGGCATTTTTTTTTTTCTGTTGTTGTTGTTGTCGTCATTTGGACTGTTGTTCTGTTTAGTAGCCCATCTTTTGTTAAAGTTGATGTAGCAGAAAAGTATTTTAAAATATCACAAAATGTCTTTGAAAAAATTGTGAATACTGTATATTTTTCCTTTCCATGATAGTAATGTGTCCAGACTCCGGGGGAACTCGGCAGCCCAAAAAAATTATACTCCCTTCACCATACTTCACAGGTGGAATTAGGTTTGATGGTGTTCTCTCACTGTTATTATCTCCACACATCGCGTTGTCAAACAATTCCAATTTGTTTTCATATGTCCACACAAAATAGTTTGACATTACGGTTGTGAAATATGCAGGCACGCTTATGCAAAATTCAAACATGGAGCAATATTATTATTATTTTATTTTTTTTTGGGGGGGGGGGGGGTGGGGGGGGACAGCCGCAGCTTCCTTTGTGGATCACTATATATCTAGATCTATATCTCGACATATCTATAGATCTATATCTCGATATATATATATATATATATATATATATATATATATTTATATCTATATCTATATATCTATATCTATATATATATATATATATATATCTATATATGTATATATATATCTATATATCTATATATATCTATATATATCTATATATATATATATCCCGATATATCTATATATATCTATATATATCTATATATATCCCGATATATCTATACATCTATATATCTATATCTCTATATATCTACATCTATCCCTATAACCATATATCTATCCATCCATCCATCCATCAACAGAGATGTTGACATGCACCAAATAGTCCTTAGCTGACACTCCTGGATTTTTCTTCACCTAATTGAACATTCTGCATTGTGCTTTTCATTAGCCTACGGGTTCACATACTTTACATATTTTACACGCGGCACTCTGAATATTTAGTTTACAATGTGTGTCCAATAAAGACATTAAAACATATCATTTATGTTGTGTTAGATTAGGCAGAACGTGTTTGTTTACTGTTGTAACTCGGCGCTCTATTTTCATAGACGGCGCACATGCGCTCGGGTACAAAAATGGGCAGATCTTGATTTGATTGAAGTCAAAATGTGTAAAAAAAAAAAATTAAAAATTGGTGGCTGAAAGTAAACTAGACTGTAGACCAGCTTGTAACAGGTCTAAGTTGTGGCACAGGTGGTGTCAATGTCTGCAAAAATAAAGAGATAAATCTTGACCTGTGCACATAGTGCAACGCTTGTGCATGAACATATGTAAAAAATAAAATAAAAAAATAAATCAATAAATAAATAAATTTTTAAAAAAAAGGAAAAATTCAGTTAATTCCACAGGGTTTACATACATTTATTTGCTTGCAACATCTTACTGCAAAAAATACCATAAATGTGAGAGCTTACAGTAGAGTCAAAATTCCAATTGTTGACACTTTAGGGCTGAATTGTGCATTTCTTTTTCGAGCTCGGCGGGCACTCTTTTCAAAATATTCTAATCGCAATCTTATGCAAATTTCGATGTGGCCTTTCTGTCATTGCTGCTTCCTTTTAGTCACTTGAACAATCTGGTTCAATTTGCTAATTTGACCCTTTCTTTACTTTTGGCTTCAGGCTTGGTAGTCCACTTTCTGCATGAAAATCACTCACACATACAATTTTATAATCAATGCCCACAGTAATAGGATTCCTCTGGCCACGGGCAATTAATACAGTACCCCCCCCCTCCAACCGCCCCCCCTTCTTCTTGTGCTGATCTCAAAGCTACGAGACATTGGCTTCTCCTCATTTACATATTTATTGCATTGGACTCAAATCTGGCGAGTGATTGATGTGGAGCCTGCCTCCTGAATTTTTAGCGGCCCATTATTATGACAGAGAGGGAGGGAGCCGCGGCGCACGTCAGTGTACTTTTGATTAAAGTTGAAGAAGACAGAATCCTAAGTGTTCCCCACCTACTTTCTCTCTCTTTCTGTGCGCCGCTTCCATCTGCAAGGCCAAGGGCTGACAAGATGTAAGAGCGTGTTATAGCTATTGACAAGTCATTTGCTCACAAAAGTCAAGGCAGATACGCTTGTTATGACTTTAATCACCATATCACTTGCGCTACATTTTTTTCTAAGAGATTATAAAGACAATGGATTTAAATTTCTGGCTACGCTAGCATCAGCAGGGGGAAGTATTATTGACTTCGACATTGACATTCCATGCTTGTAATGGAGGACGACGGCGTCTGGCAATGTTTGCAGTTTTGTAACAGCGATACGACAATATCAGGAGAAACCTGTGAAATTGGATAGTATAAGTATTTTATATACATTCCTGCGCAAACGACACTTGCGTTTGTATTTTAATTACACTTTTCACACCAGTCATGTTAGGGTTTGAGATGAGGATGACTTTTATGATTTTTTATTTCGTTTTGAGTTTTTTTTTAAATTTTTTAATTGTATTTTTTTAATGTAGTTAGTTTTAATTCGTTTTTAGGATGGTTCTATTAGTTTTTATTAGTTTTAGTTATGTGATAAATGCTTAGTTTTAGTTAGTTTCAGTATTTTATTTTTAAACGTGTATTTAAAAAACACCATGCTGACATCATCTGAAGGTGCTTTTCTATTGGCTGCTGCTCGATGATGTCACATCCTTATTGTGGAATGCTTAGCGTTCCCACATATGTTATTGTGATTTTTATTCTCCACACTTTTTTGCCGCCTAACAACTCCCACATAATACTTCCAGTTTACATTGTTCAAATTTCAACTAGCTTCAAAAATTGAAGTGTGATTCTACATTACTTACAGTATTTGCACAATTTAACATTTAAAATAAAACTTTTCCCCATTCATTTTCAATTGAACTTTTTCTAAGTATCACTTTCCACGCCCACTTCCATATATATAAAACTTATCATCATTACCAGGTGTTTGATACTGCTCGGAGGCACAGTTGGTAAAGCGCATTGTCCAGTAACCAGGAGGTTATAATTTCATAATTTATCTCTCAATGTGCTTTCAGCATTCCCACGCAATTTCTCCAGAAATTGCACTTAGTAATATATGTGACCTCACTAGTCTAAACATTAAATTCTGATTAATATTACATTTATGGAATAAAAGTTCCGACGCAAAATACAGCCATTTTTATCCATCTCAGGGGGCGGCCATTTTGCCACTTGCTGTCGACTGAAGATGACATCAGTGTTGCTCGGGGTCAGGCAACGACCAATCACAGCTCACTTGTTTTCTGAAGCGGAGCTGTGATTGGTTGTTACCAGAGAGTAATCCCACACTGTCAAGAGCCAGACTTTTGAATGCTGAATTTATATACACATTACAAAAAAAGCAATACTGTACTTGAGTGAGCACTTTTTACTAAGTTATTTCTCTCCATGGTTCAAACATCATGTGTCTATTTTAAAAGTCGCACATTGGTGCCCGCTGCAACATTTTCCCCCACGGCTGGTTGTCTTTGTCCTTCAGGCCCAGAGGACAATGGTCACACATGCAACCATTGTACAGACCCCATGAGGAAGAGTAAACCAACATTTCCATAGGGAGATGGCTTTACACGCTCCACTGATATGCCCTAATGTATGCATTTTAATAGATCCGACCTTTCAAAGAGGGCTGCTGCAGGTCCGGACTGTTTGCATTCAGCGACATGTACAAGTCTTTGTCAGCAACTCTGTGTCATGCATGCATGCATGCATCATCACTGTTGTTATATATTCATTTCATTTCATAAACTGCACTGTAAACAAATATTTTTGTGAAATTTTGCATTATTTATTATAATAATAATAATAATAATAATAAAAATACAATTTTGGCCAACAATTGGACTGATCCACAATTTGACCCAACTTTCTGGGTTGTATAAAACAACCCAAATTAGATAAAATTTACCCAAGTTGTAATTTTATTTTATTTTTTTAAACAAAATTGGGTTTTTATTGGGTTATGCGCAACTTAGGTCAATTTGACACAACTCTCTGGGTTGTTTTGAACAACCCAAATTTGGTCAAATTGACCCAAGTAAGTGGGTTGGTCTAGTTTTTGACCAAAATTGGTTTATTTTTGACCCAGTAGTTTTAGATAATGACAACAAGAGCATAATACTTTTTTTTTTTTTTTTTTTTTTTTAAATATGTGTATTGATTTAATGTGAGTGGGATCTTTTTTTGTTTTGCCATACTAGAATAAAGAGAATAAAGTGTAATTGCACATCCACAGCGGTAAGTGGCAGTGGAGGTTTTTTTTTATTTATTTATTTATTTTTAATTTCAAGCAAATTGATGTACTTAAAATCTGTTAAAGATGAAAAACACAGTTATCGTTAAGATGATCTCTATGAATTTAATTTCTTTTTGGTTTATTTACCGTTACGCAGAGGTGTACTTAAAATAATTTAATAGACTAATTTGTAGTCACGGCGGAGAGTTGTCGGGACGCAAAATATTTTTCTCTGCACAGGTGGGTGGAACAGAAATTGATTTCGAAGCGCTGCCATAATGTTAACCTCAAGGTGGCGCAAGAAAAAAAATAGCAACTCCAGCTTTCATGCAAAAAAAAAAAAAAAGTCTCAGTACTTCAATAATTTTTTTAGGTTAAAAACAAAAGGTCAAAAGGCAACAATGCACTGCACATTGAAATCTAATTATTCATTTTTTTTGCTGAGACACTGTATCACTTGACAATGATTTCCTCTTACCCTTGCCCACTTTTCCACCTGCCACGCAGACGGTCCCCCTGCCCTTATAATTTCTGCACCAGACAATGACCCACAGTAATAATAGTGATCTATGGCCCAAGATGCACCACCTTGCTTGCTGACCTTTCCTACAATTCTTCACTAGCGTGCCTGTTTTTTTTGTTTTTTTTCCCCCCACTAACCTAAGTCAGGGCCTCTCCGCTTCATCCTTCTTCGTATCTAGCCGGCCCACCCCCACCTCCCCTCCCCTCCATCACCGGCACCTTTTCTCTCCTCCTCCACACATCTCGATGTGCGCGGCTCGCCACACTTCACTGGCTCCATGAATGTTAATGTCAGACGTGCGAGAGGGGCGAGGAGAGGGGGGGCCGCAGTGCGTAGGAAACACGTTCTCTTCACAACATTAATCAATATATAATTGTTTATTGTTTCGTTAAAAAAAAAAAAAAGGCATATCTGCTATTTGAGGACTTCATATTTTTCCTAGTAAAAACCGTAATTTACTCTAAATCATCCTGTAGTCTAGATGAAATCAAAAATCTGTTGCGATTGTCCTCTTTCCTGACTAAAGCAGGTGCGTCTGGGTCTCGTCCCCGTCTTTCCCGAGTCGCAAGCCCTCAGCCAATGTTGACCAAGCCCTGGCAGAATGACAATGTGTGCATTATGTGGGCGATGATCGCCGGGTGTTGAAATCTTTGACCCCTGTGACACATTTTAAACATGGATTGGGGATTAAGCCCGTGGTGCAGCTGGCTGACAGGCCGCCCCCGAAGAGATTCGCATCCTCGCTCGCTCTCTGTAAAAACACTGGGACACTAATACCCTTTTTACTCTCCAGTGTAAAGTAAGCTGCTTTTTGAAATGTGCTAGGAACATTGTTGATGTCTATGCATCTAGTTTGAAATTAAGGACGGCGCAATAATCCAAATTATTCATGATGCTGTTCACTCCCCCTAACTCCCCCCATAAGATATTCACCGACAGTGTTGCACAGGAAATCAGTTTGTTTCATATATTTACATATGTAGACTCTTTCACATAAAATTCATAAAGTACAACTGCACAGTCTATCATACGGAGCCCCTCTGGTGTCAGGGTCTGATTTATTTATTTTTTTAATCTGTACCCACAGTTTACAAATCTGTACCCACAGTTTACAAATCTGTACCCACAGTTTAGTAATCTGTACCCACAGTTTAGTAATCTGTACCCACAGTTTAGTAATCTGTACCCACAGTTTACAAATCTGTACCCACAGTTTAGTAATCTGTACCCACAGTTTACTAATCTGTACCCACAGTTTACTAATCTGTACCCACAGTTTACTAATCTGTACCCCACAGTTTACTAATCTGTACCCCACAGTTTACTAATCTGTACCCACAGTTCACTAATCTGTACCCACACTTTAGTAAACCGTACCCACAGTTTAGTACTTCTGTGGCGTTATGTAAAATGCATGCGCACGCGTGGGTACGGTTTACTAAACTGTGGGTACAGATTGCTAAACTGTGGGTACAGATTAGCAAAAAATAAATAAATATAATAAAATAAAAATTCAGAACCTGACACCAGAGGGGCTCCATACTATCAGGAGAGATGATTTAAAAAAAAAAAAAAAAAAAAAAAAAAAAAAAAATCTCACTTGGATTGTCACAATTACGATCTCAAAGTGTTTAAAGGGAATATAAACAACAAAGACGGCTGACTCCAATAAATTGTTTCTTCTAGTTAACGCAGTCAATTATTTCAAATGACTAAATTATAGTTATAATAAATGGAGATAAATATGCTTATAATCATGTAAATTATGTTTTGCCATTTGTGGTCTGTGTTGTAAATGTCGAGTGACATCAAATTAACTTTTTCCACCACCAATTTCACAATTTGTATCTCTGAGTTCAAAGGGGTGTTACGGTGCACACTTCCTGATATGTAATTTAAAAAAAAAAAAAAAAAAAAAAAGGTCAGAATTCCCACCGACCTCGAATGCAGCATTAGTTGACAGCAAGTAGTATAAGAAAAAAATTGTTGGAGCTGGGCTAACTGTTTAAAAAATATATATTGTTCTTTTGAATGAATCTGAATGCATATTTATCGTCATTGCACATGCACAAGGACTGAGCAATAAAATTGACTTAACAGGCACAACCCGTTAAAGAAACAATGAAAAACAATGACCAACAGAGGGAGACAGAACGCAAAAGCCAATGGGTACTCACTTTTCAGCACCTTCAGATCTTAGATAAGAAAGGAAGACGTTCGAGAGGGGAGGAAAAACAAGACTTCAGTTTGAGTTATGCTCCCAAAGTTTACCCTGGAAAAGAAAACCGCACATACAGACATTTACAACAGAGCCTGTGATAACAAGATAGCGTGTGTTTTTTTCTATGTACAAGCAATGCTCATGTCCCCATGCGCAAGGCATACCGTCTCATTGCCGTGGAGACAGTCTTGACCATCTCAATGAAGAACAGTAAATAAATAACTTAGGAGGTACAGAATACAAACACTCAACATGACCAGTTACGTCTTTAGTATTTAGTGTAATAAAAAAAATGAGAATAAGTGTAATGACTACATACAGAACTACTGTCACAAATTGTATACAATTGCATATTGTAAACCTCTTGAAATAATTGAGAAAAAAAAAAATCTAAATCATCTCATGATGCAAATGGATAATTTTTTTGTGTTTCCTGAAAAATCTGAAAAAAAATAATTAGGCGATTATTTTAAGAAGACGTCTATATATTGTCTGTTGATGCGACAAGATGGTGACAAAGCAACATACTTTGTGTTAAAAAATAAATAAATAAATAAAAATCCTCAACACACATCAACAGCACCAAGGTGCAATTTTCTGCAAATAACAGGACGGTTGCCCCAAAAATACAAAATATATGAATTGACTGTATGCAACATTGAGAAGGCCGTTGACCCCATCGTTAATCTGCTTCACTAGTTATTCAACATAAAACACATCTAAAGCATCTTAGTGTGACTGAGCCGCTGTACACTTTGCAATGTAGTCCTGACATAAAAAGGCGGGCGGGCGAGCAGAGAGGAGCTTTTCTTTCCAAACCCTCAGCCGGGAGAGAGACAGGAGAACAGCTGGGGCCTGGCGCTCCCCGTGTTGTCAGCCGACTCTTTATCATGGGCAAAAGACTTTTTTTGTTTTCAGGCAGTAATCAGGCAGCCCAAGGGCTCTGTAAAGACCCCGTTCGCGTTTCATCTCAACTGTTGCATACAGCCGGCTAATTGGAATCCTGCATCTGGGTCAGATGCATTGTCTCTCAAGTGCTGTCAAGCTATTGAGACACATGAATGTGGAATTATGGTTCTCCCCAGATGCATGATTGAGTCTCCCTTCTGAGCTATCTTAATTCCTCCATTTCAATCTCGTTGCAGGCATCTTTTTGCAAAAAGTTTCTCCCTCTTAGTTGCCTACCAAAAGCCCCTGCTGGGAAAAAATAGCTACCGTATTTTCCGCACTATAAGGCGCACATAAAAGCCTTCAATATTTTCAAAAGCTGACCATGCGCCTTATAATCCAGTGCGCCTTATATATGGATCAACATTGAGCCGCAACAGGTCTCGCTGTCAAGACGCTATCGGTGACCCTGCACGATCGGTGACGCGCAAGATTCCGCCATCTTGGAGCTAGCTTGGCTAGCTAATACTAATACTTTACCTCAGAGAAAATAATAAAACAACTGTTTATTCATTTTGGGAGTGAATGGAGTTGTCAGAAAGCTGGTTTGTAATCTATTAATGAAGTTGGACTGACCTATCTGACTGTTTTGTTGACATTCCCTATAGCGCAGCACCATCTAATGGATGCATAACGTAACCCCAGCCTCTATTTAGCACCTTATATATGGAAAAAAATTGAAAATATGTCATACATTGAAGGTGCGCCTTATAGTGCGGAAAATACGGTATATCAAAAACTTTGAAGTGTCATGTTTTGACTTTGAGGAAAAAAACAAGCACGTATCGGCAAACTACCATTTCCATTCATGTTTGGGGAATTTAGAATCTCAATTTAGAACCACTTTGGATGAGAGGAGGCCGGACAACACGCAAATTCCACAAAGGAGGGCTAAACCATCCAGGTTGATTTTTTATTTTTTATTTTTTAAACTAGATATCAAATTGTGTCCCCCTTTTTTGTTACCTTCCTTATAAAAGAACAGATTTGGCTCCACCAAACAATGCCATTTCTTCCACACGAGTGTTTGAATCTGCATTTTGTCACTGATCAAAAGAATTATCCCGCCGCACGCACCACCACAAATGAGCAAAACCCTGTGGGAGACAAGAGGGGGAACACGCAACACACATTTCCAATTATAGCACCAAATGACTTTCTTCTTTTTGGCCTGCTCGTAATTGTTGTGGGTATTGGGCACATGCAACTCAATTTGTCTTACATATTTGTTGGTGGGGACGATAACAAAGTTGACAGAGCCGAGGGGATGATACAAACGAAATAGGGCAAAATTAAATAAATAAAACGGAGGAGATAGCTCCCTCAGTATTTGTTTGATCCGTTTCATCCTTCTTAAGACTGTTGAAGTTTAAAAGGCGAGAGGGTGGAAAAAAAAAAAAAAAAAAAAAAAAAAAAGACACATTAATCGTCTTTGGGTTAAGGAATGCGAGGAGTATCATAGTCGAATAATCAGAAAATGTCTCCCCAGTGTAATGGTCCCTGTTCTGACTGCTACGATTTTAACTCATTCACTGCCATTGATGGAAAAAGACGTCAAATGATGCATTTTTTTTCGCTGGTCTGGCAATGAATGTGTTAACGATGCTTGCAGTGATGCAAGTATCAGGCATGGCGATCAAAATGTATATACAATTATACACCGTCTATGTCAGTGCTTTTTAACCCGAGTTCGATCAAAGATAGGTTTTCGGCAGAGGTCAAGACACACCCACTTTTTTTTTATGTTTCCAAAGTACTAGTGGTATCAGTACTTGGTATCGACATCGTGACTACTTGAGTCAAGTTCTCATAGTGGTATTGGTCTGGGAAAAAGTGGTATCGAACATCCCTAGAAAAAACCTGATATATTAAAAAAAAATAAATAAATAAATAAATAAATAAAAAGTCAAGATATGAAACAATTTAACGGGCCAAGCTTTATTTTAGATTGCTAACGTCATTATTTCACCATTTTAGGTTAAAACCAGTGTTAGGTGGCAAGTCAGTACAGGTCAAGGAAAAAAAAAAAAAAAAAAAAGGCACAGCACTGAGCACAAAGCTGTTTTCACATTGTCGAATGAACATAATGAGGCAATATGTCAAGGACTGAGTTCAAAATTACAGTGCTGTACTAAATACACCGTATGTACAGTTACATCTGACACAAAGTACCTTTTTTTTCAAGTAGGGAAACACACAATTGAGAATAACCTCATTGAAAATAAGCAATATTTAGTACAAAATAGTATAAATAAAGTAGATTACAGTTAGACATTTGGTGACATTACATGAATCATTGAACAGATGTGATCTCCTCACGTATTCATATTTCCTACTATAAAAACAAATGGATAACAACGATGCTATTTTCAATGATTGCTTTGGTGAGCAACAAGACAATACAAAATAAATGCGAGCAAAGAAACTTTTCTAATAACGTCTCTGTGTGTAGTACCATCACCGCCTCCCATTAAATTTAAGTATGTCCAATGTGTGTTTGTAACAGCGTGCAGGACGACATGGATAACCACATTTACAGTGAGAGCAGATTTGGTTCTGTCTGCCATGTGAACAGCGAAGCGGTATAAAGTGCATGTGGAGCAGCGTGAAGTCCGAACAGAAGGGACAGCTGTAGTTTTGTGTTCACTGCAGGAGAACCGGGAAGCAGTCGGCGTCTAAAAGGGCGCCTTTTGCTCCCCGCTGTGCTCTTCTGTCCAAATGGGTTATAACGTTCCTGCTATTTTTTCTGCTCAGTAACTAAGTGCACCCTTGTTGGCAGTTTAAAAGACCCGTTCTCGCCAAGACTGCTGGCATAGTCGTCAAAATATGTAACTATGTTGCAGTATGCGCGGGAATAGGACAACATTCAAGTTCAAACCCACATCAAATTGGCAACCAAATAGAATTAGCCACTTTCTGCCAATTGAACCTGAATGCGCTTTCATCCCAATTTACAGAATACTACATAGCTATGAAACATTACCAACGATTTTCTGGCGCTCACGTTGGCTCCTCCGACGAATCTTACATGCCAGCCTTGAGCCCGAGCTGGACGGCCGCGGATTCGGGCACTAGGAGGAGGTGGAGGTCTCCATCGTGGACAATATACGCACCACCTCAGCTCTCTGTGTGGGGGAGATGTGCTGGGTCATGTGGATGATGGAATCCATGGCCACCTCTGGGTTAGCTTGAACAAAGCTGGAAGCGCAAGACAATAAAAAAATTTAAAAAAAAAAAAGCATTGTGAAGTAAGTGACAATTCTTCATGAAATTAAACGACAGCTGGGCGATTTAGTGATTATTTTATCTCTCTCTTTTTTTTTTTTTTTTTATTCAGCAGTTTCCATAGTTCAAAGCAGGTCCCTGCGAACAAGCGCCGCTTCCGCTAACAACCTGAAAGTGACTCGTAAGTTTAATTCCTGCCAAGAACAGGCAACATGAGCAGAACTGGTTTGACATTGAACGTAATGAAAGTCAATTGCATTGAACATTGCCAGAGACGTGGCCATATTTAGCAATGAATTATCGAATTGTTAGAAATTTTTGACCAGTGGTATGCACATTCTAAGATTTATTTTAAGTTTATTCATGATTGTTTACATATGTATTATTTTTTTCACATTAATCTGAAAAGGACAAAAAAATAAATAAAAATGACTATATTTGAAATAGATGTAAATTAGGAATACATGGATTACTGGCCGGGTCGATTATTGATGACGGTATTCAGAATTATGACAAATATCGGCATTAATAATAATAACAATAATAATAATAATAATAATAACAAATCAATTTAAATGTGTTACCTGTCACTGTTGCAAACCTCTTACTGTAGAAAATAGGGAGCTATATTTACTTATTATTATTATTATTTTATTTTTTTATTTTTAAGACACACTAATGACCCTGGGTGGTCCCTGAACACTATTACAACTTGAAAACAAAGACATCTATTAAGATAATAATAATAATAATAATAATAATAATAATAATACATTTTTAATCCAAAATTTTTCAAATCTTTTGCAAATCTTAAAGGTTGTTCAATAAACGCATTTAAAAAAAAAATCAACAGGGTTTTATTTTTTTATTTTGACACTAATATTTTGCCTTTTATCAAAAATGAATATTTGCTCTATTAAAAAAAATAAAAAATAAAAAAATCAACAAAGTGGAATCCCCCCCCTGCCACAAAAATAGATTATCAACCTCCTTAATTACCAATTATTGGTTTCGGCCCTGGAGGAAGGGAAAATAAATAAAATAAAATAAAAAAGGGTCTCTTATGGAAATTATTGCTTAAAAAAAATAAAATATAATAACTCTTAAAAATACTTGTTTGGCATGAATAGAAAAAGCAAAACTCAGATGGGGAAACAAATCCAAACTTGATTTGAACAATGTCATTGATATTTGCAGACTGGATTTTTGTGAAGAGAAAAAAACATTTTGGGACATTTTGACATTTTAAGGCTATATCAGCCATCCCTCGGTGAAACTGCAATTTACCTGCGAATCTGCTTGAGGATGTGATCCCGACGAATGTACTTGATGTTCTCGTCGACGACGGACCGGGCGCCCTCATCTTCGGCCAGTTGCCTCTCAAGCCATCCCACCACCACTTCATTGTTGTCCCACAGATAGGCCTGCACCACGTCATTGTCACGTTGAGCCATTGCGGCAATTACGGCTAAATATAAAGCTTACAAAATTGTACTGCTCGAGTGTGCACAAATCAATATCAACACAAACAAAAGAAGTGGACCGGCTCAAAGTGGACGCATGATGTCTTGTTGATTTGGACCTGATAGCAAATATTAGTATTCATGAGTACCGGCATCACTGATCCCAAACAAAGCCAGGCTGGAGGGGCTTAAAGATTTGAGGGTGGCGGGGTTTAATAGGCCCTTGCCTTTATATGAATAGCCCTGCTTGAGGTCCGCAAGAACATTTAATGCCCTTATTAATCATTTTTAATCTGTTTGCTTTTAATTAAGAGACAGCGTGTTGCTCTCCTATCAGCACGTGCCAGGGCTGTGATTAATTGTGGCTTAAGACAGTGAGTTCTTATGGGGTTAGCGTTCTCGCAGACAAGAAGGCCACTTCGCAGGAAACAAGGCTCCTGACAGCTCCTGGCGGTCTGGGCCTGAAGGAACTGGGGTTTTGCATCTGTATTTCATGATACATTTAATCACTATTTTGTAGACAATGCATTTCTATTGGCATCTTCAATCACGGAAAATGATGTCAAATAATTATCAAATGGAGAAATGTATATTATTGACGCAGAAAACATTACATAAAAGTTGTGCAACGAAATTGCCACAAAAAAACCAACAAAAAACTTGACCAGAAGTGAATGAATAACTATGTTGAGTTAAAAAAAAAAAAAAGTAGTCCGATGAATATGTGCAATATGAATTCCCATGTAACATGTGGTGTTCCACAGGGTTCAATTCTGAGGCCTCTGCTGTTTCATTGTTTCTGCTGCCCCTTGGTTCCCTCTTAAGTAAACAGCATTGGTTCTTTTTTGAAGTACTCTATAAATATAAAAATGAGTTGAGTGATGGGAGTTATTGTCCTAAACTGCATGATTTGCAATGCCAGGTTGAGCAATTCTAGCCCAGCAGAACCAGCTATCGAACACAACTAAAGCAACACTATCAAAATAAAAGTGAACCAGTTCACAGTACAAACGTGCATGGATGCGTTACCTTGACAGCACCTTCAGCCTCAACAAACCAGCGGCGCAGCATCGCCTGAATTTGTCCGTCTGTCAGCTCGCCGTTGGCTGCTTGGATCTTTCTCTTTACCGTCTCTTCCAGGAGGAGACGCCGCAAGCGCCAGTAAAAGAACTGCCGGGACGTTTGCCACTCCAGGATATCCTGACAGAGGAAAAGGACAAACATCTTGTTAATTAAATAATGTTGACGTTAAATGTCACGAACCACGCCATTAAAATTAATGCGATACTTGATGCAACATAAAAATAAGGACGGCCTAACAAACATTAAATCTGTTTCACTCAAATCTGACTGACACAAAATTATATTCTGCAAGCGGGCAGGCAAGACTTTTCTGGATGCAAAGCACCCACCGTGATGACACCCTTCTCTTGCATTCGGCCCGGAGTGTCGTGGAGGTCTGCAAACTGGACGGCCACCTGGTGGTAGATGGGCAGCAGGAACTCTTCCCGCTCTTTTAGCATCGTTTCCAGCTCTTTACGCTCAGGAGGGCTCAACTCTGGGGTTCCTTTTGGGGAGAACAAGGAATTTTCATGGAAATCTATAGAAATGTGGCTAACGAACAAAAAAAAAGATAGATAGAGAGAAACCTCAAACAATTTAGCTAGTCTAGCATAGCTGGTTGTTTTTGGGCAAGTAGTCGCTGTTTGTCAAAGTAGCAGCCCTGTAAATGGCTACTTCAAACCAAAATGGCTAACTTCAGTCTGAGACAGTCTGGCACAACACACCACTGAAATTTAAATTCAAGAATTCTCCATTCAAGTGAGACACTTTCCTCCACTTCTTCTAATGAGCAGCAAAGTTTTCGCAACCAAAACTGCTGGAAAAATACCGGTTGTGAAATCTGTTACATAAATAGCCACTGGATAAAAAACAACAACATTCATGTGGAGAATATGGATGACACTTAACAATTTAAGCGGATTACGCAAATATTGAGAGTCTAATGTCTTAACAATCAATCCAAAATGCAGCAGGGACTTAAACCGCATTTTATTTGGCTTTCCTTTCAGAGCTCTCTAGCTGCTGACTGATTTCTGTCAATTCCAATCTGTTCCTCTCAAACCCTCAATAACGCTGCACCAGTTTGCCCAAAGCGGCAAACGTACGCAGCATTGGATCACAGTTCCTGCGAGTTAAATCGATAGGCTGCGCCGGGGAGACAGGAGAGCTGACAATTGATCCTAGCCCGCTGTGATTGACACGTCTCTCAAGGGAGCGAGGCAAAGATGATACTATCCACAGATAAAGAAGGGTGAAGGTACACAGCCCCCCTTTTTCCATCACCTGCTCTTCACTGACAGGGAATGAGAGGGAGAAAGACTACAAATTGAGTAGACTGCGACCAGTAAAGAACGTTAATTGGAACTGAAGATGACTGACCCAATCTTTCGGCCAAGCTCATGTAGACGGGATCTATTCGTCGCATGGTCTTCACCTGGTCCTTCCTCCTAAACTTGATCTCCACTGTCCCCTCGGCTTCCAGCACTCCACCTCTGAGAACATGAATGGTTTCAGTGGATGAATGTTGACGCAGACTTGAAATCTTTCCTCGTTTCGAATCAACTTAATATGGAGGGCCAAAAATGCCACACAAAATAAATAAATAAATATTCAATTTCAATTTTTTTTTTTATTACACTCTTTAAAATAAAAGAAATGAAAGGGGACAGAAAACGTGTTTTGTCTGCCCCTGATCAATACAAAAAAAAAAAAAAAAAAAATCAACAAAATGAACGCCAAAGCGGTCAAGACGCTTTCAGTGTAACAATACTACAAAATAATTCAACTGCATGTCCTTGTGTATATTTTTGCAGTAATTGTGCTTTTATACATTTTTTAAAAACACAAATAGACAGAAGATTTTTTTTTTGCAATCCAGATTGACACTGACATACGTCGTTATTTTTTTTTTTTCTTCTATATTTAGGTTTGGAAGAAATGTCTGTTCCTCTTAAATTTCTACTCATTTTCCCTTTTTATAAATTGGTTTGTATATTAACTGGTAAAATTTCATGATGGTCTTTATACATTACTCTAAGGCAGTTAAACGCCATCAATTCATTAAATATGACAGTTTTTAGTTGTATACATAATTGGATTAGTGTGGTCTCTGTATCCACAACCACAAACGACACGAATAGCACGTTTCGGTAAAAGGAAGATTAGTTCAGTTTTGGTTTTGGATGAGCATCCCCACACTTCAATGCAATAGGTCAGGTATGGGAAAAAAATCAATGACTTATATAAAAAGTGAAAATAAAAATATTTTTTATACATTTAGGCATCTTTGGTCCTCCATAACTTACCGGCTGTCCTTGTCGGCGTACATCTCCATGTGACGAGGGTTGATGGTGGGATCTATGACCACCCAGGAACCACCCCGCAGCTCAGCCTGGGGCGGGATGTAAACCAGCACGGGTTGCTTGTACTCGCGCAGCCCGTCCACAATATAGGCACCAAACTTCAACACCTGGTCATACATGTCTACAAAAAAATAAAAAATAAAATAAAAATGCAATACAGATGACAGAATTCTAAACTACAATTTCCTTAGAAATGAAGGCACCTTTCATTCCACCAGAAAATCCCCTCCAGTTGGCAAATACAAAGAGAGGCAGCCCCTCTCGATTCAGGTCCTTAATAGCTTGGGCTGTTTTGAAAGCCGAATCAGGGAACCACACCTGTCCCGCCTGCTGGATGATCTAAACAGACACACCACAACATCACAATCACTCCATCTATAGACAATGAAACACTTAGCCGATACTCGAGTATGTGGAGCGAGTGACCTCACCTTGGCCTCCGAGTCCAAATTAGCTGGATCAGCTGGGATTGACAGCTCCACTGACCTCGTTTCCACAGCAACCACTCCGGTAGGTATCCCACCCAGTCTGCGGAAATACAGTATTAAGCATTGATATCTGGCACACGGGCGGATATCAAATCCATTCTCAAGTTTTGTGTTGCATTTATTGGGGGCTTACCGAGCTCTGCCGACCACCACGCTCTGAGCCCATGGCTGCATTATCTCCATGAAGGAGCCGTGGTCAAAGAAGCCGCTCTGCCAAGAGCCTTTTGGACCTTCGTAAAAATGGATTGAGACGCAAATTCAAACATGAATCCATTTTATAAAACATCCTTTTCTTTGTTAAATTTCACAAGATTCTAAATAATACAGTGGAAGGCTGCGTGCGTTTTCCCTCCATCAGTAATCCTGGCAGGAAACATGATGGATGATTGGCTACAAAAAGGCTTGCGAAGCTGTTTTTCTGCTTGCTAACCCGGTGAAACATGCCATACACTATGAGGTTACTGTTCAATTAAGACTTGCCGCTCATCCCTACCACCGCCGTGTGCCTCTTTCTGCACAATCCTCCAACATCTCTGTGGTCGCAAGCTATAATTACACCGTTACAGGACCTGCACAGTCCGAGCTTGCAGTAGGGAAACGCATCCACATCCATTTTGGTGCTATCTTGATCTTGTCTCTTGGAGCATGATAGCAGACTTAACTGTTTGTCTCTTAGTGGCGACCCAGCGGCTGTCTTGAAATGAGTAATTGCGACTTCTAACTCGTGGCACATTTGCTGGACATGATAAATCTTTATATTTACTTTGGGTAACAAAAAAATAAAAAATAAATTGCCATGGCCTACTTGGACTTAAAAGCTATAAAGCATTAAAATGTGTCTATAAGAACATCCATTCATCGCAAGATTTATCACAAAAAAACACCAAAAAAAACAAAACAAAAAAACAGTTGGCATCAAAAGGCACTCACTCTGACTCGGACGACCGGCTAACATCCAGCGAGGGTCATAGGGTGCTTTTGTTGGCACAAATTCAACTGGTCTATCTATAGGGTCCTTGGCACTCATGATGGGCACTGGGCTAAATTTGCACTGGGGAAAAAAAACCCAAGACAAAACAGTATTATTTAAATATATTTGTCAAAGCTCTCGCATTCTTATAGCAAAACTCAAATGTTTCATATTGAGTATTTTTAATGATAGTGCTTTTTTGCTTTTTTTTGTGGAAATAGGTCTTGTGGGGTGGTCTCTCAGGAATTAGGACCACTATTATTTTCATTTCATTTTTTATATATAAATGATTTACCCTGTGCTGTTACAAATGCTTATTTGACGATTTGTTCTATACATCACCATCTTCAATTGTTTTGAGAGAGAAACTTCAGGTTGAGTTGATCAAATGGGTGGGATTGAACTGGCTGGTATTAATGATTGGCAAAACTAAATCAGTTGTATTTGGTTGCAGGAATGCTCTTGCTAATGCCACTGCACTCAATTTGAATGTTGATGTGGTACAAGTAGAGCAAGTGTAAGGCCAAATTACTGGGAGTGAACTTGACTAATTATAGTATCTGTTGAATATGTCGTTTTTCATTCCCTCCCAGCCATTTTCCCTGAAGCAACAACGATTGGCTCCTGGCTGTTTTAATGGATTTTGACTGATTTTGCAACAGAATATTGTGTTCCATTATAAATACATAAAAAAAATAAAAAATAAAATAAAAAAAATAAAAAAATAAAAACATTGACCCCAACCAAAAAAAATAAAAAATTGATGGAAAAAGATCAGGAAAAAGTATATTAGTATCTGTTTCCATTTTACAGTAATTAACATTACAATATAGCTAAGTTACATCAATAGACATTCCTGGTGAAAACACTGGCAAAAAGAGCTTGTTGGAACATGGTCCTGGCTAAGCTCTTATACTCTGCTGCCACCTGGTGACCGTTTTTTTGTAGTAACTACTGCTTTAAGCCACCTCTTGTCAGAAGCTGCATCACAGCCTTCCTTATGCTCTTGCAAAAAAAAAAAAAAAAAAAATTTTACACATATTTGGGTTTGAATGAATTAAAGAAAAAAGATGTAATTTAAATTTATCACATGATAGAAATCAACTCAAGTCGGCAATACTGAGATCCTACCTTGGGCATGTAAGAGAGCCACTGCAGGAGAGTGAAGACTCCCTCAAAGTCATCACAAACAGTGTTGTGGGTCACACCATTGTTGTGCATGATTTGGATTCCACCAAGCTGGTTATTTGATGTATAGACCTCTCTGCCCAACACCTGGTAGGGGATGGACGGACACACACATGCACAATACAAAATCATAAGTCGAATGAGCAGTGGAGGATTTTGAAAGATAAACTCACTACTTCAGTGGAAGCAACTGAGCTAAAGCTAAATTATAATGGAGGCATTTTGGGGTGGATATTTTTTTTAGAATCAGGCTGCTGCAGCTTTAGATAAATGATCTTGTACTGATACACAAAGCAACGTGTACTATGTACTATTATAGAGTATATTGCTACTACTGCTACTATTTTTCAACAAGATTGTTACATTTCCTGCATCAGCTCTGTGTTTATATGGCAACACTTAATGAATATGGTGGATATGGAGCGGAAGGAACACACTAAAAGAACAATAATTTGCCATGGACAGTGTGTAGGAATAATTGCATTATATTACATATAGCCTATCTATATGTTATCTTAACAGAAGATGACTCAAGAAGCACAAGAACCAGAACATCTAACGCAGCAGAATGGTTCGAGCCAGTCTGCTGAGGCCGTCTATTTTCTAAGAAACGATTGCAAACTTGACCACACGTACTCAGCAATCTTCCACTCACATGCACACACGCATAGACAAGTACACTGTGTTCCAACTATGTTTTGTATTTGCATCATTGGGGTTGGAACCCCTATGTAACGAGGGGCGTGGAAATCAAATAAAAGTAGAGGGTGAGGAGGGGATTTTTTCCCGAGTGCAGTAGTGAATTTTATCAGTCAGGTCCTCTCTCTCCTCGTGAGCTTTGAACTGAGTGCTTTCTCTCCTTTTTGTTGTGTTTAATAATGTCAAACAGGTAAACCTGACAGTGCATCATGAGAATCAACCAAACTACTTTTACCTGGCAAAGTGACCCTGAACCAACCTGAAGCCATAAAGTCGTAACCTCAGCACGCCCTATTTTCATAAGCAGGCAGGAACAGGTGGCAGGGCCCTGACATGGCTCAGTAAAAATCAGAGGAGCTCACTCCCTCGCCTCGGCTTTCACCTTTTCAGCCATCATTTACTTTCGTTATTACCATTAATGGTTATGTATCTGGCTACAAATCTAGGGCGCTCTCCTAAAGCTGTCAGGAAAGCCTGCGGCCCCAAGAAACATTGCAGTCACCTTGACACACACAAAGCCTCTGAGCCTGCGGCCATCGCGGCTTCATTAAGATTCTGCTGCGCAGAGACGGCAAGGGGATGTAGGAGCTGGAAAGGAGGGAGATCGCCAGGAGAGAGAAAAGACAGGCCAAGTCGATGGAACAGCTCATTGGGGTATTTGTGCTAGTAGTTACTATCCAAAGCCCCTGAAAATATGGAAGCTTTCTAGAGGCTAATTAAATGATGATCTTGGGGTGGCAGCCTCCTGCTCTCAATTAAGTTTCAGTTAATAGCCAGGAAGTCACATGAAGAATGGGGGCGGGAGGAGGAGAGAAGAATCTTGCCAAAAATATTACAAAAAAAATAAATCACAAGAGTGTTTAGCTATTAGCCTCTGATGTGGATACTTCACTAACAACCTGTCTCTTCATAAACAGTGGAGTCGTCTAAAAACAACAGAGGCGTCGGCAAATAGCTGCTCCGTCAACCTGCCATTTGCATGATTTCTCATGCTGCCGCCTGTCAATTAATTTGAAATGGAGACATCTTATTACACTGACAAGGAGAGTGAATGGGAGGGAAAAATAGGGAAAATAGGAGGTGTGTAGTAAAGCGTGCAAGCTCAAACATGAGCACTCACACCAATCAACAACAAGCAGAAAACCTGTCTCAGCAAAACATTCATTTTAATGGAAAACAAATAATGTGGATGTCCTGCATTGCAGCCTCCAGCAAAGCAAATATAACTTCATGGTTCGCCTTCAATTATTTAACAATGAAGGTTGGGGGTCTGGGATTGCGAGGGTATCCTTGTGGAACATAACAAATTAGAAGGCGGGGAGGGAAAAAAAGCCCACAAAATACCACAATAACTGTTGTATTCAGTACAATTCTTTACAGCAAAGGTAATCTAACTGTAAATATAACATTAATAGTTTTAAACCATTAACAGTTTAATGTCTCCGTTGTGTGCTCATATTATTGGATTAAAAAAGAAATAAATAAAAAAAATATTGTGAATTTGTCAACAGAATGCATATCGTCACAGTTCTCTGAAAAAAATAATAAAAATGTCAATTTTTTTTGTATTATTATTTCTCCCCATTTTTGGGACATCTGCATTCAGTTTCATCCCATAAACGTAAATATGTAAAAAAAAAAAAAAAAAAAAAAAAAAGGAAAAAAGAAAATAATAATAATAATAATAATAATAATAATAATAATAATAATAATAAATATTTTTAAAAAAGAAAAGAAAAATGGACAAGTGTTTTTCACAGGACAGTATAAACAATATGAAATTGCTTGGTATATTGTTTTTAACTTGTTTTAATCAATTAAAGGTTTAGAATACCAAAGAGTGCCTTGCATCTGTAAAAAAACTTCACATAATTATTTTTAATATATATACACACTGTATATTCGGGGGGGGGGGGGGGTAGAGGAGCGAACGCTATGTGGGACTCGACTGTAGATGGATATTGGTAAAAATGCTGTTGAAATATTGCCACTGATGATATGGAAACATTTTTGTACTATGCTGTACCTTGTTGAGTGCTCCAGCCCCAGTAAGGATAATGTGCGAGTTGTCCACCTGAATGGTTCTCTGCCCAAGTCTCACAAGATAGGCTCCGATCCCAATGGCTCGGCACGTTACCTTTTAAGCGAGACAATCAACGTTAAGGCTTCTTGACACCAAGTTGACAGCCTTAAAAGCTATTTGTATTTCGCCCACACTTGCTCTTACCAGGTTCATGGTGATGATCTCCTCATAAGCCACAGAGGATTCTCCAGCAATCATGCCAGACCCTCTCAGATTCTCCACACCCAGCCCCTCGTCCTTTCCAATGATGTCGGTGATCTTGTACCTATGTGACAGCAAATAATGGTGTTCCTTCAGGGGTGACCAGCCAGCAGGCTCCCCTTCGACTCTCGCCTTTCTTATTTTCATCACTCTATACTCGACTAGAACAGCTACCATGATCGTTTCCCCAACAACATGTATCTAGACATGCAATCTAGAGATGTACCTGGATTCTCCCTCATCCTCCACGTGTTCACAATGTACAGAGTTCAGGGCTGAGACCTTCTTATAATCCTGAGGTGTAAGGTAGAGATACTTGAAACCCTGCAGGGGCAAAAAACGGTGACAGCTCTGTTATCGTATGACAGTGATAGTGGCAACACATGACCTCAAATAGATTATATGTTGATCGAAACAAACAGAACAATTATGTCAAGTAACTGACCTTGTATGGGTCAGCTGGATCTTGCCAGGCCACATGGAACATGTGTCGGATTTCCTCAGCCAGGCCAATGCGGGCGCCGCTGTTGGCCGCGATGTAAATCCGAGGGATGCCGCTCTCCCGGGCCATCTCGGAGGCGCGCAGGAACAGCACATCCTCCTGGGGTCCGAATGAGCCGATCTTGTGCGTGATGTCATTACTGATGACGATGATCTCGCGTCCGGCCTGATATTCTGGTGTATGAAGGGTCATGCGCCATGCCACCATACCGATCTGGATGGAAAAATAAAAAACACACAATCATATATACAATCATATTCTACCTAACAATGTGCATATTAAAGATTTTTTTTTTTTGTTATCGTTACGGTCTGCGATATTTCATGGCCGTTTTTTGTTTTTGTTTTTTTGTGTGTGGGTTTTTTGTGGGGGCTCGTCTGGGATTTGTGGTAGCCGTGGAGTGTTTGTGGGTTTAAAAAAAAATAAAAAATACAAAATACAAAATCAAGACTTAACATTGTACACTAAAGAAAATAATAATAATAATAATAATAATAATAATAATAAATGATAAAGATAATAATAATACTAATCAGGGGCAGATGCAAGTTTTATTTATTTTAGTCTCCTTTCATTAATTTTTTTAAAGACTGAAATAATAATAATAAGAATAAGAAATATAATAATAATAATAATAATAAATGTCATATTGTGGTATTCTTTTTTGTGTTGATCAGGGGCAGATGTAAGTTTTACTTCTTTTTGTCCCCTTTCATTTATTTTTTTAAAGACTGAAATAATAATAACAACAACAACAACAACAACAACAACAACAACATTCAATTTGTAATGCACTTTTCATCAACATTGTCTCAAAATGCTATAGAAAGGACGGAGCAAGAAAAAAAAAAAAAAAAGTTAAAATCATATTTATAATTTAAAAAAAAAAAAAAAAAAAAAAAATTTAGTTTTCAAGCCTGATTTAAAAGAGACCATGATTCAATCCAGACCATGCTGCACAGTAACAAATTGCCTCACAAGTGTGACGATGACGTTTATGAGTTAATTTATTAACACACAACCACAAACCTCATTGCCACCTGGCAGTCGGTTCATCTGCACCAGTTGACCTTGGGCGTCCAACACCAGCTCGGTGAAGGTCAGCAACTCAGAGGGAAGAGGACATTTGGGTAGGAAAGCATGCGCTTGGCTTGAGTGCCACAACTTCTTCAGAGCCTGGATAAAGAGGTGTAATAGACTGTCAGATATACAGATTAACATTCATTTAAATGTCATGTCAATGTAAATTTACCAACAGTGATGTTACCACATATTGCAAATTTGTTGAACAGAAATATATTGACACACAGGAAGATCTGCAAATGCACCTGTCTAAACATTTCTGGAAAGTCATAGACGTAGGTAGTGCCCAGTGACTGTGCCTGAAATCGCTTCGACTGCAGCAGGTCCTTGGTGACGTAGGGTGTGTTGATGAGCATGCCGTGCAATGGACCCTGCTTGTCTCCGTATGCCTGGAACATGATCTGCACAAGAAAGGATGTCATTAAAAAAAAAAAAAAAAAAAAAACACACCGGCATCTCTGACTATCTTAGCATCCAGGTGACTGATTTGATGAGAATGAGGATTGGGTGACGATGAGCAGTCAGTTCATTTGATGGAATGACATCTTGTGCGAACACGCAAATACAAGTCCCATGCAGACCCCTCAAGAACAAATGTTGACAAAAAAAAACATGGCTCATTTTTTAATTTTTTTTAACTTAATCTTATTTCTCCATTCAATTGTTTTAAAATTGATAATATTTCAATTTAATTGAAAATATGGTCATGCGTGCAGCTAATACGTCTGTGTCACATTCAGAAGTTGTGGGCTTGACCATTGGCTGTGTTTTTTTTTTGTGTGGTATTTGTGTGTTCCCGGGTGCTTACTCCAAGTGCTCCAGCTTCCAACATTACAAAATATGCATCATATATTCATAGAAGACTCTAAATTTGTATGAACTTTTCTACTTCTCCAAATGCGCCCTGCCTCACGCACAAAGTCAGTTGGGATAGGCTCTAAGCATAATTAAAAAAAAATGTCACGCCATCTAATGTAAACTAAATTGGGATCCTCTCACTGTCTAATGGGAGGAAAACAAAGAAGAACAAGAAACAACATACTGCATATTTTGACATTTTCTGTTTCAAAGACAATAACTACTTAATAAATGGGTGTGATGATAAAAATTATGGAACGATGGCTGGAGGATGAAGTCTATCTTACCTGATTCAACTCATACATACAGGCATCTTAAAAAAAAAATTCCAATATAATGGAAAAGTTCAATATTTGGGTAGTCATTTCATAAAGGGACATCCATATATTACATAAATTATTAAGAGTGAAATATATCCACTGTTCCTTCAGACTCTGGGACTTTGATTTCAGTTTCAAATAGAAAGCATTAAACGGCTTTGGAAGCCCCTGCTGGTGATTTGAGTTAATTAGCTAATTATTAGCGGGCGACACCATGACTTTCTAACATTTAACTTTTTCACAATATTGCAATGTTCAGAGACCCTGAAATATGGATTTTCGTTATCTGCAAAACATGGTCGTCAACATGAAGAAATAAAGGCTATAAATGTTTCACTTTATGTGTATTGAATCTATACAATATGGGTTTGCGTTTCTGAAAAAAATACTCAACTTTTTCGTGATACCGCCATTCCTGTAAATTACTAGAAAAAAAAAAAAAAGTCCACTATGGAGAATTCTCATCTCCAAATCCAAACACTTTAAAACCAGAAATGTCCCTCTGAACTTGGAAGATGAGTGATCCATAATGCAACAGAAGCCCTTTTCCTGCGACAATCTGACAAGCGGATGGCATGGAAAATGCACGAGTGCCCCACCTGGCGGTCTTTGGGCCCCACCTGTCCCGTTCGGGAGTCGGTGACCTCCTTGTAGAGGCTGATGTCCAGGTAGTAGCCGGATTCATTTGTGAGAAACAAGCGAATGGGGATTTGCTTTCCTGTCGGAGTCAGGCGGATGTTGATTTTCAGTTCGGCTTGCAGGACGCGCAGTTTCCAAAGCCGGCTGCCGTAACGCATCACCATGGAACGCACAGACTCCTCGATCTGTTCACAGAGGAATGCTAGTTAAATGTTGGCGCTAAGAAGCTGGGGTTAATTTTAGAATGGTCTGATGTACCTTTGAAGGGTCCATGATGACTGTGGGGACAAAATTGAGGAAGATGTGGTTACAGTCGGTACGCACTGTTGTGTTGTTAAAAGCAACCTCGAGCTCATCCATGGCCTCAAGTAGCAAACGCTCTGCCTCATTGTGAAGGTACTCAAAAGAGGCCTCCTGGTAAAGGGACAGAAAAAAATTGTTTGTGGAGTCAAATGTGGCAGCTGATCGAGCACATTCACAGTTTCTTACTTTGGTGACCAAATCGGAATGGCGGATAATGGCTCGCACAAAGAACCGGTAGTCTGTAACCTCCGCTCCCACTTCCACACGCGCTGCACCCAGATAGAGGTGCATCTTGTGGTTGGCACACGGAATGGCAGTCAGGGCAAAATTCCGCATGCGGTTCAGCTCCAGCTGGAAAGCCAAAGCCGGCTCCAAGTGGCGGTAGATCCTATCTTCCACAAACTGTTGAGAAGATGTCACCATAAAACAACAATGCAAGACAAACACCCTCGAGAAATATCACACATTCTTCACAAGGCGCGTTCAATGCAAAAGTGCAAGATTATATCAAAAGGCAGTTTCAAGAACACTGGTTCCCAATAAAAGTAGAAAAGATGCCCAAGAGCTACACACAGTATTAAGTAAATGAAATCGTAGGCAATCTCATTCTCAGAGAGCCGCTAATGGGTGTCATTTCTCTTAAATGGGAGACATAATTAAAGAGTTCATTACTTTAATGAGTTTTGCTGGTGTCATTGTAGTCAAACTATCAGGGGTAAGGGAGAGAAGGAGCCATCAAATGTCTACAATGGAAGAAATCCAATGTAGCCTGGGGTGGAAAAAGTTGTTTCGACAATCAATCTCAAAAACAGTCACCGGAATGTAAAGAGCTGGTGCTAAACTGGTGAACTAGATTGTCCGATCACTAATTCCGAAGTGTCCTTAAGCACCCCTTGCAGCAACTTTAGCTTCAGCATTACCATGTTTCAAACCAGAAAACTTTCATATGGTTTATCATGAAGACACACCTACCTTATCTCGGGCGCGGAATGTGAAAAATTTGGGGAATTCTCTCTGTGAAGCAAAACAATAAAACATCACAGTTAAGTATGCACAATTTAGAAATATCACAAAAAAAACTAAAGTAAGTTTTTACATTTATTCTGATGGTGAGTCCACATAAGAATAGTCTGTGCAGAAAGGTATACATTCCCTTTGCGAATGAATAAAACATGAGCCTTGCTCCTCTAACTGCCCACTTGGCCCAGCTGAATGATATCAGATGAAGTGTTCGACAACAATACCAGCCCGATTGGAGACGCTTTTCTCACATCACATGCTACATGATAACAGTAGACCAGCAACCGTGCACAAACTACACGCTTCACACACACACAATTTGACACTGATTACACATTGTGTCGAGAATATCGTAAATGGAGGAAAATAACAAATTTTAGAGGTACTAAAAAAAAAAAAAAAAAAAAAAAAAAAAATGCCCTCAGTTTAACGAGGGGCTCCTAATGGCACTGACAACACTGAGCATGATTAGTTCTCAGACGCACACGGGCCCATGGGGGGAAAAATAAATAAAAAAATAAAAAATTAAACCCTATTGCCAAAACAATATCAGGGTCAAAAGGCAGGACACTCACAATGCCCTCATTTTGGCTACTATTGCAAATACTATTGGTGTTTCTATGCATTACGCAACTGTCCCAACACTTTGTTGGGCTGCAGATGTAAATGGAAGGATTCACTGTGAAGACCAACAATTCTCAAGTGATTGAAAATGTGTCAGCTAGAGTGTAATAGTATACACGGCCTGTATGTTTTTCTAAGCATTATTATTATTATTTTTTAAATCAATCAATCTACTTTTTGTAGGGTTGTGCAATTAATCGAAATTCAATTACAATTTATTACACTCCACAATTACAAAATAAATACTAATATTGAGTTGCTTAAATTTATAGATTTGCACCATTTTTTTTAAATTTATTTTAAAATGACAAATTTAATCAATCTTGTTTGGTCCAAAAGGAACTTGCATAATTATAGTGTTTCAAAGAAATTTTTCTTAATATTTTTTACATTTAAACATTTCCTTGTTTTGAAAGAAAAAACAAATAACTGGCCTAATCGTGATCGTTATTACCAAATTAATATTTTCTTCATAGTTAAGTAGCCTTGACTTTGTCATATTTTTCATATACAGTATATATTAGGCTTGCTGCCCTCCTTCCCCTCTACTTACGTGAAACCTTTGGTCCACCTCACAGTTGATTTGCTTCCTGAAATCCTTTCATCATAAATGTTGCGAAAGCAAGGCATGCAAAAGGAGATACAAGGTAGAATTTGTAATGCAAATTATCTCAAAATATCACAAGAACATTCAACATGCACAAATGTCATTCGGAAATATTAGTAACCCAGTATATCAAGATATTTTTGGTCAAATGGCAGCCATTTAAACAATTAAAAGGGTAACATGCAAGGCAGACGGTGAAGCAAACACAAAAAACGAGAAACAGAACGGGAGTCTTACCTTTTGAGCCACAAGGAAAGTCAAGCGACGGATTCCATGTTCAAATAGTAGGAATTTCTGGGATTGATTTAAAAAAAAAAAAAAAAAAAAAAAAGTCTGTTAGTCTAGTACTAAAGTTGATAAAATCAACAAAAACTTTCTTGGGGACCAACCTTTGATTGGGTGAACTCCCGAAACATGGCTGCCAAGCCGTCATCGTCCATGTCACTGTCGGTCTTTATAGCCACATTCAATATATGGATGGGTTCATCTTGGGCACTCTAAATGAGCAACGAAAAAAAGTAACATAGCAGTTTTAGTTGCGCCACAAGTAATAATTACAGCCGCCTACGATTACAATAAGCTTTTGCCACCTTGTTGTCCTCTTCACCATACAGGACGGGATTACCTCCGTCGGGGAAGGTCGGGCTTGGGGGAGGCGAGTCGGTGAAGCAACTCAACACATCTGTTATGTTCCTTAAAATCGGGCAGCCTTGCTTTAGTCACACAAAACATTCATATTTCCATTTAAAATACTTTTAAACACACTAACTTGGTGAACTCCTGGAAGGAGCGAAAGGAGACCATGGCACCCATTCGTTGACAGGGCGGCGTGAAGGAGGTGTCCAGCAAAACGTCGCTCACGCTCGCCATGTGCACCATGCCATAGTGGTTGAGGTTTGAGGAGAATGACATCCTGTGGCGAAAGCGACTTGGAATGACAATCTGCGCCATCACGAGCGATTGGAAGATATTTCCCATACACCTTTTGAGAGTCCCAAGTGTAAAGAGTTTTTGAAGCTATGGAAAGCATTGTTTCCCCTTTTCCTTTGGTATAAAGACGGTTAAATTGGTGTGGCTCAAACATATTACATTTGAGCAGAATGAAACAGGGATATTTGACAGACTGCTTGTTAGTCAAATTGGACTAATAACCCATAGAGTGATGACAAAAATGTGACATTTGACCCCAGCTATTTTAGATTAAATATAATTCAGATTTTTTTGCTGTGACGGATCCAAATCCCAGCGGTCTAAAGTAACCTCAGCTACACTGACCAACTGTGTCAGATAAGTCGTAGCATTAGGACTAATTTTGTAGAGTTGGGACTGAGACCAAATTTCATTTTGTCATGTCACTCGGCTCAGACAACAAAGAAATGCAAAAACACCAGTAAGACCCTGAAGTGCTCTCTCGTGTTAACCCAAAGCCTACACCCACAGAGTACTTTAAATGTTTGGTGTCAAACCTGTCCAGAGATTCCAAATTTGAGACAGTTTTGCCTTTTCGACTGTCCGGGAATGAAGGGGATGTTTTCCTAGCGGGACAGTTACATCATTTATTTCAGCAGATTTGGACATGTTTTTCAAAATCTCGAGAACGAGAGTTCAATTCGATTTAGATTTTTTTTTCACTTCAATTCAATACTATATTGATGTTCTATGGAATGTCAATTCTTCTAAAAAATTAAGGACATGATAAAAACGCCACAAACATTACATTCCAAATTAAATGTTGCCAACATAGTAACTGGTGAAATTAGTTTATTAATGAAAGTAACATGTTATAAACACTTAAGCGTTACACAAACATTGACATCTGCAAGGATGTGATGGAATTTTTTTTCTCAACTCTAATTCAACAATTGTAAATATACATTTAAAAGATTCTGAATTGTCTTAAAGTGCAATAAGTCTGGTCATTTATAAATGTAATAAAATACATTTAAAAACAGTAAATTTCAAGAAAACAGTAAGATACAAAAAAATGGCCAAAACTCATTTGCTCCCAAAAACGTATAAATACGTTCTATTTTAAATATTACCATGCTCACAAAGACGGATTTATACATTTTGTTTTGGGGGGGTTTTGTATGCTAGAGCATACAGAAGGCTTTGATGCAGTCTCTGAACTGAAGAGAATGATTGAAGCAATTGTAGTTATTACAAAAACGGACAGCAGGTGGCAGCAGAGTATAAGAGATCAACCAGGGCCATGTTGCAAAAGGCTCTTTTCCACACTGTTTTAAAAAGATTTGGGTATAATGATGAAACTTAGCTATAATATAATACCAACTGCTTCAAAACGGAAACAGATAGAAATGTACTTTTTTTTTCCCTGATGAAAGAAGAGACTAATCTTTTGGTAGGTTCCATGTTTTTCTAGCAATAAAACGATATTCTGTGGGCCTTGCAAAATCAGTCAAAATCCAGTAAAACATCCAGGAACAAAGGGGGGTTGCTTCAGTGAACATGGCTGGGAGTGAATGAGTTAATATTCTATTTTCTTCTGAATTTATGGGAAAAAGAGATTCAAATAATCGATTCATGGTTTGATGAAACAATATAAGGTACGTAAAGAAATTGATTCCCTTTTTTTTTTTTAAACCCAGCCCTATCGATAACAGAGGCACAAACACACACACACACACACACACACACAACTGTTAAAAATATTGCACATTTTCACAAAGACTCACACGCATACATTAATAAGAATAACAGATTATGAGCTGAGCGCCATGCTGTCATCAATAAGATGAAGCCTGCACTTCGTAGTTCCAGTTATACCACCAAACTGCTTAATTAACAGATAAATTGCTCTTAATTTGAATTTGTACTTTGGCCATGCATCTAAACCAATCTATGCAACAAAAAGAATGTTTACAATACCTGTTTAGGGTGGGGATGTTCCCTCTGCAATCAAACAACATTGATTACTATGGGGTTAGTGGCAGACTGGCAGGCATCAGGACAGGAAGACAGTCAAGTTGCAGCAGTGTGTTAGTTCATCTCAACCACTGTTTGCGATGCACTAGTCAATATGTAAATGAATGCACCCGGGTGTCGAAAGGTTGAGTACACATTTTACTTCTTGACTGCTCCCTGTCCAACATGCATCACGAGATATTTAGGCTGTCTTCTGTTGATCACTTCATGCTGATTTTAGAAACAAGTAAATCATGATACATACTTAAACATGCAGTACACGCGTTGCCAAGCCACAACAGTTGGTACGCTCGCACAATCCATAATCAATCGAACGAGATTAGCTAGGAGTTAAATTGCAAATTAGTCTTTTCATGCTCACCTTTGATGGACACTGTCAGAAATAATATTTGATCCAGATTAAGAACTTGTTGTTCTATGCATTGCTTGCATAAAAAGGTGTTGCTAATATTTTGGATCCAATTTTATGCTACATCTAAAATATGATCTCACAAATAACAGTTCAATCATGCATATGATACAACCAACACTTTTTGATCATGCTCGCGATAGTGCCCGTGTACCTAATGCTGTGGCTGGTATGTGCATGACATTCTTCTGTAATTCCAGCATACTAGTCGTGCACAGTGACAGCAAGCAATCAAGCAAATACTCGTTCACACAAACAACCAGAACACACAACTGAAATGTCATGATTATGAGTTACAAGCATGTTCGAATGCTGAACGTGCACAAGACAATCCTCAAATTTGTCCGTTTATCTTTGGCAACAGTGCCCCCAAGGAGGACGAGCTGACATAAGGTTCTGCAGGCGGGAGAGCTTTGATGCCCCCACACACACACACACACATTTTAAACGAAACTGTCTGGTATTGCAATCTACCTTGCTTTGGAGCGTTTAAACAATGGGACACAGCTGGTATAAGCAACCCAAAACAATACAGCCAAATACAGATAACAGAAACAAACACTGACAAATTCAATGTTTAAAGTGGAAGTCAATTTAAAAAAGAAATCTTGACAATAAAATGTTCTATGCAGCCCCATTAGTCTAAACACAGTATTTTGGTTAATGTGTGAGTGGAATAGGAGTGAAGCAGCAAAATCCAGCCGTTTTTATACGAATATGAGAAGGCGGCCATTTTGCCACTTGCTGTCAAATGAAAATGAGATCACAGTTGTGCAGGTAACAACCAATGACAGCCCAGGTTCAGAAAACAGGTGAGCTATGATTGGTCGTTGCCTGAGCAACTGTGATGTCATCTTCAGTCGACAGCTCGTGGCAAAATGGCCGCCCATCCCAGAGACGTATTAATATGTTTTTTTTATGTATTTTGTTTTTTTTTATGCTAGACCATACAGAAGGCTTTGATGCAGCCTCTTAACTACAGAGAACGGTTAAAGCAACGGTAGTTATTACAAAAATGGCCAGCAGGCGGCATCAGAGTATAAGAGATCAACCAGGGCCATGTTGTATCAAAGCTATTTTCCCCACAGTTTAAAACAGATTTGTGAATAATGATGAAACTTATATATACACTAATGCTAATTGCTATAAAGGGAAACAGAAATATTTTTTTCCCCCTGATGAAATAAGAAACTCTAATCTTTCTTTTGGTAGTTTCCATGTTTTTATAGCAATAGAACAGAATATTCTGTGGGCCTTGCAAAATCAGTCAAAATCCAGTAAAACAGCCGGGAGTGAAAATGGCTGGGAGTGAATGAGTTTAATCAGAATGTCATATTTAGACTAGTGAGGTCACATGTAACATATTATTGTAAAAAAAAGTTTACGATTGACTTCCGCTTTAATGAAAATCGGTGCAGATAAAAAGTTGGAGCAGTTAAAGAAGAAAAAAACAACAAGCCAAATAGGCCCACTAATTCCTGCTGAGAAATAGGAGCATGTTGACTTGTGAAAGCAGTCGAGTAAATTTGCTATCTTCCTATGAAGTTATTTTACTTTCTAGTTGGTCATAATGAAATCCATCATGCGTCTATTATGTGAAAAAAAAGATGTCATCCTTCAGGAAAAGGGATGGATGAAATCCTTCTCAACTTTGTACATAACCATCAACTGAATACCTGTTTGGGTGTGAGGTGGGAAGCATGAACTGGAACTCGACTATACACGTGTTGTCCTTCAACTGGCGATGCTGCACGCTGTTGAGCTCATAAGCGATGTATGCTCTGCGCACATAAACCTGCGGTGATTAAGGAGATGAAGTCACATTATTAGGAGTAGATTTGTGAGCACTCTGCATTAAAAATACATCAGGGCCAAGTGGTTCAAGAACTGAGAGAAATGATGATCTCACCTCAAGGGCCGCCATTCGGACAACCTGATTACTGTGGTAGAAGAAGTTGGGCAAAACATCAAAGATTGATGTTTCAGAAAGAATAAGTTTCTAGAAGGCAAATTAACATCGTTATAAATGCTTGCTCGGCTAATGAGTCAATCACATCTTGCAGGTTGTCCTCCTTGCCTACCTGCAAGTTCTCAATGCAGAATTGGTGGCCATACATATCAATAGCAGAGAGGAAGATAGACTCCACCTGGTTGTGGCGGAGCTCATAAGAGGGGAGGTGAGATGCTATCAACACCTGCAGAGAATGAAATTATGAATGATTTCATACCTCATTGGATTTTATTATCCTCACACATTGTCTTTTCTATGTTCATACGGTGCTCAACATAAATGAGTACACCCCGACTGATTTGTTAGAAAACATTAACCTTCCTTTGAGAATCTTTTTTATGGGCATACGATACTGCAAAATACAAATGAGATTTGGCGTCCTTGTGTGCAAACACAAACATGTTTTTTTTTTTCTCTCTCTCGCATAATAGCGCATTTAAATTACCATTAAAATTAAAGGACACCATTAAAATCTAAAATTAGCTAAATGTTATGTTATTTGTAATTGATAAGAATTCATGTGGGTTTCAGATAAAAAAAAATAACAAAAGTTCAGAATTCCTCATGGTGTTTGCATCAAGATCCGAAAGAAAAATTCCTCTTTTAGTTTGTCTGCAAGCCGCTCTTCAATGTGTCCTCATACTACATTTAAGTCATTTCGACCTTATTTAGTTTTGAACCGCGCAACCAACCTGCCGTGCACGAAGTGCCACCTTCGCGTTTGTCGTCTTGCTGAGCTGGGTGAATTCAGTCAACATGGCCATCAGTTCTTCTGTCAGTGTGGGATCGCGGCCACATAGCTGGTCCTGAAGAGAGGATACGCAGTACTACCGCTGTCATATATGCAAGAGTGGGGTGAGGGGGGTTGATAACAACTGTCTGCGTACTTAATGAAATTCCATTAAATGGAAATAGAAACAAACCTTCATGCTGAAATATCCAAAATGTGATGGACTTACAATCAGCATGATAACCAGTAGGTTCTTTTTGGTGACTTGGGCATGAGAGAAGATGTAGTTGAGCACATTTGCCAAGTCACCTTTGTTTTCTTCACGCAGGGTAAACACACACTTGTCATAGTGTCCTATCAAACAAACATTTGTACCAAGCGGTAATGAAAGAGCACCACCCAATGGAGAAAAGTAGCATTACATCTGGCTGTATCTTGCACACTGAGCACAATTTCTCACCATTCTGAAACTGGATCTCTACTTTCAGGTATTGTCGGAGCAAGTCCATCACTACAGCCTTCATGTAACCTCGGATCCCGCTGCGATATCTGTAAATAAAGAAGCAAACAACATAGTCAGGTATGGAGCTACTATTTTATTTTTTTTTGTGGGGTGTATCAGCCTTTATTTTAATAGTCAAACTTTTGAAATTCAAGACACCGGCCCGTATGATGCAATGTAAACAAGTTGCACATGAGTGCCGTATCATACAGACTCTATCACTCACTTTTGCACCAGTTGAACAATGCTTTGCGTGTTCATGAAGAAAACTTCTCTTTCAGACTTCTTGTTAAGAGTTGCAGCATGGCTGTCCAGGATGTTTGCAATCTGGAAGGGAAACATAAAATAAAAGCAGGTAAGTCCAACAGCAACTATTCGATAAATCTATTAAACTAATTTTTTATTTTCACATGCAAAAGCGGAAAAAGCGAGTTTTAAACTTTATCCACAAATAAATGATAATTAGCCCACTATTCCAAATGATTTAACAAGAATGTTCAAAGTGGAAGGACAACGCATATTCTTCACATTCAAATTCACAAGCTAATAACGTCAAAATAAAATACCGGGTGAGAACTAGGAGTGTCTAGACTTCCAGTTAAGAGGAAATCCCCCCACATTGCCGAACTTCAGCATTTGCAAATTCACCTATTTTACTGAAAAACTTCACTGCTTTTGTGCTCAGGCCACAACAATGAAAGTATTATTTGGCACCAGGTATGAGTTGGGGAGTCTCATTGAAACAAATGTAGTACTTTTCTGCCATCTTGTGGCAATTACAGGTAACTGTAAACCTTTTGGGGGGGATGTCACTTGCTAGCAGATTTTCAGTACAGTATTTAGCCTTAGCGCCTCTCTCCTCCAAGTAGCAGGGAGCATTTAAGCTAAATATTTACTTTCGTACACGTTATTTGCACCCTCTGATGAGTGCATACTGAAATAATGAATACGCCCATTGTATCAAAGACCAAACAATATCCATATTGATATGAATACAGTATTAGATAGATGCACATGATTGACAAAGTGGTAAAATGTGTGTTTAAAAACCCCCAAAACAAATTCATCACACCAATCCTTCCAACACAGGATGTTGTTAAGCAATATGCATATAGTCTTATGTGTGTGTGTGTTTGTACAATGAACCACCTGCTGACTGGGGAACTGGCAGAGCACTGAGGTGATGTTGCTGGCATACTGAGCCATCTCCTTTTTGATGGCCTTCTCCACAGCAGGGGGGACGCGACCCGAGACACTGGTCATAATGTCTTGGAGCTCCAGCAGCGGCAATGAGGGGTCACGCATAGTTTTCATCAGTCTTTCAACCCATTCTTTCAACTGGAAATAAAAGTTCATGGAATACCATCACATTAGTATAGCTTTTTTTTTGTTTTTTGTTTTTTAAACCAGGTGTTGCATGAGATCTCACCTTAGCGCTAAAGAAAGGCTCAGGGAGACAATAGCCATTCATGACGTGAACAAGGTGATCCAGTGTGTTGTGGAAAACTCTGTGTAGTTTCTCTCCTCGCAGAGCAACAGACTGGGTGGAGGGAAAGGTACCTGTATGCAGCTGTGCCTGCAAAACAAAAATAAGAAATCATTTGAAACCGTGTAGCCAATAAATAACAGATTTCCCTTAGTAATAATCTATTAGTTATTTTTAGATCAAACATTTTTCTCCCGAAATGTATTCTTATCTATAAAGCGTGCCACTTGTAATTTTTTGGGATGATTTTAGATTTGTTTGCTTTTTAAAATCACGTGCTATTCGCAAGAAATTACTGTATTTAAACAATAATGCTTGCCAAGTCGAAATTCCGACTTAACGTAAAAAGGACATCACTCTGACATTACCTGTTGCACCAGGGTGGGGTCATCGAGTTGAAGTTTAGCAATAATACAACCAGGCTGCAGTGATGCTCCAGCCCTCTTCACATAGTGAATACAACCAGACTCAGTCGTTGCGAGGTGCAAGAGCATCTTCATCACCTGCAAGTGAAATCAGTGCAAATGGACTCAACCGATGCTTAAAATGTGCACACGTTGTAAGCAAAAACAGGGCATACCTCTATTTCAGCATAACCCTGGCCGGCAAAAACATGACCGCCGTCTTCGACTGTGTAATGGACAATTTTTCCTGCTGATGGAGATCGCAGCAGCGAGGGGTCGTTCTCTTTTTCGAAAACACAGGTCTTGTTCCCGATGGTGATGCGGTAACTTTCGAGAAGAAAACCAGCTGAGGTCATACGTAAAAGAAGCACATCTTCATGGATTTCATCTTACCTCTCCACCTCTTCCTTCATGTATGTAGTGTAGCTGCTGCCATCATAGGACAGCAATAAACCTCCGTCACTAAGCCGATGGACATCCACTTCGACGGTGGAGTTATTCATGATGAGCACATAAGAGTTGGGAGACTGGCGAGTCACCGTCAGGACGTACTTAACATATTCATAGATTAGCTCTACGTCCACTGTGTTGAGAAGCGTGTGGGCTGGCAGAACCTGCCCCCTAAATCACAATGTACAGAAAACCCGTGAGCACTTAGGCACTTGATTAAACAAAATTAAGTTATTTCCTGGAATGGAACATGATTGTGTCCTGAAGCTCCACTGTTTAATGTAAGATAAGACAAATACAATGGGCACACGCTTACCTCTCCAGAGAATGGAGGAAGTTGGACACACTGTTCTTCAGATTCACATCTGCCACATGAAGGGCACCGCTCACTAATCCTAGCATTGTGTCTGGACGCTCAGCCTGAATGCAACAAATACTTTTAGAATGGCAGGGTGTCTCGTTTAAGTCGATACAATGTACAATTAGGACTGAGCAATAAATCGAATTAATTGGCATTTCAAAAATGGAATCGTTGAAAATTTCCTAAATGGTCTTCTGGATAATTAAAAGCTGTTCTTATGTTCTGTTACATCCAAATGTTTTTTTGAGTTGTAATTTTGCACAAGTGGCAGAATGCTGGATGGGTGGTTTACAAGACATGTTTACAATAGCTACCAACGACTGTACTTACAGTAATTGTGGCATGTAAGTACAAACTACGAAAGTTTATGTTAAAATTTGTTAAAAAAATAATTCAGGAATTAGTTTTGAATAAATGAAACCTTTAAATAAATGTTTGTTGTGTTTATTATATTAAAATCTTAATTGTCTTGTTTAAAAAAAAAAAAAAAAGATTGTATGTTTTATTGGGCATATTACCCATTTACAATTCTGCCATATCATTCATTTGTTAATAATTTTGTGGCCAGTGTGTGTAAACTCTACACCAAATGCAGTATTTCTCAAACAGTATTCAGTGATCAAAGCAGACACATCTGCACACACCTGCATCTTCTCGGAGATGAGCCGATCCAGCCAGCCCGTGTCGATGGTGTTGCGCTGAAAGGTTTCTGTTTCCAGTAGCTTTATGAGGTACTCCACCGTGGTCCTGAAGTCTCCTCTGATAGAAAGCTCTTTCAAAGCTACCACCATGTTACTAGAAACATCACAATTTCCCAGTAAGATTACAACACAGCGAGCAGTTAATAAAAGATTTTGTGAATGCACTTACGAGATGGCTTCTTCGCGATTCTCGCCCCAAGAAAAACAGTGTCCAAACTGGGAGTCGGCGAACTCGTGCAGTCCGCCAGCAGCTGCAACACTGAAGTAACCCCACACGTTCTTATTGCTGCGAAAGTTCAGCTCTTGCACTGTTCCAGAGCTTGGCTTGAAACCCTGCACAGAGACACCATTTGATGAAAACATACAGCCAGAACTCTGAGGAGAAACTTGAGCAATACACAAACCTCATCTGGATTTTCACTGGTGATGCGAGCTGCGATGACATGCCCTCGTGGGGAGGCGGCTGTCGACAGACCCTCAAAGTCAATGGGAGTGTCAGCCCAGGGCTGCATCCCATAGAGCATCCTGATGTCTTTGATTCGGTAAAGGGGGATGCCCATTGCAATCTATAGCAGAGGGTGGAACGAGCCCAAAGAACAAGTTATCTTGAATCTAGCAGTATACGAAATCTCCATGTATACATATGTGTGCGTGTATGTAAAGCAAAGCATGAAAGTCATTTACAAATCTGTTTAAAACACTGGGGGGATTTGGGCGGGAGAGCTTTTTTGGAACCTGGTTGATCTCTTATACTCTGCTGCCACCTGTCAGCCGTTTTTGTAACACAACATTGCTTTAACATTTGCAGTACAACATTGTTTTAAGCGACCTCTTCAGGTCAGAGGCTGCATCAAAGCCTTCAGTATGCTCTAGCATAAAATAAAATAAAATAAAATAAAATAAAATAAAATAAAAAGCATAATTATGTTTTTGGGTCCATGGCAATATTTAAAATAAAACGTTTTTATACATTTTTGGGAGCAAATGAGTTAAGTATCATGTTGGGGTTTTGAAGTGACTCATGAACGATGGCACTATTTTATTTATCTCCATCATGCAAATAAAAAAAAACAAAAATAACAAATAAAAAATAAATAAAATAAAAAAAAAAAGAGAGAGAGAGACAGGAATATTATGGAAATATCTCTGAGAAATGACAAATGAAGCACCTTAGAGAAAAAGAAAAAAAAAAAAAAAAGAGAAGTGACCAATGAAAAATCTCCCTAAAAGACAGTAACTACTCAGTTTGCCTCCAAAAACAAAAACGTCACTCTCAACATTGATGCCCAATCAGCTCAAAAGTGGCATCTTTCCCTGCATTGCTGCCCTTCAGCTAGACTGACGCTGACCTAAATACACACACAATCCGAAACACAGCGGGTGCACACCATGTGACCAATTGCCGCTTCAACCGCTGCATCGGCAACAATGTGTCTCTTGGGCAGTTAGTTGCCATGGAGACGGGGGCCCTCGTCAAACGTAGTCTATTTGACGCAATCAAGCATAAATACAGCCTGCCACCCGAGATGGCCAACAAATTGGGTGCGGCATGCAGCTTGTCTTTTTTTTTTTTCTACCAGTGCAGGCGTACTTGGAACTCACTTGAAGCTGAGCAGCGGGTAAGTTGACGTCAGCCACCATCTCTGTGCAGGGGTGTTCAACCTGCAGACGAGGGTTGAGCTCCAGGAAGTAGAAGCTGCCATCTTGGCCGTAGAGGTATTCCACTGTGCCTGCACTCACATAGCCCACCATCTTCGCCAGTTTCACAGCACACTGGAATTCAGAAGACATTTAACGTGAATTCATCATCCATTTTCTATGTTACGGATTCTCTTTAGGGCTGTGCTGGAACCTATGCTAGGTGAGGTTATTAACTGTCGTTAACTTATTCACTCCAAGCCATTTTCACAGAAGCAATCCCGTTCGCTCCAGGCTGTTTTACTGGATTTTGGCTGATTTTGCAAGGCCCACAGAATGTTGTGTTAAATTGCTATAAAAGCATGGGGGGGAAAAACGTATAAATACGACTTTGGGACACTTAAAACAAAAAAAACAAAAAAACATATTTACACGTTATTGGGAGCAAATGAGTTAATAACTGTAATTCATGGCATTTACAAAGCACATTTTGATTCTTATTAATAGCAGAACATGTTTACTGAGATTGATAATAATTGTTGTGACAAGTGTTTTTACCCTTTCCATATCCTCAAACACATCAGATGTGGCAATGGTAGCTGGCGCCTCCTCTATAATTTTCTGATGTCGCCGCTGCACTGAGCAATCTCTGCCAAACAAGGAAATGGCATTGCCGTATTGATCTGCCAAAATCTGAACCTCCAAATGGCGGGCGTGTTTGGCGAGCTGCATGACGAACACAGGTGAACCTGGAACTTCTGCCTGGACCTGGATGGAGCATTAGGTACAAATATATAGAATCAACAAATCACACATTTAAAACTTGAAAACACAGTGCTTCATTTGAACTTACTTGTCTGAATAGGTTTGGGAAATCGTCAGCGCAATTGACTTTACGGATACCTTTACCTCCCCCTCCTTCAGAGGCCTTCAGCATAACAGGGTAGCCGACCTTGTCAGAAGCCTATCGGTGGATACAAGAAAGTTTGTCGCAACACACTGCAGGCACATGTGACGGTGGAGGCTCTGAATGCTCACTTTGACAATGGACTTACTTTCAGGCCATCCTCTACATCATGGATGCAGCCAAGCTCATACAAATCATGAGGAACACTGATAATTTGTTTGGTTTGATTGACTTCGGACCATTCGACTATCAGGCCTGGAGAGAGAGAAATATTACCGGTACACATATATCACGAAGAAATATCACATTAAATTAGGGATGGGAAAACATTTTTTTTTTTCTAACTCATTCACTGCCATTGACGGAAAAAGACGTCAAATGATGCATTTTTTGGTGGTCTGGCAATGAATGTGTTAAATGGAGGTCAACACATTTTTTTTTAAACAATATATGGTATTCTGATTAGTGGAATATGAGTTAAGAAGCAAAACGCAGCCGTTTTCACCCATCTCTGGGGGCGGCCATTTGAAAATGACATGACATCAACGTTGCTCAGGTCTCAGGTAACAACCAATCACAGCTCAGCTTCAGAAAACAGGTGAGCTGTGGATTGGTGGTTGCCTGAGCCCTGAACAACTATGATGTTATCTTCAGTCGACAGCAAGTGGCAAAATGGCCGCCCCATGAGATGGTTAAAAATGGCTGGATTTTGCTTCATAACTTTTATTCTGCAAATGTAATATTAATCACAATGTCATGTTTAGACTAGTGAGGTCACATATAACATATTGTCAAGAAGGGTGACTTCCATTTATATATATATAAAAAAATAAAAAGTCAGCTCCCTCGGCTGAATAGATCACAAACGTTGGGCGACAAAAATTTCTGCCACAAAACTAATCATTTTAATACCATATTTTTATTTTATTTTTTATTTATTTTATTTTATTTTTTCCCCAATAAAAAATTGTTTGTGAATGCATATGGGAAACTGGTGGGGTTCAATACCTCCAACAAGGTTAGGAACCACTGCTTTAAACTAAAAATAGAACAAAAATAAAGTTTTATGCAGTTATTGCAAAGTGGAGCTGGCGGAGCTCGGAGACGGAAACACGGGAAGCTGTCAAAGTTCGCCCCATCATTACTTTTTATGGGAGCAAAGCGTCTTCCACTAATTTGTCGTGACTGGTTAAACTTGTTTTGGTGCATGTTGGGAGTATTTCCAGCTAACTTAGCTCAACATAGGTTGCGCCGCCATCAACACATCACTAAGCAGTGATCAAGTGTGGGTGAAATGTTAACATGTCAGTCGCATCTCACGTCCACTGCCAGCGGGCCATTGGAGCAGCTTAAACAGACGTGAGGAGATGAGCGCTCAGACTTTTGACCGAAAGAAAAAAAAAATTACAAGTGGGCATCTAACATATATATTCTTTCAGCAACTGCTATAACATGAATGTGCACATCATTAAAAATCGAAAGTGCATGCATCAGTCTGAGTCTCACGTCGGAATCTGAGGAGATGTGGAAGTACTTTTCAAAAGTGACGTTCTGGCAGAAATCAGAGGCTGTTTTTGCAAACCAAGTACAGCATACCTGTTCCACTCCATGGCAAGGTGGGGATGCCAGCTGTCTGTGCCACGATAGAGGAAGCAATCTTATCTCCAAGTGCCCACATTGCCTTGCTAGGAGGACCTGAGGTGGAAGTAGTTAGTAGAAAACAAGTACCAGTAATTTATTTCCACACTGTAATGCGAGAAAATGTATCTTACCCATGAAAGCAATGCCGTGCTTGTGGAGAAGCTCTGGCAGTTTGGGGTTCTCTGAGGCATGACCCCATCCAGCCCAAACAGCCTGGAAGACAACATAAACAAATTAGCCACTTTAGCCAATATAGAGCAAAACTCCATTAAATGCATGGGAGTTACCTGTACAGGTATTCGTTTAGCAATGTCCAAAATGAGCTCCACATTGGCATAGTTGTTGTTATTAGTACCTCCTGGCACAGGCACATAATGATCCGCCATTTTTATGTACTCTGAAAAAACACACACAATTTTTTTTTTTTTAATTGGATATTTTGTTACATGTATGCGTTATTTTCTCATAACTGGAGGACAGCTTTGCCTAGTATCTAGGGATGTAACGATAACGGCAATATCGTGACATGTCGATATTAATACTGCCACAATATCGTTGTCATGTCATGATATTAAAAGCAGAAAATCTGTTATAAGAAAAAATAAGTCAGGTTGATTTCGATTTGTGCAGTTCTAGCACCCTGTGGTGGCTAGTTTTTTGTTTTTTTTTAGTGCAGTTTAATTTTCACAAGGCATGTTTTGGCCCTTCTACGTTTAAAATATCGGCTAATGGTCAGATGAAGGGAAATGTATTGAGAACAGAGTCAATATGTGGAGGAACTCTATAAAGGGAATTACATTTGGAATACCGAGTACTTTGCTGTGCTATTTGACAACACATTTACTAGTGCTTAAATTATATATGTTCCAAGATTAGCCAGTCCTTACCAGCGTTGGCCTTCAGGTCCTCTGGTGTCACCATGACCACAAATCGGATTGCCCGTTCGTTCCGAAACATCTCGTAAGCCCAGCGGCGAATAGAGCGCATGCACTTGACTGCAGCAATTCCATTATTAGCGATAAGCACCTGGAAAAGCAAAATATTACTGACGTAGTCCAAACGTGACACATGATAACGACTGAGACGAGCTTTTTTTTTTTTTTTTTTTGGATTTGGTATATTTAAGCATGCATGAGACCCAGATAATTACCTTCTCAATGACCTTGTTTCCACCAAAACGTGTGACAAATTCAGCAGGAGATGCTACAGTGAAGTCCCTCTGCAGGTCAATGCGTCGGCGATCGCGATTTTGCTTCATCAAGTGCAGCCCAGACATGCTCGGCCTGTTTATAGAATTACAAACATTTATACAGTCAAGTCTATGTATATCCTGTAGCTACCTATACGCAGAGGAAACTACGAGTTTCAACAATTTGTCTTAAGCAGCTGTGCAATGCTAGGATCAGTTATCAAAAATTCCATAGCCACATGGTTGTAAACACAAGAGTTGAACAGCCGACTTGAGTCAAAGCTACTGTATGCTTCGCAACAATGAACATTTTGCACAGCCCTCAACATACATCACACCATACAATAACGTCACATACTCATGATAGTTACTTGATTCAATAGTTTTAACCTGAGTCACACTTCAGTGACACATTCCACATTTGTGGAACACATGCCTTTTTCTCTCTCTCCCTCTCTCGCTCTCCAAGCACAAGAGAAGCAAGCTTTTTTTGACTCAAGCGCCATCCAAATGGGGGTTTGTAAAAGGGGAGGGACATTAAACTGAGCTGGAGGGTGTGCCAGTGCCTGAGCCCGTTTGGCTGGCTGTTTTTTGTGGCCTGATATTTTTTGCATGATTGCACCACCCTCAAAGTTACGAGGAGCGTGAAAACACACGTGTTAGATAGATAGCGATTCAAGTTCGTCTGTGGAGTGAAAAGTTTGCGAGTGAAAAATTAAAATTGTGGGAGAGGGCAAAAACAGGATTTCCATTTTTAAATGGATGTTGGAGCCTAAGGTTTCCTCAAGGTTATTCCAGCCAGATATAAAATCAAATCTTATTCCAAAAACCAAACTACTTGAATAGCACCATTGACAAGTCAGATGGGGGATTCATAAATATGCTTTGCTCAACCTAAATTCCACAAGTTCACACCTACTTTCCACCCAAATCCCGCAAACCGGGGGAATATAGAGAGACTTTTTTTTTTTTTTTTTTTTCAGCAGCGAGTGGCCAGTGAAACCGCATTCTTCACACATGCAGCAAAGCAGGCAAACCATAGGCATGAAAGTGCAGGTGAGGCCTCTCTAAAGTCTGGCACAAGCCTGACATTGGAAATTAGGGGCTTCATTTGGCCTCCCACATTGATACTGTTAATAGAGTGGAGAATGAAGCGAGTTTAGGGAATGGGAAATAATAACGGCAACAACTGCTCAAATTGCAACTGATATGATACTTTTATGAAGTGGTACCGTATGACCGTAATTATTTTCTTCATATTGTATAAAAGAATAGAACAGAGAAAATCTGAAATATAACGATGTTTATAAATGGTGTAACAACTATTGCACAATACAATTGTTGAACTATAAGTTAGTCCAAAAGCAAAGCAGAATGAACTACATAAACAAAAACAAACACTATATCTACCGTATTATCAGGTATGGATTCTAACCTGAGATTGTTGTGCATGGCGCCGTCAATGTGCTCAAAGCTCATGTCATTCGTGCTATCGGAGCTTCCAGATGACGGTGACAAAGAACGGCCCTCCTTCTCCTCCAGCTTCACATCTGGCTTCTCTTGGACTTCATCTTCTGAATTCTCCTCAGACACCGATCCCACAGTGAAGTGGGAGTGCACTGCTGCCACAGGTGGTGGCTTCTTGGTAGCATCTTCCTGCTGTGCCATGGCTGGGTGATGACACACACAGTTTGCGACCACTGGACAAGGGAGAGAACAGCAGAGGTTGTTGTTTTTGTTTGTTTGTTTGTTTGTTTTTTTTATGACAGCCAAAGTCAGGGTATCAGTATACGGTCAGCGGTTGTGAGACTGGTTGCAAAAATCGGTGACAATACCGATCCAGACCGATCAATCGATCGTTGCACAGGACATATGAATTAAAAACACTTCGAAGCACATGCAGGCTAGTACTGTATACTGCTTTACACCTCCAAATGACAAAACGCAATGGCAACAGTTACCAAAGAAACAGTTCTTTGCATTCTAAACCCTTTTTGGGTAAAGCTAAACAAGCTTCCTGTGATCATTAATCACGTGAACTCCACGTGGTAGTTTAGGTGACTTTTGTGCCCCCAGTTTAGGGGACTTTTTCTTCCCCCAGCATCTTCAGCAGGTGTACCACCGGTGCTCTCCAACTTAAGGATGATTGGAACCTTACACACATGCAACAAACAACTACTAGAAGGACCAGAAAAACAAGCCAAGTACTGCAACCAAGCTCAGTTTTAGCCGAGAGAGAAGATAGAATACAAATATAAAGAATTGTTAAAAAGCAAGGGGGAGTGTTTCAGCCGGCATTTATCCAATCCGTCAACTGTCCAGTAGTAGTTCCTGAATGCTAGTGATAGCGTTTTAGCACACGCAAAATGAAATTAAACAGAAAGGCTTGCTAGCAAGCCGAAAAGCTCATTGATAAAGTAAACGCTGTACTGTACTCGCTATGGACCGTCCGATTAAGCGTCACACAAGAAAGAAATCGTCCTCAACGTCAACTCACCCGTGGAGATAAACCGGCACGCAATCCCGAACAGTCGAGTTGAAGACCTGAATGAATTACTGGCGTTTTGAAGACATTGTGTGTTTCCGTAGTGAAACCGCAATCATGATGAGGTCACGGTAGCCTGTTCAGAGGCTTTAAACAGCAGTATGGGGTGATGTGACGATTCCCAACCAGGTTACTTTTGTACATTCCCCTCTGACCTCAACTTCCGACATAGAAACACGCGAGATAGAGATGATCCCGCCTCCAAAATGGCGACGAGTATGCCTCTTATGTGTACAGAAATTAATATTATTCATGAATAGTTTTGTATTTTTTGCTATAATTATTGTTTTAATAATTATGTATACTACAAACGCAAATAAATAAATAAAATGATTCACGTGTTTAGCCGTAAACATAACTTCATCTGACTGCGTTTGCGAATACTGTAAACAAGATGTCTATTTGATCTAAATCTATTCTCGACGGTGTCATTCCGAGAACCAATGAAATATTAGGGGCGTTTTCGTGGGCGGGTTCAAGAAGCTGTCCAGGAAGTGTTGGCCTTTCCATCCAGCATGTGTCACAACATAACCATGGAAACGCGACACAAGTTATGGTATTTTTATATAGCGAAACCATGAGCCCTTATTTGTGTATGTTTTAAAATGAAATTAGCTCAGTCCCATCGGAAGACAGAATTTTATTACATTCTGTTTAATAAACATATATCGAATATCTGTCTGCTGTCAAACATCCATGTAGAGAGTTTACATAATCTTAAAACATTTAGTAAAAAAAAAAAAAAAAAAAAAAAAGAAACCGTTTTGTTTTGTTTTTGTTTTTGTTTTTGTTTTTTTAGCAATCATAAAATATGAGTATTGTTTGAGTTTTAATATTGGGATTAATAGGAAAACATGCAAATTTGCATGCAAACTAAAATTGCCAACCACAGGACTGATCTGTGACATTGGGATCCTTTTACGTGCTTACTCCAAAAATGTGCATTCAAGTGATGTACACATCGTCAGTACAATTCTAATCCACTAGATGGCTTTAAAATCCCGCGGTATGCATTTGAAAAGCAAGTTGTGAATAAACAGCATGGCTTATCTTTGTGACAGTAAAGTTTTTGTTTTCATTTTTTATCGTTCCAGTGTGTAGCCTGCATGACCAATTAAAAAAAAGAAGCAGCTATCCTATTATTTTGTTTCCTATGCAAGAATGAGTGTCAATGACGGAAACAAATGCCAAGACGCTGTGAAATTGAAAATTACATCCCCCTTTGATTGCTGCTGTCTTTGTCTTTGTATACTAAACATCAAACGCATCTTTTACCTGTTTACCTTAGTTAACACTGAATGGCTGAACGATGCTAATTCTCACATAGTGCCAAATAAGGTAAACAAGTCTTCATTCTTTCCATTCATCAGTGTTCTACCTTATTTCTGCCCAAGGGTCAGAGGAAGCTGGAGCCTATCCATAGCTGACTTTGGGCAAAAGGTGGACTTCAAGCCTGGACTGGTTGCCATGAGTCAATCACAAGACAGACAACTTTTCATTCAGGTCATTCAGACCACCGAGTCACTGGATGGGAACTAAACAAATTAGTATAATAATAATTTATATTTATCAGTCAAGTTATTTTTAAAAACACAGAATTGTACCCAATCTAGTGGCTGCAGGTGCTTGCACAAACTGTTGTTTTGTCCATACATCTGAGGACAAATAAAATACCTGAGTTCATTCGATACATCTGTCAGTTTCATATAGTGAGTGCACAACCGGAAACCTAAGGTAATCAATTTTAGTCCCAAGTTTTTGTGTCGAAGTCCTGGAACAGTTAACTTGTAGTCATTCTCCCCTCCCCTTACACCTTCCAACCCAGCAGATCTCCTCAGAATGTAAAAGTTTTGTGCTGACGGCCAAACTTGGCTATTGACCTGTTTGCCACGTTTCCGAGCCAGTGGGCATGTTCTCTCAGTATGTAGCGCTGTTCAGTCAAGGAGAAAATTCACACAACAGCACATGCACGGGAGGGTTTTTTTCTGTTCAATTTTCCTCTTGGGAGACTACCTGACCTCTTGGCGCCAAAGAACTGTTCGTGTCATGCTATGAATATTCTGTCCTATTGTGAAAAATATGCACAACAGAACATGCGATTTCAGAACAGGTACTAAAATCCACCGTATTTTCAAATAGGCAACAACATGATACGTGTCTTTATTTTATGAGTGAACACACACAAAAGTATCCTGAGTTTGCCTCTGAGTGTAAAGTGTTGCTTTGCTACATCAAAAATAATGTAAACATGTACAGGTGACAGGTGATAAAATGTCCTCACAACTTTGGCAGTTTTAATAATGATGACTGACAGTAAACGTTTGAAACTTTTCTTAACGTGAGTATTTTACAATATGTGAAATTTACAAATGACAAAAACAAACATTTACCGTATTTTCCGCACTATAAGGCGCACCTAAAAGCCTTCAAGTTTTTCAAAAGCCGACCATGCGCCTTATAACCCAGTGCGCCTTATATATGGATCAATATTGAGCCGCAACAGGTCTCGCTGTCAAGACGCTATCGGTGACCCTTCACGATCGGCAGAAGATCCCGCCATCTTGGATCGCTCGCTCATACTATTACTTTACCTCAGAAAAAAATAATAAAACAGCTGTTTATTCATTTTGGGAGTGAATGGAGTTGTCAGAAAGCTGGTTTGTAATCTATTAATAAAGTTTGACTGACCTATCTGACTGTTTTGTTGACATTGCCTTTAGCGCAGCACCATCTAATGGATGCATAACGTAACCCCAGCCTCTACTGTAGCGCCTTATATATGGAAAAAGTTTGAAAATATGTCATTCATTGAAGGTGCGCCTCATAATGAATGCCTTATAGTGCGGAAAATACGGTTCATAAATTGGAAGGTGTTGTTCATAAAATTAGGAATAAATATCTTTTATGTACGATGAATAGTCCCCACAAACTAATCTGTGATTGCTAGAACATAAAATCAGCTGAAAACACCATTTGAGTGTTAAAACCTCCTTAACCTGAGCATTTTTCATAAGATGTCATTTAATATTAATCAGATTCTTGCTCAGATCCAGATTCCAGATTTTATATACGACTGTGTGATATTTTGACCAACATTCCCACAGATCTTGCAGCTACAAATAAAATGTATCATGTTTTTTTCGATATGATTGATTTTTTTGATTGGTTGTCATTGAGATCTCACCAGATTTTCATGACTTGTGGAATGAACATCCAGATGTCTTTATAGTTATAGAGGAACTGATTTATCCAACACATTTTTAATGCTTTGGAGTCCATCAGCGGAAACTTGAACATTTTTAAGTGAAACAGTCTGATCGCTTCTGGTCTCGTTATCGGTGTGATTATCAGACACTGGACTGGTCCCTTGACCGTACAGTTTGTACTGCTCAAGTTCATTTGAGTTTGAACTTGCCGTCAGCAGCTTTTGGCTTGATATGGCAGCAGCTGGGATCTGATAGGGGCTCATCCGCAACCACGGCAAGGAGCTGTGAAAAGAGCGGTTTCTTAGAAATGCCGATGTTGTCGAACCAGTCGGGAGAGCTGGAGTCGTTGCGGCAGGTGATGTCAAGTAGCTCCACGGGTATGAAAGCAGTCCTCCGAAAGGTGGTAGTGACAGTCCCTGTTTAATTGAAAAATAAGTTACAAATTAGCATCTGGGAATTGTTTTATCACAAAAAATATTGTTCAATAAGTTAAGCTAAGTTTCATTATTATTCACAAATCAGTTTTAAACTGGGGAAAACAGCTTTGTTGCAACATAGCCCTAGTTGATCTCTTATACTCTGCTGCCACCTGCTGGCTGTTTTTGTAATAACCAAGTCTAATATATAATAAAAAGTATATTTCTATCTGTTTCCGTTTTGCAGAAATTTGCATTAGAATATAGCTAAGTTTCATTATTATTCACAAATCAGTTTTAAACTGTGGGGAAAAACGGCTTTGTTGCAACATAGCCCAAGTTGATCTCTTATACTCTGCTGACACCTGCTGGCTGTTTTTGTACTAACCAAGTCTAATATATAATAAAAGTATATTTCTATCTGTTTCCGTTTTGCAGCAATTAGCATTAGAATATAGCTAAGTTACATCATGATTCACAAATTTATTTAGAACTGTGAATAAATGAGCTTTTATTCCAACATGGCCCTGATTGATCTTTTTTACTCTGCTGCCACCTGCTGGCCGTTTGTGTAATAACGACCATTTTTTTCAACCGTTCTTTGCAGTTGAGAGGCTGCATCAAAGCCTTTTATATGCTCTCGTATTTAAAAAATATATAATAAAATAGAAACATATTTAAAATAGAACGTATTTATGCATTTTTGGGAGCAAATTCGTTAATATCAAAAGAAAAATGCACTGAGCTGTCACCGTCTTACAAATACAATTATGCCATCTAGTGGTAGAAAAATGGCCTCAACAAAAATCAATCTCACTCGTTTTTTTTAAGTACAGTATATCTTTTGAATTTTAACTCAATTTGATGAATTCTGAAATTGTGCATCAACAACTAAAAGATGCAGCCATATTTCTATTTAACATTTTTTATAACAAGAGTATGAAAACTTGTGTAAAATTTATGATTAATCGTGAGTAGGGGTGTGAATTGCCTAGTACCTGACGATTCGATTCGTATCACGATTCACAGGTCACGATTCGATTCGATACCGATTAATCCCGATACGAATTTATAAGTCGATTGTTGCGATTTTTTTTCATTCAAATTTAGAAAATACTAATCAGTAAGCTTGTAGAGTGTAAAATTTATATGAAAATGTATTATTTATTTATCTGAAATTTCAGATAAATAAATAAATATAGAGGTTGTAATCTGTTTCATGTTTGAACAGCATTAAAATAAAATATTAAGGCTTAATGTTCCCTTCATATAACATTCTTCCATGCTCAAGGTGTGAATCCTAACCCGAAGTCAGACGTTTTGTTGAATATTTTTCCATTAAAAATGGAAGTTTAAAAATTGATTCACACACAAAAAAAAAAAAAAAAAAAAAAAAAAAGGCAATGATGATAAGACATTGAATCGGTAAGACTACCGAATGAACAATTCTGAGCTCTTTAAAAAAAAAAAAAAATCGATTCAGCCGCCTATTGAATCGATTCGAGAATTGCGCGATGTAGTATCGCGATATATTGCTGAATCGATTTTTTTTAACACCCCTAATCGTGAGTGAACTATTGAAGTCATGCGATTAATTCCGACTAAAAACTTTCATTTCCTGACACGCCTACTGAAAATACAATGCATGCTTACGTGGTACGCAGCGCCCCAACATAAACTTACCTGTGGCACCAGCACATGCTGTGACAGTTGAAACATGAATGGAGATGGCGAGGTGACGTTTTGAGAAGATGCACCACTGTGTTCCGGGTCATTTAATCCCGAGAACGAGGAAAACAGATGTCCCATAGATGTCGAGTGAATAGCCCCAGTCTTCATTGACAACTGGCCCTGGTGAAACAGCAAAGGTGGTCCAAACTCAAGACACTGCTGGCTGTTTGAGAGCGCCACAGTCTGAAGATGTCCAGTACTGAGCGATGATGAGCTCTGTGTTTCCAATAACACAGGGGGCGCGCCATCTTTCGTTTTACTCCTGTAGCGTTGCGATGAATCACACTCCACGGAGAACTTCTCTCTCAACATTGCTGGCTCCTTCTTGTCACTCTTCACAATCAGCCCAGATGAAGATTCTGTCCGAGAACCACCGGCTTCACCATCGTCATCACCTTGGAGATCAATATCTGAATCGCTTCCAGTGTTGTTGTCATCTGTTGGGAGTGATTGAGAGTTAAATAGCTGCGGCACATTTTTGATAACACATAAAACATGCCGTTTTTGGGGTCTTCTGAAAAGTGACCATTTTGGAGGTACACGATTTCGGATATATAAGTACAGTCCGTAAGCATATGTACGATCTGAATCATCTAAAAGAATGAATGTGTATGAGTTATTTTTCTCTCTAATCTCAGAGGGGAAATTAATTTAAAAAAAAAAAAAAAAACAAAGAAAAAAAATATTCTGAAAATCACGAAAAAAAAATCTGAAAAAAGTGGGGAGAAAAAAAAACTTATTCTGAAAAACAGAAAAAAAAAATCAGAAAAACAGAGGGAAAAAATCAGAAAAACAGAAAACTTTTTTTTTTTTACAAAAAATCTGAAAAACAGGAAAATGGCTCAGAAAAATAGTAAAAATTGAAAAAAATAATTATTCCAAGAACTATAAAAAAAATCTGAAAAACACAAACTATTATGAAAAAAAATCTGAACAACACAAAGAAAAGATTATTCCGAAAAACATTTATTTTTAAACAAAAAGCCCCAAAAAACAGAAAAAAAAAGTTTTGAAAAACAGGGGGGAAAAAATATGAAAAACAGGGAGAAAAAAAATATGAAAATTTGAGAAAAAAAATATTCCAATTAAAAAAAAAAAAAAAAGAAAAAAAAAGAAAAGTTTTCCCGGAAAACAGTAAGAAACCATTCAGAAAACAAAAAATCAAAAATAGATAAAAAAATATATATATATATTTGAAAACTAGAAATTGCAACAAAAAAAAACACACAGAGGCACCCACAAAATTACTAATTCACCGAAGGAAAAAATATTGGTAAATCGGCCTAGTGGTCGTTGAACAGCTTTGTCCACAATGTTCGCCATCCTTCCATTATCAAAGTATCTGCAGCCTACCCTATGGAAATGAATAATAACAATCCATATTTACACAATCGTCAAGGAATGCACAGAGCTAAAATGCACTTGTTTTTGTCTTACTTTGAGTTTAACCTTTGTTTTTGTTTTTTTGTTTTGTGGGAAATGTTATGCCCTTAACCATAACCACTTGGGATTTACACAGTAAAAAAACAACAACTGAAGGATGCAACTGTTGTGACTAATTTATGATGTCTTCTGTGCGATTCATAAATTAATTAGCGCTAAGCGAGTATGTCGTGCAAAAACACAACAACAACAACAAACCTGATAAGATACAAAATGGTTATTGTGTCACCTTGACAGTTTGGCATGGACGTCACAGCCCATGATTCCTGAGGAGGTTGGAACGGGTCACTGGTTCTGGGCTGCTCCCATGAGTCATCCGAATCAGCACAATATGCTTTGTTCTCATCCGGTGGAGAGACGTTTAAGGGGTTATTCCTGCAGATTGTGGACTGAGATTAATTAGATCTCCATAGAGAGGAGAGAGTTCAGCACTTACAAACAGGCCCACCTCTTTTCTCGTCTTCCGTTTCCCGTGTCCCTGAATCCTTTGGCAAATGGGTTGTTGTCAATTTTTAGCTGTGTAATCTGGCAAAACGCATGACGAGTTGTTAGTTATATATTCAAATAGTCTACTTGTTTCAACGTGTGTTTATGTCTAATGTGGGGATTTGGGTGAAGTACCTTCTCATTTTGATATGCGGTAACAGCAATAAATTCAGTCTCCGGGAAAACATAGGTCAAGAACGTGCTGTATGGAAGTTTCATGATGTCGTTGGCTCTCACAATATGAAATCGGGGCTGGTATTTATGCATTGAATTCAAAATTGTCTAAGAAAGTAAAGACAATCAAATTAGAAAAACAAACTTGTGAGATAATGACATTTTCAAAGTGATTTCAGACAAATGTGTCTACTCACAAATCCATGTTTATCCGATATATTGTTGGTGAGTTTCAGTTTATGGAACGCAACGGGCTTGCTCATCCACTGCTCTCCCTTGGACGGACTGTCCGGATGAATGTACATGCGCTTCGGCATCTCTGGGTCTGCTTTTCCCGCTACTATCCAGTGGGAATTGTGAAACTTGTAACGAAAGTCGTCAACGGTGACGATGTCCATTAGTAGGATGTATTTGGATGCTTTATCAAGTCCAGCAACTTTTACTTTGAAAGGTGGGAACATCCTCCTGTAAGAGATGAAGAATATTGACCTTATAGATTTACTTTTTTTTTTTTGTTCCAAATAGAAAATATTTCCTCTAAAATAACTAATTAAATTGTGCTGCAAAGGGGACCACAATACCTAAATAAATAGGCATGCAAAAAGACTGGTGTACACTGTCCCCTCGTTTTCCGCTTGTTCCAAAAAAAAAACGCAATAAATGAAATCCGCGAAGTAGGTAGCTTTATGTTTTACAACTCTTATAAATGTTTTAAGGCTCTAAAATCCCCGACCACACAATTTATACACTTTTCTCATTGAGGCATTTACATGTTCTCCCATTTCTCTCTTGTTCAAACATTGACAATGTTCAAATCTTCATAAATTTTATAAAATGGGTATATTACTGTAAAAAAAATGTGCAAAATTGCACTTGAAAAAAAATCCGCGATAACAGCGAGACCGCGAAAAGTGAACCGCGTTATAGCGAGGGAAGACTGTAACGTAATTGTCAAATAATTAAATGAATGTTTACAAAAGCCTAAATCTATTTCCCCCCCCCCACTCACCGTCCTGATTTAGTAATAACCATCTCCGTTCCCATTTTGTGGAACTCGTTCCATAAATCCTGTGACTCCAAAGTGACTTTGGGGTCGTCGCACAAGCCGTCCTCGGGCTCCAGGTTCTTCAAGGAGCGCAACTGGGCCGCTTGCTGCTGCCGACTCAGAGCCGCGTGCAGCCCCGCCTCGGAGCTCACCTGCTCCGCCTCAACCTCGGTGCGGGACGCTACTGCCGGGACGCACAGCTCGAGGGGGGGGAAGGAGGCTTGTGCGGCGGAAAGAAACGCTGGCAAGGGCAAGGCACCCGGTCGCTGTGTTTGGAAAGGATAATAAGCCATCGCGAGCGTGCATGAAGAGTTTCTTCCATCAAAATGGGCAATAATGGTTGAGCCCACCTGCCCAGGACGCACGCTGCCTCATATCCCCCCCCCCCCCCAAAAAAAAGTGCTGTTTTTTTCGTTATGTTTTGTTTTTAAGATGGGGAAGTATCCAAGAGTTCATAAATTCCAGAAACGTGGTTGTGAATAAACTCCAGAGAAGCTCCAGTGACGACAGGACAGAAACTGAAGTTCTGCGCTTCAACTATCAGTGCAGGAATGGGCGGAGTTTAGCTGGCCTGACTGGAGACACTTCAAGACTTTTGAGACTTGCTTGACAAATGTATTATTCATGATGATTGTCACTAACATGTTTTTCCTCCAAAATGCACTGGAGGATATGGAAAGCCATTTTGAGTTTTTTTTGTTTTGTTTTTTGTTTTTTTTAACGCTGCTTTTAATTAAATTCTGGCATTTCTCTGCAGTCATATGGCATAAGAGTAGAACCATGTTTTTTACTAATCAAAACTGTACACTATTTGACTTACACAAAGTTTAATTTTAGCCTATGTCAGTTGATAGCAGCAAACACTAGTTAAATGGTGCAGTTTGAGGCTACTCACAAGTAAAATGTCATGTCAGAACATTCTACTCAGGAGCATATTTAATCATTTATTTAGTTCAATTTAGTTCATGAAAATAAGTGAAAGGGGGCAGAAAGAAGGAAAACCTGTAAACCTGAAAACCTGTAATATACACAAAATTGCATAATCAACACAAAATTGCAGTCAAGGCACACATACGAACGTAACAATTTTAAACAGCAAAATAATGAATTCAATATAATTTCTTGTTGCATATCAATATCATACATATTTGTTTAGTAATTGTGCAAATTCAGAAGGGCCCAATTCGATTCGTTATTTGAAGGAAAAACACTCCCAAAGTCGATGCTACCTTCCCGTTAGCATTGGCTAACTTCCTGTTAGTGCTAGGCTAGCGATGTTTCAAAAACAAAGCGTGTTTTGTATTTAAATATACAATGGATGAAATTCTTAACGTTGTGTATTTCGTTTTACAGTTAAGTCCAACTGTGGTGTCATTAAACATCTTAAACGATGCTTCGGGTCAACAGCAGAATAACCGGAATAACATATGCTACACACTTGCTAATTGCTAATGCTGCTCAAGCAAAATGGTACATTCAGGGTACTTTCACAGCATCGGAAACTTTGGCTTTTTTTGGATAACAATTTAAGGGGAAAATAATCTCGTTTTGGCCGATGTTTGGAGGCCAATAATCGGCCAATTACAATCGGCGGCCGATTAATCGCCCTATTTGGCACATTGATTTACGAGGGGAATAAAAACTGTATTAAAAGTATCGATTCATGGTTTTATGAATCGATATTGGGCTATGAAAAGGAATACCGATTCGATATCGATATATCGATATTTTAGACCCAGCCCTAACAGCAATACTACTGCAACAAAACGTCTGACTGTACTGTTGGCAGTTGAGCGCATTTGGTAACACACCAAAAAGGTTGAAACACAATTTGGATTTTTCAGCCGATCAGCAATCAGCCAGTTTGAAAAACTCCATAACCAAGCACCGATTCCATCAGAAGATGGAGTGATATATTCGCTCAAACAACTTTTATATTTACTCCTCGTCGTTTTACTAGTTCACAGAAATGGCATATATTAGTAAAAAGAAGTAGTAGTGGGAAAAACCCCCCCATCTCTAATAAAACATTTTTTGACGAGTGCACCCTAGTTGTTGTTCTTGTGTGCAAAATTGTCTTACTCGTGTACTACTAGGATGTTGCCGTAGAAGGCGACAGACAAAACCTCCATTACTGCCTTTGCACAAACCGGATCTTCATTTCTTATTTTATCATTAAGAATTAAAATACATGCACCTTTCAGCTCATAGCAGTCTGCAAGATTATCTCAACACAATTTCTGCATGTGGATTCTGTTTGCTGACAATGTGTCTCCAAAGTGTCTGCGAAGTGAAGCAGCAATATCCCTTCGAGACTCATGATGGATTTTAATGCAGTTCTGCCTGAGGGATCGAATGTCACAATCGTTCAGTGTCTGTTATTCCGAGGGATTCTTGTAATGAATTTGAATAAATGTTTAAATGATATTCTTGATTGTGTGGTGACTCACCAATAATTTAAGTGAAACTCCCATGATTAAGTTCAGGCTAATACATTTGTTTTTGGCTTCGTCATGACAACAGACCAAACATGCATTACATTAACACGCTCTCTACTGTAAATGCATGTGTGCTGCTATATCAACGTGGTGCTTACGTGGAGTGGTGTGTGGAAATACCCACTAAACCAAAAGTCCAGACTTGAGTGCACTTTGCAGGCTCCAGGCATGTGGGATTGTATCATCATTATAACTTTATGACGATCTTAAGCTGAAGACGACCAAACGATATGGAGAGCGAATGAAGGCGAAACCTCAGCGCCATCTGAGTGATATAACAGATGACTGTCATTCCGTAGAGGGTTCTAAAACTGGAATAAGACCATCTCACCCTCTGATATACAGCTTCAACCTCAATATTTTTTTTCCAAGAAAAAAAGAACCACGGGTGCACTTTATAAAATGAGTTATTGCTTGCCATTTGGAGAAACACGGTATGCACTCATTCATACAATCGGTAGAGATGCATTATCTGAAGAGATTTTTCTAGAAATGTGTGTCAAAAAAGAAAACGGTTGTCTTCAACAATACAGCAAATGAATGCTAATGCAACTGTCAGAGCAGTAAAATAGTGAAATTACAGTGCAGCTGTAGCTCTAGTTTGGTGTTGATAAACTGCACTGTGTCAGACTGAAACAGTTTCTAATATCTGTTCTCACATAGATAGATAAGGTAACTAATTGTGGGAATGCTTCAGCATTCCCACACTTCTACATACATTTTTGCCATGTAAAAACTCACACATAATACTTCAGATTTACACTGTTCAAATTTCAACTTGCTTAAAAAAATTCATGACTCCCGGGGTATTTATCATCTGATTCCACATTACTTACAATATTCGCACAATTTAACGTTAAATATCAACTTTTCCCCATTCATTTTCAATGGGACAGACATTGAACTTTTTCTAAGTATCACTTTCCACACCCACTTCCTTACATATAACTTATCATCATTAACAGGTGTCTGATATTGCTCGGTGGCACTGTTGGTAAAGGGCATTGTCCAGTAACCAGGTGGTCATAATTTCATAATTTATCTCTCAATGTACTTCATAAGCATTCCACATGCATTCAAATTTTAGCATTCCGCTATTAGCATTCAGCTTTCAGCATTCCCACGCAATTTCTCCAGAAATTGCACTTCATCTAGTAGTATACAATAGAGTATAAATAGTAGAAACAGTACTTTGTAAAAACCTTAGTCCACCATTTGATGTGTTTTAGCATTGCCATAACGACAAAACATACAGTAAACCAAATTATATTTGTTTTCATCTGAGCTTTTTTTTTTTTTCTGTATAGGTCGAACCAGTGAATACCATGTATGCTGTATTTTTTTTCTTAACCGTTTAGATGTGCTAAAATGAGGGCTAAAACTGGAGAAACTTTGGATACTGTTGGGAAAGATATGACACGATGACAACAAAGCTCTGCTGATTTGTGAAAGTCACAATCTTCGTCTCTTTCTTGACAAACGTTCTGCATTCTTGCCCAGAACCAAATCGGCGCGGTAAAACGGTGAAATGAGAAGTGGGGTAGTATGAAATCTACATTATTCCTCTACCTTTACCCATATTGACACTGTATTTTTATTTTTTTATTTTTTTATTTTTTTACATTTTTTTCATGTCAACATCTCTGAAAATAATTCCTACTGTAGCAAAAGCAAAGTTATTAATGGCCTCTACTTCTATGCACCACTGATCTCTGAACATTGTGTTTTTGTTTCCTTTTGTTTACTGCTAAGGGGTTATCCAAAAAAAAAAAAAAAAAAACTACTGAAAAATTTATTTTCTCAAAATGTTGTGGCTGGGTGGGTCATGGGCCACAACAAAACTGAATATTTATGCTATGCTTTTACTATTTCCAACAACAAAGTACATTAACGCCATACAAGTAGCATTTTTTTATTTATTTTTTTAATCATACCTTGTCCGTCTCTGACGCATCCTCATTCCTATGTGCCCACTCCATAAAATCACGAAGAATCCACAGGAAGTGCCACACTTTGAGAGGAGTCCCAGAAGTGGACCCTTCAGCGTGCGCAGTTAAAAATGCATGTTTAAAGTCTATTTTTGTCGGGAGCTGTGTCAAGAAATTCACACACACTGGCGGGACAGAACCCGCTCGATGTTCTACATGAAACACCCCAGCAGACTCTCTATCATTTATCACGTCGTCACATTAACGTGATAACTGCTGACACCAAGCCAAGATCCGGGCGGTCAGATGGTTTCAAAAGAGGCATGTTTAGGTTCAGATGATAAATGTTTCAATATGGCCTATTTGTACTTTGTGCTCCGAAACCATTGTATTTCGAAAGCTATTGTTTTAGAAACATTACGCAGAAAGAGTGCAATTTAAAGGGACTGTCTGCCGGATTCACTCAGGAAAATGCACTTTTTAAATACAGGATGTACACACTTTAACTTTCTCTCAGTCTACACATCTGTGTTTTTGTTAATCTTTTGTGGTAATTTCGTCCTAAACCCCCACGTCCCCAGCCTGTATTTTGCCATTTTGTGTTTGTTTTGTAAACAGCGGGACGTTTCTGTGGAAAGACAGCGTTTACACCCCTCCAGCCAATCGCAGAGCGGGGGGGGTGGCATGTCGCAAACGGGGCCGGGCGAACGTGTCGGCTGCGTGACGTCACTCCCGCGGCAATTTGAACGCACGCACGGATTATTTTTTTTCCTTCACTCACTCATTCAGACACGTAAGCTTCTGTGAGTGAGTGAGTGAGTGAGTGAGTGAGTGAGTGAGTGAGTGAGTGAGTGAGTGAGTGAGTGAGTGAGTGAAAAAAAAATAAAAAATCTGTGCGTGCTTTCAAATTGCCGCGGGAGCGACGTCACGCAGCCGACACGTTCGCCCGGCCCCGTTTGCGACACGCCACCCCCCCCGCTCTGCGATTGGCTGGAGGGTTGTAAACACTGTCTTTCCACAGAAACGTCCTCCTGTTGACAAAACAAACACAAAATGGCAAAATACAGGCTGGGGACGTGGGGGTTTAGGACGAAATTACCACAAAAGATGAACAAAAACACAGATGTGTAGACTGAGAGAAAGTTAAAGTGTGTACATCCTGTATTTAAAAAGTGCATTTTCCTGAGTGAATCCGGCAGACAGCCCCTTTAAAGTACAACTCTTAATCAGAACATTGAGTTTATCGTATAAAAATAACACAAACTCAAACATAACGTGTTTGAGAACATTACTGTTCTGCTGCTTTGGGTTTGGGAATTAATTCCCCTTGTCTTTCTAAGCCGGCCACCCGTGGCATTAGACGTGTTGGGAATTCCCTCAGTCTGCCAGCAAACGGCTTTTCGGGCCCTCACTTATCTCTACTTAACCCAACTCACCCTGAAGATATTTTATAAGCGCCAAGAGTCACACCAAATATGCTTGGCACAAAATAGACGTTTTATTTCAACACGTGGCTTTATAAATGGATTCTCCTGTCATGATGTAAACTTACACAAGTGACATGTGTTTAATCATTTACCTGAATGTAAAAACTTTCAAAACGACCTCCTCCAAGAAGGAGTTAACAACGCCTTGGTGAATACTCGCAATAACCTCGTTCCAAGTGGTTTGTTCCAACTGAGCAGGCTTTTCCTGGTCCTCGTAATATCTTTGTTCTCTATTTCTAGCATGGGAGCACTCAAATAAAATCCTCCATAGCGTTGCAGGATTCTGGCCTAAGCAAAGGGACATCCGAAATTTCCATGCACAGTATTCTGATTAATATTCCGATTGTAAAAAAATGAGTTCAGCGGCAAAATCCATCCATTTTTATCCATCTCATGGGTCGGCCATTTTGCCACTTGCTGTCCACTGAATATGACATCACAGTTGCTCAGAGCTCATGTAATGACCAATCACAGCTCAGCTTGCCAATGTCAAAAACTCACACAAAACAGGTGAGCCGTGATTGGTCATTACGTGAGCGCTGATGAACAATGATGTCATTTTTTTCTCAATAAGAAAGATACTGTACTCATATATTGTACACTTATCTTGTGTTACCTCATATGTCATACTGGGCTGAAGTTTGGGGAAATGTATGTAAAACAAATATAGAATTAATTATTAAATGATGAAAAAACATAGATTAGAATGTGGTTGGCTATAGTGAGTCAACTAATCAAATAATTATAGGATCTGGTATTTTAAAATGTATAGATATGTATTTGTAAGCACTGGAAATACCGATGCAGTAAAACAATAGCCTACCCGTAAAACTGTGGAATGGACTTGATGATGCATTGAAGTTATGTACTTCTCTGTTGGGGTTTAAGAAAAATTATAATGTAAAATATTATTGATTATAGTGTCATGGATAAAATGTAAAACATGAAGGAAATATTTCCGTTTATTAATTGATTTGTTCTGAAGGATGTTTGTGTTTTCTTTTCTCTGATATGTATGAAGCCGAAACAAACTATTCATCCGGTCATTCATTTTCAGTCAACAAGCGACAAAATGGCCGCCCCCTGAGATGGATAAACGGGTTGATTTTTCTTCTTAATTCATTTTCAACTATTGCAATATTAATCAGAATGCCATGTTTAAACTATTGGGGGCACACTGTCAATTATACACATATTAATTGTGATATTTTGGCACCATAAAAAAAAAAAAAACACTATTTAATATTTTCCATCTTTTATTAACGTCTTGAAAATATTTTGCTTCTCCAAATGTGTTGTTGTTATCATTAATGTCACTGCTGTCATTTTTTTCTGTCTCATAAGTCTACCATTAATCAATCAATCAATTAATCAAACAAAAAACATTGCCTATTTATTTATTTATTTATTTATTTATTTTACAAAGGAAGGTGTATCTACCGATACCAGTTTTTAAATTTACAGGGAATAAAAAGTAAGAAGTCCTCAGAAAAAAAAAAAAAATACTGTACTCAAGTAAAAGTACACATTCATGAATTTCGGCTTAATTAGAATACTGCAAACCAAGCAACAACAAAAAACCATCCAAAGAGTAGGTGCCCACTTTTAATAAAAAAAACAATCACAGTTGTGTGGACAAAATAGAAGTCTGGGCACAATATGTTTGGTGGAAATATATTTTCCAGCTTCGTCAATCAACTTCCAAGAGTACTTGCACAGCCGTCGGGTTTATCGCACCAGTTGGGCCTTTTAAAACAACACGGGCGTCATTTTGGGAACCTATCTGGATAACGCTTGTCACCTTCGGATTACATATATGGCCCCCTATGACACTTCAATCCAGGATTCAAAGGTTTGGTTTGGGAGTAAGCGCATTAGAAACTACTGGAGGTCAGATTGGAACAAGACTATGGCCGAGGATTAATCATTGCTTCTTGCCGCGATTGGGCATGCTAACGCAACTGACAAATCATAACTAAAGATTTGACGCACACGCCATACTTCAGGAGCTCACTAGAAAGGCTTAACGGAAATGCAAAAATGTAATTCAATTAGTTAGTGAAATATTTTATGTACTTCCCCCCCATACTTGGTTTCGGAACTTTAATTTAAAAACATTTGCATTGTCCATTGCCAAAAACTAGCTTTGTAAGCACGGTATTTCTCATTCGACTGACCAATAGAACATGCACGTTTCTGCCAAATGAATTCTGTTCTGGGGATATAAATGAACCACAACACATTTCCTTCACTGCAGACCTATCTGTTTGAAGCGATTTAAAAGCAGTTAAGGATCTTAACCCGAGGAACCCTTTAAATCCAGTTCCAAAATGAGACCTTTAGGTCATAGCTCCCGTTCCACGGAAGAATATAATTACCGCAGAGAGAATTTTTTGCAAGTTTTGCCGTCGATATTTGTACTCGGGATTGCATGAACAAGCCGATTTATGATACCAAGTTATATGCTCGCAGAGATGAGAATTTAATTCATAAATCTACAACTAAGGAGGGAAACAAAAACAGTTCTGCTTCTTGGAAAGCTAAATGCGTCTTCAGAAGCAGGTGGGTTAAAAAAAACCCTAAAAAAAACAGTAAAGTAATCTGTATTTTTCTCACTTAACTACAGTTGAACATGATGAAAGTCTTGATGTGACCATTTACAATGATGAATGTTTTATTTTAGTAGTATGTTTACTGAAGTATTATATGCCTGCCAATTCGTACACAGCAAACAATATTTCAATGTTCGAATCGGCCTTTTGATGCAAGTCAAGTAATGACAACATCAAAGAATAGAAATATGTCAGAGTTGGCAATTCGTCATACCATCCATAATGTCATAAACGTGACTTAAACGGCCACAAAGTCGTTTCGTTCACTCAAATAAATGCTGCGGTTGAAAAACGTGGGTTTATATCACGTAACTTTTATATATTAAACAACAGGGCTCTTTGGCATTTACAGGATTGATTAACAGCCAGCAGGACCTGTCACCTGCGGAGCGCTAATACGGTTAACTAATTACACTGATCCGAAATCTGGATCATGCTTATGAGCGTAGAAAGTTTCCACATTTGCCACAGATGACCATTTTTATCTGTCCTACCAGATAATAATGCTCAGTTTTGACCTCGACTACAGAGGTACATTAATAATTTAACACAATGTTTATCATTGTGTTTAGTTTTTATGGGTATGATGTCGGTGTATTAGGGTCACCTAGAAGAAGAAGAAGAAGAAGAAGAAGAAGAAGAAGAAGAAGAAGAAGAAGGACAAGATCAAAAGTCGTCATTATGAGATTTAAAATCATCGTGACAAGATTTAAAGTCATCATGACGAGATTTAAAGGCATCGCGATGAGATTTAAAGTCATGACTGTCGCTATGACAGTTGACGAGAGAATCATCGATCATGGTGACTAAATCTCATCACGATGACTTCAAATCTCGTCATGACTTTAAATCTCATTACGATGAATTAAAATTTTACGATGAATTTAAATATCGCCATGATTTGAAATCTCATAGGCATGTAACGATATCCAAACATCACGATACGATCTTATCGCGATATGAAGGCCACGATACGATAATTATTACGATATTGTGGGGAGGTTGGCGATACAAAAAAAGGTCACAAAAAAAAGAGCTCAAACTAAAAAAAATTGCACAATATTGTGCTTTTGTACATTATAGCAATGCATATAAACAACCTACAATCTCTAACACTTGATATTGAGACATTGAGTTCCTCCACATATCGACTTGGTTCACAAGCAAATTATGTCCCCTTTATCTGACCATTAGCATGAATTTGAAACTTTGAAGGGCCAAAACATGCCTTGTGAAAATGTAACTGCACAAAAAAAAAAAAAACGAGACACCAGAGGGTGCTAGAACGGCACAGATTGAAATCAACACAACTTTTTTTTTTTTTTTTTTTTTTTTTTTTTTTTTTAACAGATGTGCTGCTTTTAATATCATGACATGACGGCGACGATATTTTGCGGCAATTTTAATATCGCGATATCACGATATTGCCGTTATCGTTACATCCCTAAAAAATGACTTCAAATCTCGTCATGACTTTAAATCTCATCACAATAACTTTACGTATCTTATTTTTTTCTCGCTAGGTGACCCTAATACGCCGTTGTAGTACGGATGTATACACATTGGTTGTGTTTATCATTGTAATTATAATTCGCAGGGGTCTAGGAATACCATACACAGATAGGTTGTCAAGGAGGCCATTTTGAGTTGCCTTATGGGTTAAGGGACCGTGCATGATGACTCTTTTGTGAAGATACCATAAATTAGTAACTCTGAAGTTCATATGAATGTTTTTACTGTAAATGTCCATGTGGTAAAGAGTACAAAGTTTGGAGGCATGGAGTCAGAGCCTGTGACCCAGCACCACGGGAAGCCATTGTTGTGCAACAAGTTCCACTTATTTGTCGTTATCGTCGGGATCAGCACTCACAGGAAGCCCATAAATGTGAGTCCCATGAAGCTCGAGATAAACGAGACAAAATAACAACTGACACGAGGATCACAAAACTTTGTGGGGAAAATCCTTCACGCGAGTGGAAAAAGCAATTATTTTAAATAGCGTTTGATCAGGGAGCATGAAATCAAGGAGACCACTTCGATCACATCCCCCGATCCGGAGGTGAGGAAACAAGGTCACGTCATCTCCCATTATCCTGAGGTCTTCCTCCTTTTAGTACTTACCCCACCGCCTCCCAAGAGCGCCAGACGACAGACCATTAAAACCCTGTTGCAACACCACTGATACTGTCAGAAGGAGGGCAGCTGACTTGACAACAGAGGCGCCGCCGAAGGATGCAGGGGAGTCGGAAAGTGGGAAGTCGCAGGTGGGAATGAAGTTAGGGGGAAAAAAAAAAACATTAAGTGTTAAAGTAAGTCCCACTTGGTTTGCTGTAGATGCATATTTGTTGGGAATATGAGCGGAGGAGTCGAGAGACAAGTGGGAGACACTAGCGATGATGTGTCGGCTAATGCAAAGTGACAGTGTACGCGGCAAGAGTGGGTAGTTGCGTGCGAGGTAGGTCAGCAGATGTTGCGCTGACAGTCAATGAAATATTCAGGGCCAGACACCACTATCATCACTTTGTAATCTTTGTCCGTATGTTTGCAATGGAAGTAAATGGTAAACATTTCAAAAACAATTCCAAGGCTGATGATTAAAAGCACCAGCAGATGGCGTCTCCTCACTTTTTACGTGATGGGAAAATGAAGCTTCATGACGCACGTGATACATATATATATTTTTTTACTCCTCTTGATGGTGTAACGATAAAGGATAGTGCAATGGAAATTAACGGCATTTCCACTGAATTTTACACCAAGAGCACCATCTAGAGGATACTTTTTACTCAATATAGTGTATTAGAATCTCTTAGATTGACTTCCAGGGTATGACAAGGACTTCATTGAATGTGCAGCAGCTTCAGTATAAAAGCTGCTTTTTTTCTTTCTTGTTTTTACTGCTAGTGTTTGCATTTTTAGATAGCACAAGGTGAGAGAGCTTGACCAAAAGTCCTCTTTTGCCCGGACATGTTCAATTATTTTTTTTTTTCTTCCAATTTTTAGATCTTATCCATGCATCTGTTTTTTATATTATTTTAAATAAATTCATGAAAATGTCCGGTTTTCGGTGTGGGACATGGACTGCTCCTGAGTCGATTGCGATGGGCGTAGGGGAAAATAAATAAAATAAAGGCGGGTTGTGTGTGCATTTTTATTATTTATAAAAAAGTATTACCTTCTTTTTAAAGGAAAAAAAAGTGTCAGCTGTTCACATAGCCAACACTGTTTTCACTCTGTGCTTACAAACCGGGGATTGTCAGGCAAATCGAGGACTCAGGTGCAGAGATTTTTAGGCCGCCAAGGCAAATGTTTATTAAACAAAACAAAAAAAACCACCTCACTCTGAGGGGAAAACAAAAACAAAGGCTATGAAAAGACTAACTAAGGGCGCTCCAAAAGAGAGGATATCTAAACTACAACAAAAGATCCAAAAGGCACTCCTAAACTAAAGACTAAACTGTGGCTATGACAAATACAAACAAAAGTTTCTCACATGAGACAAACAATAGCAATACTGTGGCTCAAGGCTGTGGATGGGCTTTGGTGATCAAGACGAAACACTTTGGCACAAGACAGGGGCAGACGCAGACTATTTAACACATGAGGGTAATGGGGAAACAGGTGGACACAATCAGGAATCAGGGTTGACACTGACACCACATGAGGAAGGGCAAGTGACGTCATCGCGGTGCGACAGAGATGTGGTCACGGCACAGGTTAAATCCCCATTCCTCCATTATTTTTTTTATTTTATTTTTTTAAATCAGCTGTGGGAGCAAAACAGGTTGGGCTTACAACATGACATCATTATTCATTCATTCGTCTTCAAACGAGTTATTTTCTTCTCTATCCATACAGAGGCTCCTTGTAAATAGTTGTGTGGCATTTTTGAGTAAACTTTCCACTCACGTATTTTGAAGGTGTCAGTGTCCTCTTCAAATCAAATCAAATCAAATCAAATCAAAATACGGTAACCCAAGTCTACGGTAAGTGAAACATAACACTGAAAGTGGCTCATTTGTTACGAGAATACATATCGTAGCCCGCCCCCTCATCCCCAGAAACAAAATATACCATTTAAATCAGTAGTGGCTAATATAGTAGTACTCACAAATGAGCAGATGACAGCAGAACACATCTTACAAACAGTGACGCGGTTATAAATGAGACCTTTTTAATCCGTTAACATTGCTGCCATCTACTGGTACAAGACATCATTGCAAGTGTCCTGCAGCATGCGAAAACGTCTCAGCCAGCGCTCCATCAGCCACAAAAATAAATAAATAAATAAATAAATAAATAAATAAATAAATAAAAATCCAACCGTAAAATGGAAACTTTATTACAACACAGACAGTGTATATCCAGTCACTTTCAAAGAATGTACCTCAATTCAGTTAGTCCTGAGAAGTGGCGGTGATATGAAACCAAAGTTTTGAATTTGTTAAAAACACAGCTAATGTCCATTAACATCCATGAGTTCCGGAAACTCCATAACACAGAATAAATCTGAGCATGCCAGACTTCTGGAAACCAGATTATTTTTGCATAATAATGTACTGTACAACCCCCCCTATTGCATAATGATGGGGACTCCACTCCACGTCACAGGCTTAGTTCACGTCATATAACCTCGGTGAGGAAAATTGGAAGGTGCATGATAAATAGAATGAGGCTTAAATAACCGGGAAATTCTTAAAATATCTGGATCCCTCATATGAAAAGCACCGACTTGTTTGTGCTAAGGCAACAATTCATGTAACAAAAAAAAAGGCAAAAGAACCGACTACAACAATAACTCAGCTGCCACGTCAACAAGTTCGAATTGATGTGATAACGTGTACTCGTTCCAACTGAGTACCATATAGGGGTGGAGTAATATCCAAACAGATATGCAAACAAATGTACAGAAGAGGCAATTGAAAATCATTAGCGCATAGTCAATAGTTTATATAGCTTATATGCACCAATCAAAACAATTAGGGACGACAAGACACGGGTGTAAAGCACAAGCATGTTAGGACACAAATTTCATAGGATCTCTTTAAAAAAAAAATTTTTTTTTAAATCATGTATTTAGGGCTGCACAATATTGTTGACGTCAGCATGAAATATGTGTACTGTAAAGATGTTCCAATAGGTTTCAAATGGTATCGTATGCTTTTGTATAAAAAATGTGAAAAAAGAATTGTTAGATACTAAAAATGTCATTTCTTTAGGTATGTTATTATATCGCAATATTCAACATGTTTTTCCAATATCGTGCAGCCCTATTATTTAGCAGAAAACTCACATTTTGGACGATATAACTATCCTAACGTCCTTCCCTCAAGAACATTATAGAAAGCTTGTTTTGTGACAAATATTTTCACTGCTAAATGTTGGTCAAAAACCACAGCTACTGAATACAAAATAATGCTAAACTTGTACGGTTATACTGTAAATTCCTATGAGATTGTGCTAGGGACACATTATATTTATTACAACCTGATTACTTTGTCACTCGGCTCATCAAGAATGACCAGCAAAAGGATGTTGGGGGATATCATTAAGTTTCTAGTTAAATTATCACAAATTCACAAAGCAGGGGGCCCAATGAGTCTCAACACATGATGGTAAGATTTTAGTGGAATTTTCCGACTTCCCACAGCTTTACAGGACTGACAGAAAAATACAATTAAATGAAATAAAACAAAACCAGTCCGCATAATGTCTGGGTCCTGCTGATGACTGGTCTGCATTTTGGACACATTGAGAAAAATTGATAAAATCCAAACAAATCTAAAATGAGAGGTGGGGATTCCGTCAGAAGGTTTATTCCTGGTTTTGCTTTGTACTTTGTTGATTCTGTGTTTGTCTTTTCATTCTCATCTCATTAAAATTATTTTATTTTTGGGAGCATACCTGCCTCCACACCTTGCTTCCCTGCATTTAGGTGCACCCCCCCCAACAAATCCTGACAAGGGAATGCCCACCTCTGTCTTGACGATCCTAAAAAAAAAAAAGGGGTGACAACACTTTGTTAAAATAAAATGATGGATTGATGATTAAAATTTGGTTTGATGATGACAGACCAGCAAAATTTTGTAAATTGCATACCTCTGCTTAAAATAGACTAATTTTTTTTTTTTTTTAAGAGGAACTACTTCTAAAAGGACTGGTGACATTTTTACCCATCAAAATATCCTTTCTATATATACTATTGTCATTATATTCGTGTCTAAGTATGAAAATAGCGTACATGGAACACATTTCCGTAAAAACGTACATTTAAAGATGGGGGGCAGGGAGTCTAGCCAAATGAGAAAAATGCAAAAACAAAGCACATTGAAAACGTCCGCCATATATTTACAAGTAAGTGACTTTATACAAATAACAAAAAAACAAAAAAAAATCTCCAAAGAAGCTTGTGGTGATCCCACTCAGTACACGCACAAGAAAGCCTTGTGCTGCTGCGGCACGGCCGTGTTGTCGCTCTCTCGCTTGTGGATTTCACATGATTGTTCACTTTTGCTGCGAGGCGTCTTATGAGGCAAACTTTTGTCTGGCGACTGACCACGCTGAACGTCTTCCGGGGCACCGTGCGGAGAGCGGTGGGATCTTTTTGACGGGGAAGCGGACTCGGAAGTCCGGTCCGTGTGCATTGCCGAGTCTTGCTTTTGGAACACATTCAGCGGGGGCAGTGTGGCCCCCGCGGAGTCAACGTCAGGCAAGACATGCGCGGTGGCGCAGAAAGCGGCTTCATACACTCCAAACGTCTGCTCCAAAGTCTTAGTACGTTGTTGAAGTAGAGAGGAGGCATTCTCTGCTTCATGGCGCTAGAAAAAGCAACAACAAAAAATGATCGTTCCAAAAAAGAAAACAGAGAATTCCATTTTTCAATTATACCATAAAAACATAGATAGAACCGAGCTCGATATCCATGTTCACGTTCATTCTGAAATTGTGTTCTTCTTCACCAGGGTCATACCTTTGTGAGTCATGCGTTAGACCAGGGGTGTCAAACATACGGCCCGCGGGCCGGATCAGGCCCACAAAGGGGTTTAGTCCGGCCCGCGAGACAATTTTGTAACGTAAAAAAAAAATAAAAAAAAATGTAATGTCGGACCAATTACCGTATTTTCCGCACTATAAGGCGCACCTTCAATGAATGACATATTTTAAAACTTTTTTTCATATATAAGGCGCTACAGTAGAGGCTGGGGTTACGTTATGCATCCATTAGATGGTGCTGCGCTACAGGGAATGTCAACAATACAGTCAGATAGGTCAGTCAAACTTTATTAATAGATTACAAACCAGCTTTCTGACAACTCCATTCACTCCCAAAATGAATAAACAGCTGTTTTATTATTTTCTCTCAGGTAAAGTATTAGTATTAGCTAGCGATCCAAGATGGCGGGATCTTCTGCTGATCGTGCAGGGTCATCGATAGCGTCTTGACAGCGAGACCTGTTGCGGCTCAATATTGATCCATATATAAGGCGCACTGGATCATAAGGCGCATGGTCGGTTTTTGAAAAAATTGAAGGCTTTTAGGTGCGCCTTATAGTGCGGAAAATACGGTAATCAGCCGGTCACAATCAAAACATATAAACTTGTAATTTCATAAGCAGTCCTCAAATAAGCAATGTAAATTGTACACGAAATCGTCCTGGATGTCATTATTTTACACACAACCTAAAGTTACTGTTTGTTTAATGATTCATTTTTATTTTTATTTTTTTTAAATCGTAGACCAACATAAACGTGTTAAATACGACACAAATTAAATAACTTGTAACACAAATACATATGACAAGGATTAATGTCAATGTTTGAAATTGCTATATAAATAAAGAAGACTTGACTTAACTTGTAACTTCAATAACTGTGCCACACAATGCATTCTGGGAACAATATATATATATATATATATATATATATATATATGCAAAAAAAAAATTTTCAATACATGTGGAACTCATACAGGCAAAGTGTTGCCGCGTTCCATTTGCATTTGTTATCTTTGTTTTGGTACAATATGATTACAGTTGAGCTCTGTAATTTAGAGCTGGGCCACAAATAGCGAAAATCTGCGTATAATTGACGGCAATTGTTTTTGTTATATACAATTATTTTACCGATCCGGCCCACTTGGTAATCTATTTTCCTCCATGTGGCCCCTGAACTAATATGAGTTTGACACCCCTGCTTTAGACAGTCTTCATGGAGCAGCAAAGGCTTTCCCAAAAGCACAAAGTTGGACACACCGAAGTGTTTGAAAATCGTCTTGGTAAAAATCAGGAAATGAACCAGTTGCTATTTTGGAATTAAGTTTGAAATACAGTCATCTGCTCTCTATGATTGAATGAGGTTTTTTTTGTGTGTTTTTAAATTGAGATGTAAATCAGTTGTAAGGACGTTTTTTTTTGTTTTTTTTTTAAAGAGCGAACTAGCTAATGTCTATTCTAGCTCGGTCACTAATAGTTTGACACAGTTTCATGAGCAGTCACCTGACTACCACTCCAGGCATGTCCATCCCTCATGTTCTTCTCCATATATCTCATCTTCTTCATTAAACATGCCATCCTCACGCTCCGCCTGTTGGCCCCGAAAACAAAGAATGATATGATGAACCACTGGTCCACGCGTCAAAAGTGTTCTTTGAACTTGTGTCCATGAATGAGCCTTTACATTATTTTTTTTTAAGTAACTATACATGGAATAGTTGAGAATAAACCAACAACATATTCAGATATTAACTCATTTGCTCCCAATAACGTGTAAATACGTTTTTTTTAATGTTTTAAGTGTCCCAAAGACGTATTTATAAGTTTTTTTTTGGTTTTTTGTTTATGCTAGAGCATACAGAAGGCTTTGATGCAGCCTCTCAACTGCAAAGAACGGTTGCAGAAATGGTAGTTATTACACAAACGGCCAGCAGGTGGCAGCAGAGCAAAGGAGATCAACCAGGGCTATGTAGAAAAAAAAGCTCAATTACTTACAATTTTACATTGATTTGTGAAAACTGATGAAACTTAGCTCTCTTCTAATGCTAATTGCTGCAAAACGGAAACAGATAGAAACATACTTTTTTTTTTCCTGATGAAAGAAGAGACTTTAATCTTTCTTATGATAGGTTCCATGCTTTTATAGCAATTGAACACAATATTCTGTGGGCCTTGCAAAACCAGTCAAAATCCAGTAAAACAGCCGGGAGCGAACGGGATTGCGAAATGTGAAAATGGCTGGGAGTGAATGAGTTAATGTTCTTGAGAGCGATCTGGTCAGTTAACAGATCCGCACTAGAAAATCACAAGTTATTCTACATCATGGTCTCAGTGGTTCATCCTTATGACAAAAAAACCCAAGGTGAAGTCAGGATGAACTCGAGTTGCGACACTGACCTTCGGAACCTCATACAGGTTATACGGGGTTCCCGGGAAGGGGATGTGGTCAATCCCTTGAGCCATGTCCACCATGATCTCATCTCGGTGCATCGGGATAGTCGGGCCGCCACGCTCCTGCAGCGCCAGTACAATAACCGTTGTGTTGTCAGCGCGGAGCATGCGTTCTTTCCAGAATAGTAGCGCGGTGCATCCTAACCGGCAGGCACAAGACATTCCTTTCGGCCCCTAAAAAGAGAAATTGCGATATGATGTGCAATTACATTGCCAAAATCAAAAAGCTAACTAATGTTGTAGCTAGCATATGTTCATGAATTACGCACCACCATTTTGTCATGGCTATAACACATATTGACGGCGTTCTTCGGAGGCATCATGTTCCATAGACCATCGCTGCCAAGAATAACGTAGCGATGTCGTTTGGGGTCAAGGGTCATTACTGTGGTATCAGGCTCTGGCGACACCACAAACTCGCCACTGTAGAAATCATAGCTCCACAAATCGCCTTTCAACAGAGAATAAAATGTGTTGTTAGCATCATGGAGTGCCAAACTGCAATATATGTTTTTGTGGCGTAATAAGTTTCTTCACCAAGCGATCGCGCGACTGCCAAGAAGGGGATCTGGTCGATGACCGTGCTCCTCCTCACTGGCCCGTTGTGGGTAAGTCGGGGTCTCTTCCACACTACGCGGTTCACCCCGGATTTCTTCATTACACTGCAATAAGTAAATAAGAGCAATTTATGCATATTAGTAGGTTAATTGAAAATGAACTTAAACTAAGGTGTGAAGATGAATGGTTGCTTGTCGGTAGTATGGGCCCTGCAATTGACTGATGACTAGTCCAAAACAGGAAAAACCATTTGTCACCATTGTCTCTAGCGAAACTAGAATCCATCTTCCGGATTACACTACTACAATGGCAAACTGGATTTGTGAGTTTACAAAATACACCAGATCTTGCAAAATTACATTTTTTTCCTCCAATGGTCGCTCACCTCCCGCCCAGCCGCTCGATCCTTTCCTTCTCTTTAGGAAGTTCGGGTTTATGGTCTTGTGTGACTTCAAGTGCTTGAAGTGTGATATCCGATTCATTTTCTTTCACACCGACCACGACTGCTGAATCTCCCACATGAGCAACGTACATGTGAACTCCTCGGATCACAATCACACTCGCTGTGGTGCCGGACGTACTGGGCAGGCCTGTAATTGTTTTAGGCCACTCCGCTGCAAAGAAATAAAAGGAAACGGTGTTATTCAATACGAACAAAGTTGTTGATAAATATGGTTGGGAGAATCGGATCATCAGCCCTCATTGTTACCAGTACTTAATGCTCGGATGCGCATAATTCACCCAATGAGAGGACACCGGTATAAACACTAATCTGAGTGTGGTTTCTGGCTGTTTGCTTTCTTGCTTGAAATGGGTCACCACTAATACTAATGTTGTGTCATCTCTCCTTTTGCAGTAACTAAACCTCCCATGCACTTCATTTATTGTAAGTCACGGTTTTAATCATCGAGCCAGCTGTCTTGTTAACCTTTTTTGTTAACTTCTCATTAGTTATTGGTTTCTGAAAATTTAATGAAGAAACATCAGTTAGTCATCTATTATCTTTCATTAATTTTTAAAATGGAGGAGAAAAAAAAAAGTCATGTATTTTGTACATCTGGGGTTCAGCTATGAAATGTGTTTCGAATAGGCAGTGATAAATTACAAGTCAGATGCCCCTAAAGTTTCACACCAACTTAACTGGCTTAATAGTAGGGGTGTGCTCAAAAAATCGACACGGCAATATATCGTTGCGGGCCTCATTACAATACACTAAGGGTGTCACGATTTCGATTTTTTATCGAAATCGATCGAAATTACGTCACGATTTCGAGCATCGAAATAGAAGAGAGGACACACGATTCGATGCCCCCCCCCCCCCCCCGCGCCCGCCGCCACCGCCGCCACCGCCACCTCCCAGGAAAGCAAATGAGACGCAGCCATTCAGCTACTAGCTAACGGCACTTGTTAGCTGACTTCTCCTGCAGTCATGATGGCAAGCGCGGACAGACACAGCAATGGTGCTTCAAGCCGCTCCCGCTTCTCTCGTCACCAGTTTGGAAACATTTTGCGTTCCCGGTGAGTTATGTCGACAACGTTCACGTTGTCGATAAAAAGACCACAGTTGCAAGATATGCTATGTGCGCGTACTGTACTCGGCCACGGTGTTACGCCCGGCTCGTCAAGGGGAAGGGAAGTAACACAATAACAGAAAATATAGAGTAGATAAACACGGGTCGACTTTAACATCTGAGTAGTTTTAATTGAAATTTCAGGCAGGGGTTTGACAAGGGAGTGAAAGTGGAAGGTGAACAAATAATAACCGCATTTGACAGAACTGACAGAACGGAGGAGAAACTACAATAACCAATAGGGGTATAATACACGGATACACAATAGCGTCGCGCTGGCACAGTCGTCCAATCGGAGTGTCGCGCTGGCACAGTCGTCCAATCGGAGTGTCGCGCTGGCACAGTCGTCCAATCGGAGTGTCGCGCTGGCACAGTCCTCCAATCAGAGTGTCGCGCTGGCGCATTCAAACTGAAGTACCATTATACGGGCACCAGCCGACAAACACACACATACATACTAGGGGAGCGGAGCCGGCGGCGAAAACAAGTGGGAAAACAACGGTCCAACCAACTATTTCATCCTCATTTACAGTGAAACTTCCACACACTTCAGCTCGCGCGAAACGCCAGATCCATAGGTGTATTTATAGCAGCAGACCTGCAGCCTTGGAAAACGCTGGATTCAAACATTTAATTAGTGTACTTGAACCACGCTACAGTATGCCCAGCAACTGTAAATGTTGGGATATAGTTTGTTCAGGCTGTATTTGTTCCATGACTTTGGATACAATATATTTTTTGTTGTTGTTGCACATTGCACATTATTTTAAGAGGAACGCACAGCACACTGTTGTAACCAAAAACAGTCAATAGATGGCAGGCACCCACTGTGACTTTTTGTTTTTGTTTTTTTATTTTTTATTTTACACTTCAGTAAGAACAAGACGGTTAACTTTATATTGTAAATAAATTCTTTGAATTTGATCATTCCTGCCTAATGTCAATTATCATATATTACATAAATTTACACAAAAATAATATGGAAATTGCATCACCTATATGTAGCCGATCTTTTGAAATAAGATTTACTGTACAATGAATAGAACCAATGATCATAGACTAGCCTTAGCCTACAGAAGCATATGCCTCTGTGTTATAAAGTGGGGGAGCGGAGAAAAAAAAAAAATCGAAAAAAAAATCGAAAAAAAAATCGAATCGTGACCCCAAAATCGAAATTTAAATCGAATCGTGGAGTTGGCGAATCGTGACACCCCTACAATACACGTATCGATACGCAGGCGTCAGAATTGATATTGCTTGCTAACTTTAAATATGCAGTTAACGTTTGCCTTTGCAGCTTGCATTGTACCTAAAAAATAAAAACCAGCAGCGTCTTTGAAGTTAATTGCCTTCAATTAATGCAAAAATAGCTCACCAGTGATTGGACACTATGTCTTGCTAAGAAAAATTAAAATTAAAATTAAAGGAAGAATATCAACATGTATTTACTTATAAACTTAACATGGCACATGTCTCAATGTACCAATTTTCCTATATTTTGGTAAAAAAAAAAACGAAATAAAATGTGTCTTATGTGGGATACATATGTATCGCAATACGTATCGTATCGTGGCCCCTGTATCGTGATACGTATCGTATCGCGAGGTTGGCGGCAATATCCAGCCCTACTTAATAGTAATTCAAACAGTCTTAATGGTCTTTTTTTGTCGCAAGGAACGTTTGAAAAAGTTAATATCGTTCTTGTTGTCAGGAAATTTTGAACATGTTCATATTGCGATAAGAAAAACCGTTAAGACTGTTGAGAGAACTATCAAGACAGTTAGAGAACGATTAAGCCTGTATCTTACTGAGCTGCGCAGGCTTGCGAGGGTGCGCGCGCATACAGTGTTGCTTTCTCGCCAGGTTTCGTTCAATGTTGCAAAACGTTGCAAAGACAATCTCGCCAGACACTCTTAAACCATTTTTGTTTGTTTGTTTGTTTTTGTGTCCCAGAGAATTTTTTTAACATGGCGAAAAGATCATTACTTTTAAGTAGGGCTGCACAATATATCGAAAAAATATCGATATCGCGATATTGGCCCTTGCAATATGCATATCGCAAAGGCATGCAATAAGTTTTATATGGAATTTTATGCTTTTTGTATGAATTTGACCAGCCAGATGCTAACTAAAATGTGCATCGCCATTCAATAGTTGAAAATTATCAAGACATAATTACAATTAATTAACTAAGATTACATTAAGGTTGCTTATTTTGCCACATGAAAAATGTTTTTCTTTTATTAGGTAATAAAAATGAAATTTCTTCTGGTACATGTTAAATATCGCAACAATATCGATATCGCTATGATCAGCAAGTATATCGCATGTTTTTCCAATATCGTGCAGCCCTACTTTTGAGTATAGAATGTGAATAATTCTGCCATCTATGTAGCCTATGTGAGTGAAGGCAAACTGATACAAGTCCAGTTTTGGCATTGGGTCTCAAGCACAAGTATATCTCTCCTGGCTGGCGTGTTGACTATGGTGTCATATCATCAGCTCAACTGGAAAATATACCGCCTCCATACAAAGTGTATAATGTTGTTTAAAGCGTGACCACCCACAGGAACAAAATATATGGAAAGGCTTACGTAGTTGTTTCCACATTGCATGGTGGCAAGCGATGAATCCTTTCCGGAGAGCAGCACACACTTCAGCGTGATCCTTGGACCAAAACCCCCTTTGTCGCTTTAATAAATCCCACAAATGTTCCCTGGCGAAATGGGCTGCTTCCCGGCCCCCGTGGCCATCAAACACGGCGAAAAACGCCACGGACCTCCGAGTGTCCACAAGGCGCTCCTCGACTTTTTCGTCTGATAGCGGCGCGCTGCGGTCGCCGGTGTCCTCGCTGGCCAGGCTCTCAACCCACATAGCAGAAACGGGGCCAGGCGCGGTCGCCACAGTTTTCGCTTGCCGATCGCCTTCGGTGCGTTTCGGCGAGTCGCTCTCCGCGTTGTCCTGTCCCCCGTGTCGGTGTGACTTTGCGTAGTCCTCGCCAGCCGCGGACGTCGGCTCATACTCGATTCTTATCTCGACAACATCCTCCATGTATTTCCTCCCTCCTTGCTCGGAAAACGCACTCATACGAAATATTATCGCATCGTCCATGTTTGCTAACACCAAATGCTGCCTAGCGAGACAACAAAAGGGCGCACGTAGCGGCTAATTGTAGCTCGCGAGCTAAATTTTTGAACCGATTTTGCCGCGATTGTATGGCCGAAGGTTTCCTTCCTTTTTTGTTTATCCTCTTTTCGCGTCACGCGTCACGCCGTGCGTCATGACGTCACGACGCTGTCCCGCAACTCAACTGCGCATGGCACGCTTCGTTAGAGAAGAGAAGAAAACAAAGTAGGCTACAGTCTACGTAAATTAAATTAAGTAATTAGTAGGTAGGTAAGCAAATTTGATTTTATGATGTACTTTCCCCCTGAGTATCAAGTACTTTTCATTGAGGTTGATTACTAAGTGTGTCACATTATAAAGTTGTCAAACACGTGTCAAGAAAAACAAAAAATAAAATAAGTACATAAATAAAAACAATATACGACAAATATTATAAACAAAAATAACATATTTTCTAACTTTTTAAAAGCGACCACTGAATAGGCAGTTAAAGCTCAAGGGGAAGTGTTTTTATTGTTAATATTTTAACAATTTTGGGGCAACGGCTTGTGTCTATTACTTTTTTTTTTTTTTTTTTTTTTTTAGAGTGACATTAAGTGAAAGACTGTCACTGCACGGCAGTGACATAACAGGACAATGTAATGACATCAAATAGTTTGGAGCAACCTGGCAACTGAGGGCCGTTTAAGTGACCGTTTACCCTGAAATTAATTAATCGCAAAAATATTTTATTATCCTTAAAAAAAATAAATAAATAAAATAAAGTACACTAGTATAGGCTACTATGATATGTTATTTACACATATTTTAGTCATTTATATTGTTCAGTGTGGAACTTTGACATCCTTTTTTTTGTTGTTTTTTTGTTTTTGTTTTTGTTTTTTGTTTTTTAATCAATGATGTTGATTAAACCTGAACTAAGGGTGACCAGTATAGTCTCATGGATGGATGGATGGCATAATGTGATACTTTACTGAGTAGTGCTGTAGTAATGCCATGTGGAGGCAGTATTTAGCCAGACAAATAAACGATTTCCCCCCCCCCAGCTTTTTACAAATATCACATAGCTACTTCAAATTGTCATGGTCATAGAAAACATATAAGCTGCTTCTCAGTATGCTATTATGTGCACAGTATGTTTTGTAAGACATATTTGTTGTTGTTTTTTATTCCATGTTCGCATAAGTATGTTTAAGAAAGAGCACCAAAGTGAAAGTATAAGAAAAGAGAAGAGATACATGCTTGCTTAATAAACAAACTATTTTAATTTGTTCTTCATCCTGGAAATACTCAAAGTACCCGACCTTGACTTTTGCTTTGAAAACTCCATCGCTCTTTCGTTCTTTCTCCCCTCATTAATAGTCCAGGCCTCTGAGGTCCTGTCTGCACATAGGCCGCTATTACCGATGAAGAGGCAAAGTGATTTCCATGTAAATGGTGTCAGAATGCCATTTTCAAGTGAAGCTGCGGAGAAAATGAATTCCCGAAGACGAGACGCATTACAAAGGGGCAATGACACCTGAATTGCATTCTTACAGATTCCCCATGCAGCTCTTGTATAATGGCCCATCCATAAAAATAGCTTTGTTTGGCTTCTCGTGTAGCTGCAGAAGTGTCAGTCAACACAACCAAAGCAGAGGAAGTGGAAATGGGGATTTGAATATTACCATATAAATATGGAAGCAAATCAAACTTTAAACTAGGAGGGGAGGATCACGCATCTGCTTGATGAAAAACTTTTTTTTCGTGAAAGCAACTTTGAAATGATTAATTGGTACGGCGACTAGGTGTACTGCAGACAAACAAATTGCATTTGTTACTTTGGATTTGACTATTTGTCAAAGTGACAAGCTCGTCAAACTGCTAAACAAAAAAAGAAAGAAAGAAGATAGAAAGCATAATAATACAAAATAAGCAGAGGGTAAACAAGCTTGTTGAATTATTGGATGATAAATGCCATGATTACACACAAGAATCTGTATATTTGGCATTCATGTGGTGATAAAATCTCGACCTGAACACAAAGTTGATATACTGTTGCATGACCGCCTGCCATATAATGAAACAACAAGTTGTCCTGATTGTCATAATATCAAATTATTCAATTTCCTGATGATGATCTGTCATGGCAAATGTGCCACGCCCCCCCCCCCCCTGTTGGAAATCACTGCACAGGATCAATTTGTAAGCCCAGTCTAGGATTTTTCATCATAGACAGCAAGGAAAATTATCCATCCATCCATCCATCCATCCATCCATCCATCCATCCATCCATGGTTAATGTTAGGGTTAGGCCATCCATCCATCCATCCATCATCCATCCATCCATCCATCCACCACCATCCATCCATCCATCCACCACCATCCATCCATCCATCCATCCATCCATCCAGGGTCAGGGGGTTAGGTTTAGGTTAGGCCATCCATCCAGCCATCCATCCATCCATGGTTAAGGTTAGGGTTAGGCCATCCATCCATCCATCCATCCATCCATGGTTAAGGTTAGGGTTAGGCCATCCATCCATCCATCCATCCATGGTTAAGGTTAGGGTTAGGCCATCCATCCATCCATCCATCCATCCATCCAGGGTCAGGGGGTTAGGTTTAGGTTAGGCCATCCATCCATCCATCCATCCATCCATCCATGGTTAAGGTTAGGGTTAGGCCATCCACCCATCCATCCATGGTTAAGGTTAGGGTTAGGCCATCCATCCATCCAGCCATCCATCCATCATCCATCCATCCATCCATCCATGGTTAAGTTTAGGGTTAGGCCATCCATCCATCCAGCCATCCATCCATCATCCATCCATCCATCCATCCATCCATCCATCCATCCATCCATCCTTCCATCCATCCATGGTTAAGTTTAGGGTTAGGCCATCCATCCATCCATCCATTTTCTTGACCACTTATTCCTCACCAGGGTCACGGGGGGTGCTGGAGCCTATCTCAGCTGGCTTTCGGCAGTAGTCGGTAGTCCACCCTGGACTGGTTGCCAGCCAATCGCAGGGCAGCAAGGAAAATTACATTTGTCCAATTGGATACATCACAACTTTTCGCCTCTCTTCTGAGCAGGCTGCATCAGTTCATACAACATGGCATAGTTAGGACTGCACTAACCTGAGTTGATTAGACATAAAAGTTTGTGAGCCTGAAAAGAATAGCACAGAGATTATGCCCTTTTCTGTCCATATCGTCAACTTATAACAGTAGATACAATAGAGGTGTCTGCTCTCAGTTGGAGGCACACCCCAACAACGAATCGTATCATTCTAAGCTTTGCCGCATGAACTGATGAAGCCTGCTCGGGTGAGAGGCGAAATTTCTTCTATAACAACCACAGCAGTCCAGTTGCAATCGATTCAATGTCCTGAGAATGAGATGAACCGGATAAATGAGGCGTATTTGTGTTCATTTTTAACTGTCTCACCCCGCGATCAAACTGCAATGGTTGTGCAGTTCGGACCAGTGAAGCAAGATTCTTGTAAAAGAAAAGCCTGTTTCCTCGGGAGATGATTATCTGTGAAATAGCACACTCCCAAGCACCACTCCAGTAAGAATGATAGATGGCCATGCTATCCATCCATCCATCCATTTTCTTGACCGCTTATTCCTCACAAGGGTCGCGGGGGCTGCTGGCGCCTATCTCAGCTGGCTCTGGGCAGTAGGCGGGGGACACCCTGGACTGGTTGCCAACCAATCGCAGGGCAGCCATGCTATTGACTTCTGGTTAATTCAAAACTGCACTGCCGAGTGAGTGGAATTTAAGGAGTGATCTAGTCATACTCATACTTTACTGTATCATTTACAGACTTTTTACCGATCAGTCTTGATGATTACATTTTCATTACCTGGCCTTTAAAATTGAAGAATAATTAAAACAACTTGTGTTAAATACTATTTTCTGCTTCTATAGTATTAACTTAAAAAAAAAAAAAAAGTTTTACTTACATCATATTTACAAGGCGGTGTGACTCAAATTGTTCAATGGCTACTGAGAATGTGACACAACATGATAAAGAAAAAAAGACAGCGTTCAGCCCATCATTTGTGTGAGAGGGTGCGGGCGTAAGGTTAGATCGAACTGCATTTTCAGATCAATTCCTCTCTTCTGTTGCACACATCATTACACCGCAGAGGAGGCATTTATCATTTATTGTGGCTACGTTTTTCTCAATAAAATCAAATTAAGAATATACTCCAAATCAATTATAAAGTGATTCAATCAATTTAGAAACACTGGGAAAAAAAATACACTAAGGTTGCACTATAGAGCGACAATAGAGCTTTCATTGATTTCCTTAGCTTTACAGACGTGTCGGTTTAACCACAAAATAAGAATTATATTTCTCTGAAGTTTGGTAAATGATTAAATGAGGCTTCTACTTCGTGACCCGCGCATGCCGGGTTCTTCCCTTCCACATGAACAACCTTGATAACAAGAAGTAAGAAAGAAATTAATTCAGTTTGATTTGGTGAAAGAGAGAGGCAAGCTTGTTTTGCTGCAGGACACAGTGGGATGCATTTCTGCAGTCTGTGCAGTGGTGGCTGTCCATATTAAAACAGTGGCTGCAGGAAACCAGAAAAAAATACATAGAAATCTCTTTATCTGAAAAAAACAAAACAAAAAAACCCAATATACTAAATAGTAATTATTAAACCCACAATTAAACAAAAAAAAGAGAAACTAATGTTGCTAGCAGGTTTGTTTTTAAATTAGATTTATTATTATTTTATTTTATTTATTTATGTTCACCCCACAACAGAAGCGAACATGTTTGGAGTGCCACAGAACGCGTGAGCTGCTCTGTAAATGTGCAGCCTTAGGACCCTGAGGAAAAAGTGGACCTAGGTTGCTGCAGAGGTAGCTTTGCAATTTGTATGCACCCCATCTGATAGCGCCCGCTTGGATCACAGATGGATTATTAAGGATTTTCCGTCAGTATGGGCAGCTCCTTTTGATTTTTGTTACTCCTCTTCTTGCAGGTCCACGTCGCACCTTCTTTTTTTCTCTGCCAACTCTCAGCGTTAAATTCTTGAATGCCTGAAAGAAGCACACTGACAGATTTGGTTATGCCAATAAATGGAGCTGTGATATTGGAGGAATCACCTGGGAGGGTAAGTTGCAAAGTTGCAATTTGTTTAGTATCTTTATATAGTTGAGTTTTTTTGGCATATGAATGATATGGTAATTTAATCCCTTTCTCTGCCAATTAATTTTGAACCATTCTGTGTATTTTAGGCACACACATTCTTCTAAAATAATATGTGATATCATGTCTGGAATATTTATCAATATTATTGTAGAGAAATTTGATTTAGTTCCATAGAATTAGGGAATAATTCACAGCATGTCTGCATGTTTCGGATTAAAAATGTTTTCAAACTTTGAATGCTCTAATTCATTTATTTATTTTTTTTAAATGACTTGATATTTCCTCAAAACCGCCTTCCCTCCTAGATAATTATGCAGTTGCTTTCTTTGACTTCTGATATAGGAAAGCCTTTAGTGGTCTTGAAAACCCAAATGGATTAGGCTTTTGGATGTGTTGGAATTGCATAATCCAGATTCATCAGATCACATCCTACAACCCCCACCGCCCCCCCAAAAAACACGCGCACACCCTCAACGCAACTGTTGACTCATAAATCCACAACTGTTAATCTTTCCAAAACATAGAAATTACTGACACTCTGTACTGAAAGGCAGATTTCTTGTAGTTATAATACAAAATATCACTCAACTTGTTTCAAGTATTCAATCCAATAGGATTATTTCCACAGAAATCTTCAGGTACATCTCACAGCATATAAACTACATTTGTAGGATCTGCTGCTGACATATTGGGTCATTCATCTTCTGGGACCAAAGGTCAACGCGCCTTGTGGCTGCTTCATCGGATCATTTCTTACCCCCGAGGCGAGATTCCCTCCTCCAAAATGGCTCCTCAGCTGACCTGTTACTATCAGCGAAGCTCCCGATGTAGCCTATCATACTTTGAACGCCGTTTGTCTCGCTGTGATAGCTCCCCTAACACGTGTAATGACAGTGATGAAAACATATATCTGTCACCCCCATTCAGTCTTCCTCCTGGAAATATAAAAAGAGAAATATGGGTTGGTAACTTTTTTTTTTTTTTTTTTTGGCAGTTTCTTGATTGACAGCAGGGCTGGAGTGTGCAGGTAAATTTTGTTTACACCAAATATTTGAATCTGTCTCAATAGAACAAGACTGTCCTTTTTTCTTTTTTTTTTTCTGTTTTTTTTTTCTTTTTTTTTTTTTTTTTTTTTACAGTAACACCTCCTTCTGTAGCTTCTATTATGAATGAATCATACTTCCGATACATACTGCCAATCTGTACTCTAGTGGTGCTGACAGAAATCACACCTCACAGTCCATTTACACAGAATTCAATGGCGGGGGAGAAAAAAACAAACAAACAAACAAACAAAACAAAAAACAATAAAAAATAAAGAAAAAGGTGCTACCATGCATTCCATCATCTCCCATTCGAATAGCCTCTTGCAAATGGTGCAAAATTATTTGTGAAAATGGGACGATGACCATGGAACCAGAAATTAAACTTATTGTGACACAGGAAACTGTTACTGTGCTCAATCTGCAATACAGCTAAATTGACAATGGAATTATTGTGTTTGACGTAGCGGTTTAACTTTACAGTGGACCCACACATTTTATTCACATATTTATGTAAAAAAAAAAAAAAAAAAAAACTATTTTGTAATATTTACATATTTTAGGGGGTGGGGAGGTCAATCTCAAATTTTTCAAGAATTGTTTTTATTTGGGTGAGGGTGGGACTGGGGATGCAAACAACAGTGGTTAAGATGCAATACGGTGCAGTCGTTGGGTGAAAATTCCCATTCACCTGTCGCCGTAAATCCATATTTTAAGTAGGTCTCCTGCTATTGTGTGTGAATGCACCGTTCTTTTTCTTCTTGGTCATACGCTCTTGTGTTGTCTCATCACTGGGCCTATTCCCCGTTGGAAAGATTTTGCTAGCTTATGGATTTACTCAGCACTCCATGACAAAGATAATTAGCAATGACGTGCATCAAGAGTCCCGCCATAGACAATTGTAACAGAATCACTTTTCAAAATAAAATATTTTTTTAGCCTCGGGTAAAAAATAAACTGAAATTACAGTATTTATTTTTTTTAAATTCTCTCTACTATGCAACCCGCCGTGGCCCCGGTACAAAGTGGCCCGCGGTCCTGTGGTTGGGGACCAATGAGGACCAATGATGATTTTTTTTTTTTTCTTAATTTCAACAAAAACAACAGAGACCATGAGTAAACACAACATAAAGGGACTGCCTCGTACAATTCTGTGTAAAAAGTAGTTCATAGGATTCCCATCGTAACATAAAGCAAAAACAGCAACAATAACAAGAAACCAAAAAAACAAACAAAAAACAAAAAACAAAAAAAACAACCTATTGAGTTCTAAAAAATGTTTTTGTTTAATCAGGGTAACTTTGTGGCAGGTGTGTGCTGACCATCATTTAACATGAGTTTGAATGTGGTTCTAAACAGGCCACATCCAAGTTTTAGTGGGGTGTACACACTTCTGCAACTTTTTTTTTTTTTTCCCCATTAGATTCATTTTTAATTTTCTTGAAAAGATGCAACAAAACCAATTGAGCTATGTAGGTTATTATGGTTGAAAAAGTTTAAATCATAAATACCATTTGAACAGGGGTGTGTAGACTTATTCATCCACTGTTATATCTGCAAAACCACAGTTCCGGTTTCATAATGTCGAAAAATGCATGTATATATGATTTTGTCTGGGGAATATTATCCGTGCATGTTTTTATCTCAACAAAAGTAAGTCGGATGCGAGTAAAGATGGCCTATCGTCTGTTGCGCAGGTCGGAGGGCGCTGGGGGGTGGAGGGCTCCTGAAAGCTGATTCTGGTCACGCTCTGATGCTTTGCTGGAGTATTGCGATCTGTCTGCGGCTGTACAACCGGAGCTCCTGCTCTTTCTTATTGACAATATGTTAGATGGTGAGCTGTGATTATTCCCCGGCAGTCGGAGGGAGGAAGGAAATCAGCTCCCCCGTCACCTTTGATCAGGAGACTCTGCCCTCGGTTCAATGCGCGAGAAGATGAGTCTGTTTTACTGGATTTTGACTAATTTTGCAAGGCCCACAGAATATTGTGTTCAATTGCTATAAAAGCATGGAACCTACCAAAAGAAAGATTAAAGTCTCTTCTTTCATCAGAAAAAAAAAGTATGTTTCTATCTGTTTCCGTTTTGCAGCAATTAGCATTAGAGAAGAGCTCAGTTTCATCAGTTTTCACAAATCTATTTAAAATTCAAAGTAATTTCGCTTTTTTTCTAGATGGCCCTGGTTGATCTCCTTTGCTCTGCTGCCACCTGCTGGCCGTTTGTGTAATAACTACCATTTCTGCAACCATTCTTTGCTGTTGAGAGGCTGCATCAAAGCCTTCTGTATGCTCTAGTATCAAAAAAACAAAAATAACGTATAAATACGTCTTTGGGACACTTAGAACATTAAAAAAAACGTATTTATACGTTATTGGGAGTAAATGAGTTAATGTGCAAGACAGCTGTAGAGTTTTGTTTTCCCTTTCCACTCACATCGCTTATCATATCACATTTCTTTTCCAACTTTCAATTTAGATTTATTTACACAATTCTGCATTTCCCATAAGTTTTATTTCCCTATATAGTGCAGTGATGTTACTAACAGCCACATTTAATTTTCACCACTCTCAATATTCAATATCCCTTTGCTCAAATATATGCAGAATTGTGAGACAGTACTGAATATTAATATCCATACCGAATATGCTATAGGTGTTGGTTATTGTTTTTTTCTGCCTCAAAGCATCTTTATGAGATTCTGTTATTAGATGTGTCGCGCATGCTGATATGGCATGCTGCTACATTTGTTGACGAGATTCCCCACAATCTCATTAACCAGATCCAGACTATATATTTGCTTTTCATCTATTTACATGTATCCTAATAACATAGCCTACAGCTACTTTGTGGCATCACTTACGTCTCCAAAACAGTTATGGTGCTTACTTATCAATGGGTGGACACTTTTTTTTTTTGCTCAAGTGTTTTGGCATATTTGTAGTACTGGCTGTGGACGTTCATTTTGCAGAACAATTAAAGTGGCACATGATGGTTGTGGGCGGCGGGCGCCAAGACATCCCGGGAATCTGGCTGTCCATCAGACAGACGGGATGAGTTGCAAGGCTTTTTTGTAGCACAGATGGCTGATCAGAAGAACTGACTTATTATTTCTGCTGCCTGTAGCCGTCCAGTTCTCTTTTCACTGATCTTAAGCGCATTTCAGAGTGCCTGGAAATGTACAGTTTCAAGGAAAATGATGTGAAACCTTATGGAATTGTCTGGCTTGCTATGTAGATTGGTCATAAAATGTGATCTGATCCTCATATATATGTCATAACAATAGACAAATCAATTACCGTATTTTCCGCACTAAGGCGCATCGCATTATAAGGCGCACCTTCAAAGAATGACATATTTTAAAACTTTTTTCCATATATATGGCGCTATAGTAGAGGCTGGGGTTACGTTATGCATCCATTAGATGGTGCTGCGCTAAAGGGACTGTCAACAAAACAGTCAGATAGATCAGTCAAACTTCATTAATAGATTACAAACCAGCTTTCTGACAACTCCATTCACTCCCAAAATTAATAGAGGCTGGGCTTACGTTATGCATCCATTAGATGGTGCTGCGCTAAAGGGACTGTCAACAAAACAGTCAGATAGGTCAGTCAAACTTTATTAATAGATTACAAACCAGCTTTCTGACAACTCCATTCACTCCCAAAATGAATAAACAGCTGTTTTATTATTTTCTCTGAGGTAAAGTATTAGTATTAGCTAGCGATCCAAGATGGCGGGATCTTCTGCGCATCACCGATCGTGCAAGGTCGCCGATAGCGTCCATATATAAGGCGCACTGGATTATAAGGCACATGGTCATATAAGGCACATGGTCGTCTTTTGAAAAAAATTGAAGGCTTTTAGGTGCGCCTTATAGTGCGGAAAATACGGTAGTAATAGTTCGCTACCATTTTTTTTTTGAAGTGTGGTCTCCCTGAGCCACTGTAGTGCGCATGCTATAAAATGCATGCGCTTTTAATTTAGGCCATTGCATTCTATTAATTCACCACTAGATGGCAAAAATTATGCACATTGTCCCTTTAATTAATTGGTCTGTTTGTCCATTGTTGTGACGGAGATAAAGATCAGATCAGAATTTATTACCATTTTTTAATTTATTTTATTTTTTATTTTTTTTTTCCATTCTAAATGGTTCACATGCATTTTCTTTCAACTGTTTGTTTCTTTGGAAATGACTGGGTAGAAATGTGAAGAACACCTGGTAAAACTGTATCGAGAACACTTTCTCGATTTAATTGATTTAGTATAAGGGAGGAGGAAAATGATTAGAACCTTATATTTATTCTTATTTGTTCTTATTAGACGATGCATCCATCCATCCATGTGAATCAAATTAATTGGTTGGTTATTGTACAAATCGTGTTTCAATAGGAGACCAAATGCACAGAGCATGATTGTATGAACAGATTTCCCATATTGTACTTGGGGGTGGGGGTGGGGTGGGGGGGGGGGTGGGGGGGGGGACTGTGGGTAATCTGCATTTCTTCACTTCGCAAGTACGTGATCAGACTCAAAGAGAAAGAATCACAGTTTGACTACATGCTGGGCAGGATTTAGAAGAAAGTCCATCACACTTTCTCAAAGAGCACATGGCTTTGCATGGTGCATTGCAGCAGGACCAGTGGTGTGAAGGGTTTGACTATAGCCATGAAATGGTATTTTAAAAAAAATAAAATTGTTTGCACAAGCTACTACATCACTTCTTTTCCTAATAACTTATTCACATGTATTTGTTTCCAGGTCCATTAAGTCCCAATTAAAAGGCACAGCCAGGAACCATGCTGGCTCTTCCCACCACATTCATTCTCATCAGCCTGCTTGGTGTCGAGCGAGTGGAGCGCGGCCATGCTGTGGACATTATATCAGGTCAAAAAATGTTCAGTGAGTGAATTATCAAATTGCTCATTTGTGATATTTGTTAAACATGAAAGTTTGTTACTTTGGATTATTTAGTTGAAGTAATTGTATAGCAGCCCACCCAGCATCAACTATACTGTAGGCTGCTACACATGCACATTCAAATGAGGTCCAGTACAAGAGCTGCATCAATCAATCATTAATATGGATTGATACATTCATTCTTACTTGATTGTGTCAAATCGATTGCATCTTTGATGCCAGTTTTTACTGTATGGAAGATAAGGAAGAGGATAGCTATACCACATGAGCAGAACAGCTGTTTGTGATGCAGTTATACTGACCTCTTGTGGTTGAAAAGGTTAAGCGACACCTAGTGATATCACTGTTCTTTAATATTATTAATTTCTTTGATTCTAAAATGTACTTAAATACATCCTAAAATTGCCGAGGTGATGTTACAAAATCCGTTTCGATAAAAATGTTGCTGTTGTGTAAATTTGATAAACATTATATTCAAAATACATGTGATGCAGTTCTGATCCAAACCACGTCTAATTACAAACATAGTGTCTTTTTTTCTCATCTCACATATATTCAGTTAATAATTGTGTTAAAAAAAAAAAAAGTATGTAAACATGAGGCCGAGTGACGATGCCATTCATTTCCTTACCAACAGATAAATACAGAAGAAACCGTGACGCAATCACCCAAAAACCTGAACCGCAATCTGCAGCAGACCAAGACAGCAGCTATGGGTACAAAGGTAAAGTACAATCTGTTGAGTATTGACAAAATTTAGATCTGTACGTAACAAATTTCCACCTCATATGCCCTGTGTTTATAAGTTGTCAATCATCTAAATGATTTTCTTTCTTTTTCTTAATTCCCCCCCCCCCATTGTGCCAAGAGACAAGCATTTGCACAATAATGGTGCCCGCCACAAAATAATGCCAGTTTTTAGTATTATTGTCCTGATGATTTTAACCTTGCAAAACAGATTCAAACTCAAAGAACAAAATGCACGTAATCTGAGACTTTATTAAACAACTATACGCGATAGCATTCACAGCCTATAGATGATTTAAAAGTGTTCTATAACTTAACTCATTCACTGCCATTGACGGATATAGACGTCAAAGATTAAATTTTACTGGGCTGGCAGTGAATGAGTTAACATGCATGTTTTCAGAATGTGGTAGGAACTCTTGAGTACCTGAGAGGGCGTCAACTGTGAGACAGGTGTGCTTTTTATAAAGTAAAATACCATTATTTGACTGCCACATGTTATAAAAACAAAACAAAAACAAAAAAATCCACAGTGCCAGCCGCTTTTGAGCATTTTAACTCATCTTTCATGGCAAAAAGAATATTGTTTGCCTTTACTACATATACAATGTGGCTACTAAATGAAAGATCACATTCCATTCTTCGGAATTTTACTAATCGTTATTAAACGTCTTTGGCAGCCAAAGAGTTAAAAGGCATGCAGGTAGGCCTATTACTTAAAAATAAAAAAACATCTAAAGTGAAGCTTTACCAACTATTTTTCATGGTTGATGAAATAGTTTTGATCTCCCTTTTTCTCCTCTCAAGATGAAAAACATTTTTTTTTTTTTTCAAAAAATGTGTCTTTATGCCCCAGCCAGAAAAAAAAAAAAAAAAAAAAAAAAAAAGACAGCGAGACTGTAAGAACTTGAAAGGCTCTTCATTCTTTAAAGTGTGGAATGAGACTGGCTACCATGCTGCTCATTTAGAGAGAGGCGAGATGCAGCTATTGCATCAGATCCCCCTGCTGTGATTTGGGTGAGGAATGTGAAGGTTCGCTCTCATTTTGCTTCGGCGCTTTGTATGACCCTCAGCGACGGCACTGACGTGCAGTGACAGACAGGCAAAGATATAAATGAGTGAAGCAAACTGAAAAAGCCAACAAACTCCCACAGATAAGAAAAATGAGACTGAACATGAAAAAAAAAAAAAAAAAAAAGAGAGAAATGCTGTTGGCTAGCGCTCTTGATTAATAATGAAGACCTGCGTTTATGAGCTATATGTTTTCCCAAACAAATATTTGTGCATCACTGTTTATTCAATCATGCCATATTATGAGATGCAGCATTTGTCGTCTTGATATTTACTTTGAAGCAGAAAATAGGTCTCAGTTCCCTGGCGCCGTCTCCTGAAAATGTTTGCCATTTCATGTTTTCTGTTGCCATGAAGACAGGCATGTCTTTGTGTCACAATATTTCCACCATCTGTTCCTGGAAAATATTCCGCTGCTTTGAAATGTGACCAACGGTGTAAATATTTGTCAGAATTCCTGAGACCTTCTTTTTTGTGCGACACCTGTTGTTGAGGCGACGCGGGCACAAAGACGTCTCGTTATTTGTGCTCTTGTCAGTGTTGTGGAATGACAGAAATTCTAGAGTTGTTGTATGTCTTCAATGTAAACATGCCAGAAAGCCATATTCTGCATTATCTACGCTATTGTTATTGTTGTGAGGGTCATTACACCACACAATGAAGAGCTCACTTTATGACATCATAAAGTGCGGACCCACCCCCGCACCGCCTAGCGGACTAAAGGCACGCCCACTTTCTCTGAGACCTCCACGGGATAGTGACAAAAGTAGCCTTTATTAGTAAACATTCTGTCCAAAAGAAATTCAAAGCAATCAATTATCCTTCACATTTGCAATGCCAAAGTGGAATGACAATTGGCTGTCTTAAAATCCCAGAAAAGGTTGTCTGACAATTGTGTAATCTACAAGTAAAACATTTGCGCTGCTGATCCTAGCTGAACAAATAGTGTAGTGGTTAGTGTGATCGCCCTGTAAGCAGCAGGTACCTGGTTCCTGACCTACTCATTTTTTTTCTCCTTCACTTTCTCTTCTTCCCTCTCCTCCTCCTCCACAATTTCATGCGGCTTTCATGAGCTGTTTTGTTTCAAATGTTTATTGAAGAAATGATGGCTCCAGCAGCAGGCTGCAGCGGATTCGCCGGGGACGCGGCAACCACACGGGGAGAGGCGGGGTTCTACTGAACCGGGCGTTTTACTTCCGTGTTTGAAAAATAACAAACAAAACACCAAATATTTTATACAAAATTGCATTGCCATGGTGTCAAGGGTAAAATTTAATCATTATATGCATATAGTTAATTGTGGAAGGGCTTAAAATACCATGATGTCCATTTAAATAGGGATATACCAATTTAACAAAAGATAAGGATGTAGGAAGGCCTTAGTTTAGAAGAGACGAAATGGAACAAAAATGAATTATGTTATTGAAAAGGCAACTCAGTCCGAGTTGCAGTGAATTTGGTGCGCTCAGTAGTCGACTTGTGGCTGTTGTGATGGTACGTCGTACTAATACGTACGAATATTTGCAAAATGCATTCACATGCACGTGTAATGGGATGTACGGTGTTCCACAGGGTTCAGTTCTGGGGCCTCTGCTGTTTTCATTGTATCTGCAGGCTACTCTCCCTATATCTAAACCCCATACATATGTATTGAATTTGAAAAGAAAAAAGAAGACATTTTTGTAGGAGCCATATAGTACCTTTTGGTGGTTTCTTCCTGTGTGGGTGTGGGTGTTTGTGTTCCACACGTTTTAACTATCACGATGATTGACGGTGTCACAACTCACCAATGGGAGTGGTCTGTCTAGGTATTAAGTGGACTCACCTGTGGTGTGGGTGTGGGTCATTGATCACAAGGTGGCTGACAAGGTGACTCAGACAAAAATTGGAGGACAAGATGTCCTATTTGGACGAAAGAGAAAACACAAAATGGAGGAGATAACGCTGACTCAGGAGGCCAAGGTGGCTGACAAGGTGACTCAGACATAAATTGGAGGACAAGATGTCCTATTTGGACGAAAGAGAAAACACAAAATGGAGGAGATAACGCTGACTCAGGAGGCCAAGGTGGCTGACAAGGTGACTCAGACAAAAATTGGAGGACAAGATGTCCTATTTGGACGAAAGAGAAAACACAAAATGGAGGAGATAACGCTGACTCAGGAGGCCAAGGTGGCTGACAAGGTGACTCAGACAAAAATTGGAGGACAAGATGTCCTATTTGGACGAAAGAGAAAACACAAAATGGAGGAGATAACGCTGACTCAGGAGGCCAAGGTGGCTGACAAGGTGACTCAGACAAAAATTGGAGGACAAGATGTCCTATTTGGACGAAAGAGAAAACACAAAATGGAGGAGATAACGCTGACTCAGGAGGCCAAGGTGGCTGACAAGGTGACTCAGACATAAATTGGAGGACAAGATGTCCTATTTGGACGAAAGAGAAAACACAAAATGGAGGAGATAACGCTGACTCAGGAGGCCAAGGTGGCTGACAAGGTGACTCAGACAAAAATTGGAGGACAAGATGTCCTATTTGGACGAAAGAGAAAACACAAAATGGAGGAGATAACGCTGACTCAGGAGGCCAAGGTGGCTGACAAGGTGACTCAGACAAAAATTGGAGGACAAGATGTCCTATTTGGACGAAAGAGAAAACACAAAATGGAGGAGATAACGCTGACTCAGGAGGCCAAGGTGGCTGACAAGGTGACTCAGACAAAAATTGGAGGACAAGATGTCCTATTTGGACGAAAGAGAAAACACAAAATGGAGGAGATAACGCTGACTCAGGAGGCCAAGGTGGCTGACAAGGTGACTCAGACAAAAATTGGAGGACAAGATGTCCTATTTGGACGAAAGAGAAAACACAAAATGGAGGAGATAACGCTGACTCAGGAGGCCAAGGTGGCTGACAAGGTGACTCAGACAAAAATTGGAGGACAAGATGTCCTATTTGGACGAAAGAGAAAATACAAAATGGAGGAGATAACGCTGACTCAGGAGGCCAAGGTGGCTGACAAGGTGACTCAGACAAAAATTGGAGGACAAGATGTCCTATTTGGACGAAAGAGAAAACACAAAATGGAGGAGATAACGCTGACTCAGGAGGCCAAGGTGGCTGACAAGGTGACTCAGACAAAAATTGGAGGACAAGATGTCCTATTTGGACGAAAGAGAAAATACAAAATGGAGGAGATAACGCTGACTCAGGAGGCCAAGGTGGCTGACAAGGTGACTCAGACAAAAATTGGAGGACAAGATGTCCTATTTGGACGAAAGAGAAAACACAAAATGGAGGAGATAACGCTGACTCAGGAGGCCAAGGTGGCTGACAAGGTGACTCAGACAAAAATTGGAGGACAAGATGTCCTATTTGGACGAAAGAGAAAACACAAAATGGAGGAGATAACGCTGACTCAGGAGGCCAAGGTGGCTGACAAGGTGACTCAGACAAAAATTGGAGGACAAGATGTCCTATTTGGACGAAAGAGAAAACACAAAATGGAGGAGATAACGCTGACTCAGGAGGCCAAGGTGGCTGACAAGGTGACTCAGACAAAAATTGGAGGACAAGATGTCCTATTTGGACGAAAGAGAAAACACAAAATGGAGGAGATAACGCTGACTCAGGAGGCCAAGGTGGCTGACAAGGTGACTCAGACAAAAATTGGAGGACAAGATGTCCTATTTGGACGAAAGAGAAAACACAAAATGGAGGAGATAACGCTGACTCAGGAGGCCAAGGTGGCTGACAAGGTGACTCAGACAAAAATTGGAGGACAAGATGTCCTATTTGGACGAAAGAGAAAACACAAAATGGAGGAGATAACGCTGACTCAGGAGGCCAAGGTGGCTGACAAGGTGACTCAGACAAAAATTGGAGGACAAGATGTCCTATTTGGACGAAAGAGAAAACACAAAATGGAGGAGATAACGCTGACTCAGGAGGCCAAGGTGGCTGACAAGGTGACTCAGACATAAATTGGAGGACAAGATGTCCTATTTGGACGAAAGAGAAAACACAAAATGGAGGAGATAACGCTGACTCAGGAGGCCAAGGTGGCTGACAAGGTGACTCAGACAAAAATTGGAGGACAAGATGTCCTATTTGGACGAAAGAGAAAACACAAAATGGAGGAGATAACGCTGACTCAGGAGGCCAAGGTGGCTGACAAGGTGACTCAGACAAAAATTGGAGGACAAGATGTCCTATTTGGACGAAAGAGAAAACACAAAATGGAGGAGATAACGCTGACTCAGGAGGCCAAGGTGGCTGACAAGGTGACTCAGACAAAAATTGGAGGACAAGATGTCCTATTTGGACGAAAGAGAAAACACAAAATGGAGGAGATAACGCTGACTCAGGAGGCCAAGGTGGCTGACAAGGTGACTCAGACAAAAATTGGAGGACAAGATGTCCTATTTGGACGAAAGAGAAAATACAAAATGGAGGAGATAACGCTGACTCAGGAGGCCAAGGTGGCTGACAAGGTGACTCAGACAAAAATTGGAGGACAAGATGTCCTATTTGGACGAAAGAGAAAACACAAAATGGAGGAGATAACGCTGACTCAGGAGGCCAAGGTGGCTGACAAGGTGACTCAGACAAAAATTGGAGGACAAGATGTCCTATTTGGACGAAAGAGAAAACACAAAATGGAGGAGATAACGCTGACTCAGGAGGCCAAGGTGGCTGACAAGGTGACTCAGACAAAAATTGGAGGACAAGATGTCCTATTTGGACGAAAGAGAAAACACAAAATGGAGGAGATAACGCTGACTCAGGAGGCCAAGGTGGCTGACAAGGTGACTCAGACAAAAATTGGAGGACAAGATGTCCTATTTGGACGAAAGAGAAAACACAAAATGGAGGAGATAACGCTGACTCAGGAGGCCAAGGTGGCTGACAAGGTGACTCAGACAAAAATTGGAGGACAAGATGTCCTATTTGGACGAAAGAGAAAATACAAAATGGAGGAGATAACGCTGACTCAGGAGGCCAAGGTGGCTGACAAGGTGACTCAGACAAAAATTGGAGGACAAGATGTCCTATTTGGACGAAAGAGAAAACACAAAATGGAGGAGATAACGCTGACTCAGGAGGCCAAGGTGGCTGACAAGGTGACTCAGACAAAAATTGGAGGACAAGATGTCCTATTTGGACGAAAGAGAAAATACAAAATGGAGGAGATAACGCTGACTCAGGAGGCCAAGGTGGCTGACAAGGTGACTCAGACAAAAATTGGAGGACAAGATGTCCTATTTGGACGAAAGAGAAAACACAAAATGGAGGAGATAACGCTGACTCAGGAGGCCAAGGTGGCTGACAAGGTGACTCAGACAAAAATTGGAGGACAAGATGTCCTATTTGGACGAAAGAGAAAACACAAAATGGAGGAGATAATGCTGACTCAGGAGGCCAAGGTGGCTGACAAGGTGACTCAGACAAAAATTGGAGGACAAGATGTCCTATTTGGACGAAAGAGAAAACACAAAATGGAGGAGATAACGCTGACTCAGGAGGCCAAGGTGGCTGACAAGGTGACTCAGACAAAAATTGGAGGACAAGATGTCCTATTTGGACGAAAGAGAAAACACAAAATGGAGGAGATAACGCTGACTCAGGAGGCCAAGGTGGCTGACAAGGTGACTCAGACAAAAATTGGAGGACAAGATGTCCTATTTGGACGAAAGAGAAAATACAAAATGGAGGAGATAACGCTGACTCAGGAGGCCAAGGTGGCTGACAAGGTGACTCAGACAAAAATTGGAGGACAAGATGTCCTATTTGGACGAAAGAGAAAATACAAAATGAAGCAGTGTTTAAAAAGGGAGGAAAGGGCAACTGAGGAGGATGACAAGGTGGGACAGGAGGGCGGCGAGGTGAAGAAGGAGGAGGAGGAGAAGAAAAAGGAGGAGGAGGAGGAGGAGAGGAGGAAGGAGGACGACGGGGAGGAGAAGAAGGAGGACGACGACGAGGAGGAGAAGGAGGAGGAGGAGGAGGAGAAGAAGGAGGATTTTCTTGGCGGACAGGACAATAGGTGCAAGAAAACCAAGAGGATCATATATGGAACTGATGACAGAGAGGATACCTCTTCTTGTGAGTGGACGTTCTTTCAAGGTGATCTTGAATTTGAATGCGTCCGACTGCACGCACCACTGCACACCCAAAGCTCGCTCCACAGGTAAAACATCATTGTCCAAATCCAAGTCTTTCACTTCTTTGGCTCTTTCCTCCAAGGAAATTGCAGCAAGGACAGAACGGCTGCTACTGATCCACTTCATGAGTTTAAACTCCCCATGACTCAGCCTGCCGTGGCGTCATTAACAACCAGACGCCGCAATATTTTGTCAACAAAAATATTCAACTTCTCTTGTTTGAAGCGCTGATTTACGGATAATCCAGGATGTTTTGAGATCGCTAAACGAGAAGTGATGCATTTGGAAAGCTGGTCCACATTCATTCATGAATCTGCTGCAACGCTGAGTATGGCTTCAACGTTTCGTCCGAATGAAAGTTATTTTGATCACCAATTGGATCTTTTGTGTGTGGACTTGTCAGCACTGTCAGCTTGTTTGGGACTTGGAGTCAAGTTTGGTTTATGTCGGGTGATGGTGAAAAGACTTATTGAAATAAAAAAAATAAAAAATAAAAAAATAAAAAAAAAGAGAGAAAGAAAAAAAGGCTGATTTTGTGTCAGAAGTTGAAGACAAGTGGACATTTTGGTGAGCTTTGAACATTTTGTGGATAATACAATGGATGAAGGCAGCTCAAATGTTAAGGAAGTGGATGGGAAGAGACAGCCTAAGCTTACAGTTAAAGCATATGAATATAAGCTGGAAAAACTTCAAGATGAAAGAAAAGCCAAAGTAAAGATGCTTAAAGGCATAGTAAGACAAATGACTGAACTGATGAAAAATGTTGAAAATGCTGAAAAGGTTCAATCATGTCTTGAAAGTATGTCTAGTTTGTTTAATGAGGCAAGTAGGCTTCATGACGACATTATTCCTATGGTTCCCCATGATGAACAAGAAAAACAAAATATGTGGTTTAGCAGTGTTGAAGAGCATAAGTCTGCTTTTATGGAAGAGGCAAATAAATGGCTTTTGGAGTTGCCGAAGTTTTGTGATATACCATCAGAGGGCGCTGTTGGACCAACATCCATCCATCCATATGAAAAACAAGACTCTGATGACAATATGGCATGTATGTTAAGAACTCTGATGAACCAGAAAAGTTCTGCTGTGGATATAGCACCAAATGACAGTGTCTCTAATGTATCTAATAAAACACACACAAAACGTAGTACAGTTTTGACCAAGTCTGTTGTGTCCAGTACATCTTCAGCCCGATTAAGAGCAGAAGCCGAGACTGCCGCTCTTATCGCTCGTCAAAAATTACTGAGGCAAAAGCATGTCATACAAGAACAAGAGCAACAATTAAGGAGAAAAATGGAGACGTTGGATTTGGACATGGAATTGGCAGCGTCTATGGCAAGAGTGAATGTGTTAAAGGCTTCGGAAGGTTCTCAGCTTTCGGATAAATCTGATGGAATGAACTCTTATTTAAAAAGTAATAGAAATGCGCAGCTAAATGTGGATGCTGAAACTTTTCTGCCTGAAGTTACTACTAGTACTCAGCCAACATGGATAAAGATGACACAGAATGTTGTTTCTACTGAATGTGCTGATGTGAAACCTAAAATACGCCATCAAACGAAGCTTCTCTCTGTTACACCTGGGGCTAGTTTGTCAGTATTACCACCACAACATGAGCCTATTTCCACCATTCAGCGTGACATAGTTGCACCCACAGCAGAGAAAACTCCTGATCAACGTTTGATTACAGTACTAGAGAAGCAGAATGAAATAACATCTTCACTAGTCAAACAGCAATCACTTTTTCTTCTACCTAAAAGAGATTTGCAAGTTTTTGATGGAGATCCATTACAATATCAAACTTTTATTAGAGCATTTGAACACAACATCGAGGAAAGGACACCCAGCCACAAGGATTGTTTGTATTACCTTGAGCAATATACAAAAGGCCAGTCTCAGGATTTGGTTCGAAGTTGCCAACATCTACCACCTGCTCGTGGATACATTAAAGCAAAAGCTTTGCTACAAGAACATTTTGGAGACCCATTTAAAATATCTTCTGCATACATGGAAAAGGTGCTGTCATGGCCTTTGATAAAAGGGGAAAATCTCAAGGAATTGCAGGCTTACAGTTTATTGCTACGTGAATGCTGTAACTCAATGGGAAATTCTGTGAGTGATTTAAATGTACCTACTAATATGCAAACTATTGTGAAAAAATTGCCCTATAAGTTGAGAGATAAGTGGAGAAGTACAGTTTGCACTTTGCAAGAAACGCATCATCGCAGAGCGACCTTTCATGACATTGTGGAATTCATTGAGAAGCAAGTTAGAATTGCAAGTGACCCACTTTTTGGAGACATACAAGATTCACCAGGAACTGGAAGAAGAGAGTTTAAAGCTGCAACAGTTCGGATGACTACAAAACCTCGAGGAAGTAGTTTTTCCACTACAATAGCACCTGTACAAAGTAAATTGGACCCTGTAAATAAAAAAGAGAACTTTACTATAAAGCCGTGTTTGTTTTGTGGAGCTGGACACTCTTTGGATAATTGCCTTCTATTGGACAAAAAGACACAAGAAGAAAAAATGTCTTTTTTGAAGGAAAACAGGATGTGCTTTGGTTGTTTTGGAATTGGGCACAGAAGTAAAGATTGCAAAAAACGTTTGACGTGCAGACTATGCAATCAAAAGCACCCTACATTGTTGCATATTCACAAAACAAAGCGAACAAGTTCAACACAGGTCAATGGTGGATTAGAAGATGGCAAGGAAGGTGCTGTGGTGTCAATCCAGTCCAGTGGCTTGACTGGGGCCGGTAATCAGGATTGTGCCTTGTCAATATTACCGGTGCAAGTGAAATCCAAAAAGGGGAACCAAACTTTGATAACATATGCATTTTTGGATCCAGGAAGCACTGCTTCATTTTGTACTGAACGTCTCATGAACCGACTTAATCTCACGGGACGAAAGCTTGGAATTCTTCTTAGAACAATGGGACAAGAGAAAGTTGTAAACAGCTGTCTGCTATCCAATTTGGAAGTGGCTGGTATGGACTCCAACAATTTTGTTGATTTACCGGAGATTTTCACACAAACGGACATGCCTGTTCATCAAGGAAACATTCCAAGAACAGAAGATCTTCAACGTTGGCCACATTTGAGGCATATACAGATACCAGAAGTTGACGCAGAAGTGGACCTCCTTATTGGCACCAACACACCTCAAGCACTAGAGCCCTGGGAGGTTGTTCGTGCAGTAGATGGTGGCCCATACGCCATCAAGACCATCCTTGGCTGGACGGTGAATGGACCACTCAGAGGAGACTTCAAAATAAAGAATCAATGCTTACAGCCTGACATTATAGTAAATCACATCTCAGTGGCAAGATTGGACGAGCTTTGGCAAAAACAATTAAAGATTGATTTCCCTGAAAACTCATTTGACGAGAATGATGGATTGTCAAAAGAGGACGAGCAATTCATAAAGTCAGTCACGAACTCAATTAAGCTTGTTGATGGACATTATAGTATTGGTTTGCCAGTAAAACAAGGTTACCTTGAAATGCCAAACAATAAGACAGTTGCAGAACAGCGTGCATTGAGTCTCAAAAAACGCTTTCATAAAGATCCGTCTTTTCGCTGGGAATATGTGACATTTATGTCTGAAATGTTAAACAATGGATATGCAGAAAGAGTACTACCAGAACAGTTGACACGTTGTGATGGAAAAGTATGGTATATACCCATCACGGTGTGTATCACCCTAGAAAAGGAAAGCTGCGCGTGGTTTTTGACTGCGGTGCTACGTTCCAGGGGACGTCTTTGAACTCTCAACTCCTCCAAGGCCCAGATCTTACAAGCCAACTGATTGGTGTTCTTACAAGATTTCGCAAAGAACCAGTGGTGCTTGTGGCTGACATAGAGGCTATGTTTCATCAGGTTCGAGTACCAGCTGAAGACCGCGACCTGCTGAGATTCTTATGGTGGCCTGATGGAGATTGTGAGCAGGAGCTGGTTGAGTACAGGATGGTGGCACATTTGTTTGGTGCCACATCGTCTCCAAGCTGTGCCTGTTTTGCCCTTCGTCAGTGTGCTGAGGACAATCGGAATCATTTCACTACCATGGCAATTAACACTCTCTTAAATCATTTTTATGTTGATGACTGTTTGGTATCAACTACATCTGAAGAGGAAGCTTTATCCCTTTACAAGGAACTAAGAGAATTGTGTGCCAAAGGTGGGTTTAAACTCATGAAGTGGATCAGTAGCAGCCGTTCTGTCCTTGCTGCAATTTCCTTGGAGGAAAGAGCCAAAGAAGTGAAAGACTTGGATTTGGACAATGATGTTTTACCTGTGGAGCGAGCTTTGGGTGTGCAGTGGTGCGTGCAGTCGGACGCATTCAAATTCAAGATCACCTTGAAAGAACGTCCACTCACAAGAAGAGGTATCCTCTCTGTCATCAGTTCCATATATGATCCTCTTGGTTTTCTTGCACCTATTGTCCTGTCCGCCAAGAAAATCCTCCAAAATCTCTGCAGGAAACATCTGGGATGGGATGATTTATTAACCCCTTCTGTAGTCAAACAATGGATGACTTGGCTGAAAGACCTCCACAATCTAGAACATTGGCAGGTCAATAGATGTCTTAAACCTGTGGACTTCGGTGATGTCATCTCTGCGCAACTTCACCATTTTGCTGATGCGAGTGAGGAAGGATTTGGGACAGTGACTTACGTGTTATTCCATAATATAAGCGGAAAGGCCTACTGTGCATTTGTGATGGGTAAGGCACGGGTGGCTCCTCTCAATACAGTTACAATTCCTCGTATGGAGTTGACTGCAGCAGTGTTGGCTAGCAGGATGGACAAGCTCTGGAGAAAAGAGTTACAGATGAACTTAAAGGATTCAGTGTTTTGGACGGACAGCACTTCTGTTTTGAAATATATAAAGAATGAGACATCAAGGTTCAAGACTTTTGTTGCAAACAGAGTTTCGGAAATACTTAAGTTGTCCAGTGTATATCAGTGGAGATATGTGCATACTTCAATAAACCCTGCGGATTTGGCCTCCAGAGGAGCTACTGTCGAGACCTTTTTGAAAACTGGTGAATGGATTCGTGGTCCAGATTTTCTTTTGGAGTCTGAAAGAAACTGGCCAAAGAACCCTGAAAGTGCAGAGGAGAATCTTATTGGTGACCCTGAGGTCAAACTTGTGGTAAATGCTGTACAAATGGAAGAAGCAAGTCCAATGGAGACGTTAATAAATTATTTTTCCTCTTGGCACTCTTTGTTGAGGTCTATTGGTTGGCTTCTCAAGTTCAAGAGTCTTCTGTTGTCCCTGGTGTCTCAAAGAAAGCAGTTGAAGAAGGCTTTTGCTAAGCTAAATTCTGATCAGTTGGAAAAGGAGATGAAGTTGCAGATGGAACGCTTCAAAGCTCAAGTGCCGAAAGAAGCTCTTACGGTGGAAGAACTAATTGCTGCTGAGAAAGCTGTGATCAAGTATTGTCAAGGTACAACTTTTTACAAGGAATTCGCAAGCTTGGAAAAAGAACAATGTGTGAAGAGGACAAGTCATCTTTACAAGCTAAACCCAATCCTGGATGATGGTCTCATAAGGGTTGGAGGGCGGCTTAGTCGGGCAGATATGCCAATTGATGCAAAACACCCAGTTGTTTTGGCCAAAGACTCGCACATTTCCAGCTTAATTCTCAGACACGTACATCAAGAAACAGGACATGGTGGACGCAACCACATGCTTTCTCTCCTGCGTCAAAAATACTGGATTCCTGGCGCTTGTGCTGCTATTAGAAAAATATTGGCAAAATGTGTTACCTGTCGAAGATCATCTGCTCTCCCTGGACATCAGAAAATGGCTGACCTACCTCACGATAGAATAACACCAGATGAACCTCCATTCAGCTATGTTGGCTTGGACTGTTTTGGACCATTCGAAGTCAAGCGAGGACGTGCTGTTGTGAAAAGATATGGACAAATTTCTACGTGTTTGGCAATCCGAGCAATACACCTTGAAGTTCTATTCTCGTTGGACACAAATTCCTTCATCAACGGACTCAGAAGATTTATTGCCCGACGAGGCCAAGTAATGGAAATCCGTTCAGATAATGGTACGAACTTTGTTGGTGCTGAACGTGAATTACGAGAGGCCATGGACAAGTTGGACCACAACCGCATAAATGGTATGATGTTACAAAGGAGAATAAAATGGGTTTTTAATACTCCAGCAGCATCACAACATGGAGGCGCTTGGGAGAGATTGATCCGATCAGTTTGCAAAGTTCTAAATTCAGTTTTGAAAATACAATCCTTGGATGAAGAAAGCTTGATGACTGTGTTTTGCGAGGTAGAAGCCATTGTTAACAGCCGTCCAATTACAAAAGCATCGACTGATCCTAATGATTTGGAGGCGCTAACCCCTAACCATCTGTTGCTCCTCAAATCCCAGCCATCACTGGCACCTGGACTGTTTGACAAGAATGACATCTATACTCGTCGCCGCTGGAGACAAGCACAATACATGTCTGACCTGTTTTGGAGACGGTGGTTGAAAGAGTATCTCCCAGGATTGCAAGAGCGTCAGAAATGGAACAGTGCTCAGAGAAATTTTGTGCCTGGAGATATTGTTATGCTTGTAGATGGATTACTGGACGTGTTTTGGACACAGTACCGGACAATAAAGGATTTGTGCGTTCAGTAAGGATTAAAACGAAGTCAAGTATTTTGGATCGTCCGATTACGAAAATCTGCCTTCTGCTGGGAGCGGATGAATAGTGAAGATCGTGTGGATTTTGAATATGAACTTTGATTAACCATAACTATTTACATGACATTATGGACTATTGAAGGTATGCTTAATTCACTTTGTACTTTTGAATATTGAATGGTCATTACATCTCCTACAAGTTAATGGTGATGGGTAATTATTGTCGCACAATAATTAGGGGCCGGAATGTAGGAGCCATATAGTACCTTTTGGTGGTTTCTTCCTGTGTGGGTGTGGGTGTTTGTGTTCCACACGTTTTAACTATCACTATCATGCTGTAATGGATTTAAATTCACTGGAGAAATTAAATGCATGTGTACAAGACAATAAGTATTTGAAAATGCGTTTGAGAGTATATTAGAGATACAGCCTTTAACCTGTTGGCATAGCATTAGCAAAAAACAAAAACAAAAACAAAAAAAATGGCTTTGAAATATAGTTTCTTTATGGCCATTTTGCACTCATTTACCTAACCAGGAATGCCTTTTCTAAATGCTTTATTAGAAATAGGAATGAATGTTTTGAATGCAAAGCTTTCCTCACTGAGTCTCTTCATCCTCTAGGGGGAGTGCTTACATTTCAACAATATCACTCAAGCTTGCTGCAAAATGACTCTACCTAATGCTTCGGGGGAAACTAACTTCCTTCGTTTAATTAGAGTATTCGCTGAAATAAATAAATAAATAAATAAATAAATAAAAATCATACAAGCCAGTGTCAACATGTGTCATTTCGAGGCAATATTTGTTCCAGCAGCATTACAACTGTCATGCAATTCCAATCATATCTAATTTCCCCAATGGCACACTGAGAGGTCAAAGGGTGAGAACCCGAATCGATTTTTGGCCATCTTGAGAAACACAATGCAGCTGCAGACTGGCCTCATTATGAATGATGTCCCCCCACCCTTCCTTACCTGTAAACTCTGGAACAAAATAATAGACTAAATATATATTTTTTTTTTCTGATTTTGATTTGAGCGTCATTTTACATTAGCTTTGTTTAAAAGTCTCTTTTAGGCTAATATGATCACATGTGAAAATGTTCCAATTTATCATGGATACTTTGAGAAAATTGTGTAAAAACAACAATGAGCATTCCTTCGCCCAACATTTACTAGCTATTAGCATTAAGTGGTACAAAAGAGGAACTTAATTCTTGGGTGGTTTATGAGTGGAATCTCTCGTCCTGCAAATCCGAGCCCTCCTCGTGTGCGCACTGACGACGCACACGCACACGCAGCGCCTCACATCCAACCAACGCCGCTTCCACTTTTGCAGCAGTCTCGCGTGGGCTTCACATTAAAAAAAAAAAAAAAAAGTGGTCGCAACTACATTTCTATGCGATCATCGCCTTCTTGCACGAAATGACGATTGGACTCGGGCGATGCATGCAGCCAAGTCGGTGTCGGAGTTAAGAAAGCCGAGTGGAGAAAAAAACATTTTGTCTCGAGTGGGATACTTCATCATCGAGGATTCATCTCAACTTTTAAGTGTCTGTCTCTGAGGAGTGGCTGGCTGAGGTTCCGCTATCGAGTTATTTGATGCAACGCGACCCAGACTGACTCGGACGCAAAAAAAAAAAAGTTGGGATTTAGATGAACTATAAACTGCACCGCCTTCAAAGTCCGGAATACTCCGACTGCTGCTGCTTTGAATGATGCCTGCCTGCTTCGAGAGGATTTACTGGATTTGGGCATTTGTGCACCTTTGTTCAGGTACATGTGTATTTTGAGGCGTTAAGCTTTTAACAGTGATGACAAGGAGGATGATTTTCCAGTTTGCAAAATTGTTCCGTTATCTGTTCATTGAAAATGCACTGCTAAAAGGTGGAAGGGACTTACAAGTTGCATCATTGAACCCTTTTTTTTTTTTGGTCGACTTTATGTGCCCTCAAGTGCCCCCTATTATCCTAGTAGCCTATTTAAAGGTATCTCATGCAAGCCTCCTTTTATTCAGCTCTCATCTCACCAGAGGAAGTTAATTGCCATAATAGGTGTCAGAACGGTGAGAAGATTTATGTGAAAGTATGTTTTATGCATAAGCACATTGGCGTGTGTGTGTGTGTGTGTGTGTGTGTGTGTGGCATGCGGTTAATGAGGAAGACTGCATTGGGTGATCAGTCCCATAGCACCAGTCAAACCAGTACATGTTTGGTATTTTAACTGGATGGGAAAATAAGTGGTAGCCCAGAGTGGGCTCATTACGAGAAAGAGTTTGAATTCTTCAAAAAGGACACTTAACAATAACAACAAGGTTATCAGCTTGTTATGTGATATTTGTATTTTGTGCTTTATGCTGTTCCGTAAAAAATGGGTGTGTCACCAAATAATGTGAACAGTCAAATTGTTGGGGTTAATACAAATGTATCAACCTGGGGGGATTAGTATTGCAAAAGTACTGCATGTGAAAGGATTTGATAGCAATTGGTGATACATATACTGCATTGGCATAAAAAAAAAAATTGTGTGTGAATGTTCAGATCATTTCGAGTTCTTATTTTAAAATGTTCTGATAAGGCATAATTTGTTGACTTGGTGCGACGACTTGTGAAAGAAAGGGGATATATTACATTAAAAATTGTGTTTATTCGTCTTTCCACTTAAAGGTTTAACCCGATAAAGCCTGAACAATGAAATATATGAGAATATATTCTGATTCTTTGTAAATAGATATTTATTGGTCCTTTTGAACAAACATTTTATTTTTTTAAATCAACTTCCACATTTGACTTTTGATTTGTGCCATATTTGATACATCCGGTCACAATGCTTTAAATTCGTACATTTATAACTGTCAAAAATATAATAACAAAGAGACATATCGAACATAGAATTTCCAAAAATCAGAAAGAACATTTCCCACTATCGTATAGGTGTCTCTACGTTCTCAATTGGGGTGATCAATTCGGGTGATACTGCCCTCTAATGGATTATCCGTGCAATGCATGTGTCACATCATATACGTCAGGATTTTAATGGTGAAAAAAATGTTATACTCATGAAATAGAGGGCTCAAAATGTCATACACTGTAAATTTTTTTACTGTGAATTTACAGTAAATTATTGGATAAGTTTTGCATTACTTTCACAGTAAGGATTACAGCAATTTATTGTGAATTTACTTACAACAATTTACTGTAATTTCACAACTGTGATATTACAATGCATTGCTGTAAAAGCACAACTATATACTGTAACTTCACAGCTTCAGTGGCAAAGCAACTACTGTGATTTTACAGTACATTGCTGGGGAATTACAATATTTTGCTGTACATCATTACAACAAGGCCCTGTACTTTTACAGTGGGTACTGTAAAAGTAATGCACAAGTTTACAGGAATTTACTGTGAAAGTAATGCAGATGAAGTTCCAATTTACTGTGAATTTACAATTATTTTACAACTGAAATGTAATATGATGCATTTGGCTTTATAGGGTTAATTTTTGGTCAATCACAGGCAAACGATAGGAGAAAGAAAAAAAAAAAATCAACATTTCCTGATTGCACCTGCCTCACTCAGTCTGCACAGACAAAGACAGCTGTCAGTAACATTAGCGGTGGCAGCGGATTCATTCATTCGCGGTAAATGTCAGACACTGAGTGATGGGTTTATTTAGTGCAGCATTTTTAGGGCTGTGGGGATTTTTCAACTTCAGAATAGCTGCGGGTTGATTAGTAACGGTTTTATTTGCATATCGTTGCATAATGAAACCATTGACCTTCCATAGCTCCTCTATTGCGGTGTTGAGTTTGAGTGGATATTTTCTGACCATGTTTGTTGTGAAAATGCAGACCTTCTCCACATCAAGAGCTCAAAAATAAACACCACGACAACAGGTTTCCGGTTTGTTGTCTTTACAATTCCAAACTGACAAATCTTGGTCTGACCGCACTGACCACAGACCTTTACGAGCGCTCCAGCAGTTTCGCTCTATAAGTCATTATTGTTCCCTCTCCTCTCTGTTGCTCTTGAAAAATGCCTCAGATCTGCCTTCCAGCGTGGTTTGAAGATTGTAGTTGCTTCAAAATTAAAGAATCTGTTGGCAACAAGCTGGTAATTGTATTGATTTATTCAGCTGATGATTCCTGACATGCCCTCCAGGAGTGACTCAATAATATTGAACAAGGAATAAAGTAACATTTGGGATTCTCGTGAGATTCTTCTTTGGAATCAAGCATTTCCAGACACTCACTGATTTACTCAGAGCAACCATTTGTAACACAATAAACAGATGTTCGAGTTACTTGTAGCAACACCTGACAGTATGCGCTGTATTTGTATGCATTTCTAACAGTGGTTCTTAAAGTGGAAGTTCATCTCAGGGGGCTGCCATTTTCCCATTTGTTGTCGACTAAAGATGACATCAATGACCAATCACACCTCACCTGTTTTCTGAAGCTGAGCTGTGATTGGTTGTGACCTGAGCAACTGTGATGTCATCTTCTGTCGACAGCAAGTGGCAAAGTGGCAAAAACACTTCTGAGATGGATAAAAATGGCTGAATTTTGCTTCATAACTCATTTTCCACAAATGTAGTATTAATTAGAATGTCATGTTTAGATTAGTGCGGTCAAATATAGCATATTATTGTCGAGAATTTTTGGGGTTGACTTCTACTTTGACCTGGGTTCGATCGAACGCCTGCCTATGAAAACAGGGCCCCTAATATTACTGTTATGTGCTGGGGTTGGATCTCAAAAACGCAGACACAAATAAGACCTTAAATATTTATTCACATTGAGAGGTGTGGAACAAACTTGGCTAGACGAGAAATAACGAGAGTTGCACAGAGGAACAGAGGTAATAATCCGACAAAAACACAATTCTCAGACAGGCTTATATAGACAGCGAATCAATCTGATTGGTTGTGGCTCGACATGTGGGTAACAGGACTGACATGGAATTTTCCGATTGGCTGTTGACCAGATAAAGAGATTAAAGATTCCTGACATCACAAAGCTTCTGACATCACAAAGCGTCTTACCAGTTGAAACTCGATGCTGGTTACATCAGTTCAAAACAGACACGTGCCCTCACGGTCATGACCCAAACCTAACCTTTGCGTGGCCCAAGCATAACCCTTACATGACCCTAGTCATGACAGCAAGCATAACCCTTGCATGACCACAGTCATGGCAGTAAACATAACCCTTGCATGACCCTAGTCATGACAGTAAACATAACCCTTGCATGACCCTAGTCAAGACAGTAAACATAAAACCCTTGCATGACCCTAGTCATGACAGTAAACATAAAACCCTTGCATGACCCTAGTCATGACAGTAAACATAACCCTTGCATGACCCTAGTCATGACAGTAAGCCTAACCCTTGCATGACCCTAGTCATGACAGTCAGCCTAACCCTTGCATCACCCTAGTCATGACAGTAAACATAACCTTTGCATGACCCTAGTCATGACAATTACGACTAGCGAGTGCCATCTCTACTTGAAAATTATTGCTTGCACTAACGTTTCATTAAAATGTCACCACTATTCTTTCAGCATTAAGCCCTTACCGTTTAAACACTGAGCTGTTAAAGTTTGAGGTTAAGTATTTCAGTTGTACTGTGACAGGCCACCTGGAATTACTTTGGGAGTTTAATCTCTGGCTTTATAAAGCTGCCACCCGTAATGGATGCCAGATGATGCATAACAGCCTAAATGGCCATCATTAAAAACATGCACTTGTGTCCATGTGGCTTTGTACTACACATCTTAATTATGCATCCCCAGAGTGATGCTGTGACTCTCCTTGCCATTTACCTGCATTGTTTGGAGGGTCTGTTTAAACAAGGAGTCATGGTGGGAAATTAATGTAACATTCCGTGCTTTCTTTGTCGACACGTTCTTAACAAGTCAATATTACAATTACCTCCAAAGATGCTGTCGTTGAGCGAAAAGGCCAAAAGAAACAAATTGAGTATTTTTTTGTTTTTTTAAACAGTGGATGGATGGTTACATTGCACTACAAGCACCTTTTTTTTTTCTCAACATATCTCATTTTTGTCTTACAGAAAATGTCAGGTATTTTGGAATCAATATGTTGTTGCGCTCAGAAAAGCGATAGTTCACAAGGTTTGAACAACACATTTTGGTCTTCAATTGATATTGATTGCAGAGAGACGGTGCTGCTATTTGGCCAGATAAAAACGAATGGAGGAGTCAAAGGAGATGAGGAAAAAAACCCAAAACAGTAACAATATTTGAATGCTTTTCAGTTGATCACTTTTGTTGGTTGGTCGAGCTCACTGATATCGCTCTGTCGTCCCAAACTGAAGACGTGGTAGTGGTACGGGTTCAATCAACGCAACCTCCCATGCTTGCTTTTATTATTTGCGAAGAAGAAATGCCTATTTATAGTCTATTTGCTAATTACAGGCATTTATAAACTTCCACAATGTTTTTTCCTTTTTGTCAGAAAGACTTCTCTTACTCTTTGACCAATCCAACATAACTACTGCGGTCAAATGAAGCCAAGCAGTCACATGACAACACGTGCCATTAGCATCATCACAGTAATTTGTATGCATAGTACATCAACAGAAAACAACTCAGTGAAGAGGGAAAAATACGTGTGGTAAATAAAAACTACGACAAACGGCATGTCACTGTCAGGTTCGGTGTGGTGGTGGACCCAGGTGCAGGAGGCCAACGAAGCAGAGGTGCTCAAAAAAAGAAGTAATTTAATTAAACCAAAACTAACGCCAAAACATAACCAAAACATGAGGGAAACATGGCAAACAAAGTGGCAGCAAGGCAACAAACAGCAACAATGAACCAAACAGAAAACAGGTGACTAAATACACACAGACTAATTGACAATGACTAGACACAGCTGGGCGAGACACACGAGTGGCAGGGGAAGCTGATTGGTCGATACACTGGGAAGGGAAGACACACGCAGGTGGACAAGGTTAACAATAACGAGACTTTGGGAAACAAACCAGAAAGCAGAAACAAACATGACAAACTCAAAAACCCAACAAAAGCAACAAAAACCCAAACCCCAAACCATAACAGTCACGAGAGGTATTAGAGCTGCACAGGACGTTAAAAAAACAACAACACAACTGCTGATGGCAGTGTGGTTTGTGCCATTTTTAGCAATGTCAAAGTAAGACAGATTGGATTTGGGAGTTATTCCATCCTGCTATATGCTAACAGCTCCACAGAGGACGAACCACTCGAGACATCTGGCTGACTGGAATTGGTAGTAAACAGGTTTGGGTTCACATCATGTATTACTCATATTTTGGCGAGTGACATTATTGTGACATGAAATATTGACAGACACTTGTTATAGAATGCTGTACCTTCGGTAACGATGGCCTGATTGGCGATAGCTAGCTTATAGCGCCGTCTCGCAAGCTAACAAGACTCCCCGGGGTCCTTCTGGAGTTGACAGTGATGAGCTGAGGCTGTCTGCTAATGAGGGCTTTTTTTTTTCTTTTTTTTTTTGCCATGGATGATGGGGCTGATGGGATATCTTTGTACACCAAAGAGGTTTCATTTTGTGAATTGTCAGATTCCTTCAGTCCTCCCCCGAGTAATACTGGCTTTTAATAGGCTTGACTGGAAAACAGTTTGATTGGAGGGATTCTTGAAAATTCAATCGTTGGAACATATCTACACATTCACAGACGTAAATGCTTTATTTTTAGTGTCACTCGCAGTAATTTTTATATTTATCTAAGCTACAGATATGATACATTTTTCATTATGATGCTACCATATTAACTCATTTGCTCCCAATAAAGTGTAAATACGTTTATTTTTTTTAATGTTTTACGTGTCCCAAAGACGTATTTATACGTTTTGTTGTTGTTGTTTTTTTTATGCTAAAGTATATAGAATGCTTTGATGCAGCCTCTCAACTGCAAAGAACGGTTGCAGAAATGGTAGTTATTACACAAACGGCCAGTAGGTGGCAGCAGAGCAAATGAGATCAACCAGGGCCATCGAGAAAAAAAGCTAAATTACTTACAATTTTAAATAGATTTGTGAAAACTGATAAAACTTAGCTCTCTTCTAATGCTAATTGCTGCAAAACGGAACAGATAGGAACATACTTTAAGACTTTAATCTTTCTTTTGATAGGTTCCATGCTTTTATAGCAATTGAACACAATATTCTGTGGGCCTTGCAAAATCAGTCAAAATTCAGTAAAACAGCCGGGAGCGAACGGGATTGCGTCTGTGAAAATGGCTGGGAGTGAATGAGTTAATACCTTTCTGACAGTGACAATTGTGCCAGTGTTTGGCTATGAAATATGCATTCATACATTTGTAATGGTGTTAAAATAATCTGCAATTCATGATCGCTTCCCTTGTTTACTCGCTGATTTCCTGCAATGCGTTGCGGAGTCTGAACACGGTTGCCCACCCAAGGGAGAGTAAGGGGGGTGGGTGTTGGAGTTCACAGGTCATCACACTTCCAAACAGGCACGCACACGCACTCCAAGACACACACATAACTCCTGATTTTGAAGAGGATCGATTACTGCCTGCCATGCTGCGAATTGCAGGTTCCTAGCCTAAGGGAGCCTCCCACACCTGTAGTATATCCCTTTTGCATCCGTCATTTGTCTCTGGAAGGACAAGAAAGGCATTTCTATATATTATGACTTATGTTATACCTACCATGGAGTATTTATACATCCACATCCTTAAAAATTATTTTCTTTGTTTTGGTATTTCCCAAGACTAGCACAGGGAGAAGTGGGCTTTGTGCACTGTAGGAGGGAATGCAGCCGACTCAAAGACAATTGAAGAGGCTCCCCTCATTTCCTTTGATTTCAGCACAGAGAGAGAGAGAGAGCTGCGTGGGGTACATGGCTACTGGTACTCTCAATACAGGAGATGGGCATGTGCAAAGTACATTTAAAAAGGAACTGCAAGAAGATCTCTCAACCTTAAACATTTCTTGCAAATAATATATTATATGTGACCTCACAAGCATTCTGATTAATATTTGTGAAATATGAGTTATGCGCCCAAATCCAGCCGTTTTTATCCATCTCAGGGGGCGCCCATTTTGCCACTTGCTGTCGACTGACTATGACATCACAGTTGCTCAGGGCTCAGGCAATGACCAATCACAGCTCACCTGTTTTCTGAAGCTGAGCTGTGATTGGTTGTTTCCTGAGACCTAAGCAACTGTGATTGTCATTTTCACTTGACAGCAAGTGACAAAAATGGCCACCTTCTGATATAAGGACTGCTGGATTTTGCTGCTTAATTCATATTTCACGAACACAATATTAAACAAAATACTATATTTAGGCTGCATAGAACAGATTATCGTCAATAACTATTATTTTTTGGATTGACTTCCCCTTTAATGGGCACTTTGAGACCGCTCGTGCATCCGTGTTTGACCCCTCGCCCCCGCGGGATCAGTGGTTGCTATTAAAATTGTCATATTTAGGAACAAAACATGATGACATCCACCACACATGTCGGCGAAGCTCGGATCTGTCGCCCTACACCTCAACTTAGACCTCCTTTTACCGAGTCTAAAATCTAGGCTACATTTAGCTAGTCTTCTTTTGGTCACCAAATTGTCATATGCATCAGGGGCCGGCAATAAAATACATCCGAACACTTATCGAGATGTAGCCCAATGTAGAAAACTCATGCAAATCTTGACTTGCCCTGACTCAAAAATGAAGACCTATTTGTTTTTATGCTGAGTGCACAAGCCGTCTTCTAGAATAGTCATTTTTCTGAACGAAATATTATGACATCCACCACATGTTCGCAAAGCTCAGGATTCGTCTTCCTGCGCTTTTAATCAAATCCACCCCAAGTTGTGCTACCTCAACTTAGACCTTCTTTTAGCTAGTCTAAAATCTAGTCTACTTTTTGGTCACCAAATAGCCAGATTCGCCAATGGCGGGAATTAGAATACGCTGGATCACCTACCGAGGCAAACCAAATCACAAACATGCTAAACTAGACTTGCTGTGGTATGAAAATGAAGACATACCAATTTTTACACATTTTAACTCATTGATTGCCATTGACGTGTATATCCGTCAATGGCAGTGAATGAGTTAAGTCAATTCTGTTCCCATTGACGTGCATATCCGTCAATGGCAGTGAATGAGTTAAAACCACACACCCAGAAATATCATTTGACACATGCAAAGCTTAGGTTCATGATTTTTTTATTTTATTTTATTTTTTTTAATCCTGAAGACCATTCATTTCTGAATATGCTGTTTTTAACATCCAGATTTACGACTTCTGCGGATATTAAAAGCTTTCATAGCCATGTGTTTATACTTCAAGCGACTTCTAAGACCTCTAATATGTAGTTATTCTTCAAACTGAAACAAAATGTTTGCACCCCAGTGACCCTGCAACTTGTCCATGTATGATTGAAGAGAATCCGGCGATGATTGAGGTGCTTTCAGAATGCATGCAGCCTCTCTCGGGTGTGGGTTTAACAGTCTTCGGGTGAATTCATATTTTGAAAAGCCAGCTTTAAAGGTCATGGAAATGGTATGACCTCAGAGTTGCTTCTTGAGGTTACATCTGTGGGAGGCGTCTCGTCTCCAGCGGGGCGTTATATAATCAATACCGTCAATATGCTTTGTGGAGAATCTTCCACGTTATTTTCACCTTTCACACCCAAATACACCCAGAGAGGACATATCGCCACGTAAAACGTGGATGCAGACTCGCAGAAATCATCATTTACGTTAATTCATTGCAAAAAAGCTGGATGACTATTATAAAAGGAAACACATGAGTCGTGCAATTCATCTCTCTGCCATCTCCTCCGTCCTTCTCATCTTTCTCCTTCAATTCCTCTGTCATTACTGACAATGTTCAAAGCCCCCTGCGCCAAGATTGCGGCATAAAGAGCCTTTTTTCCCACCAGAGCTTCTCTCACGGCTAGAATAACATTAATGCATTTAATTAGATGGTCTATTATTAGATGGCATTGCTTTGAGTTCACCTGTCAACCCACAGGCAAGACTGAAGCTTATGGATTCTCGATTGCGTATTATTATTCGTTTTGAAATCAAATAACGAAGAAAGCCCTCAAATAGATATCCCCCTGAAACTGCTTGGCTGTTTTCAACTCTCATCTAAAGAGCTCTTTTCCAAAATGCTATAAAGTATTGCACATCAATTTTTGATCTACCCAGACCTGGACATTTTTTAAACATTAATTTTACACACTAATAAATTACTCGATTTATACATTATATGTTGTGTAAAACTACTTTTTTTTTTTTTTTTTTTTAAAGACCATCACCATTACAAATACTCAACTCGAGTAGAATTACAAAAATAAAAAAATAAAAATACAATGACTGATTATTTGAAAGAAATATAGCATTTTCCTTCAAATTTCATGAAAATAATGGCAATTTTCTATTCTTCTAATTTGTATTTGCTGGTCATAAAACAGCTAGGGTTATTGTAGTTTTGGAATTTTTCATTTTAGTTAATTTTTTATTTCGTTTTGAGTTTTTTTTTTTAAATTTAGTTAATTTTAATAAGTTTTCAGGGTCGTTCTGTTATTTTTTATTAGTTTTATTTAATAAATGTTTTAGTTTGGTTTTAGTTAGTGTCAGTATTAGTTTTATTTTATTTATTATTATTATTTTTTTAAATGTATATTACTTGTGCACAATATTTAAAAAACAAAAAAACAAAAACAACACCATTGGAGCGACATCACCTGAAGGTGCTTTTCTATTGGCCGCTGCGAGATGACATCACTTCTGTGTGACACACTTTCAAACGTTATTCTGGTTATTTAGTGCATTTTAAGCAGGGTTATATGATGGCTTGACAGAAATACTGACTTGCTCGACAATAGTCTGCACTCAACGAGTTTCTGAGTGATTTTTAATGAATGCAGATAGCAAATTGTTGCACCATTGTCGTTACAACAGATCCCACCCACACACTTCTGGCCTTCATGAGATTTTCTGGTACAACAAAATAAATCTTCATTAAATAATGAGAAAAGTAATTACTAAATGTAATTAAAATTTAATGGTAAATTGTTTCCTCATAAATCAAAGCATTGTGTAGTTAAAGGAGAGATGAAATATTACCATAGTATTAGACTCATAATGTGACTCACTGCATTCAAAGCAGTCTCTTTATGCAAATACAGTATAATAGCTAATAATGCATTATTAAGGACTCATTTTACATCACTGGATGCTTCACTATTTTGAGTTTGGTCATGATGGTGGTACTTGAAGAGCCAAGTATTTTCGAGGTGCTACTTGACATTGACTCATTTATAGACATTTCAATCAAAATGGACAGAAAGCTGAATTATGGTTTTTAGCCAGAAGCCTTTCGTTTGATGTTCAGTCAACTAAGTAAGTGTTGAGTGGAAAGACAAGCAATTAAAATTGCACAGATTGAAATGAACTGCTTCAGGTTAATGAGGAGGAAAAATTGGAAAAGAAGTGAACTGGGATTTTGTCAATGTCTGAATGAGGAGCGTTGTCTCTGATAGACAGATGTGGCTGCCTGTTATATTTTGAATTATTGTAATTACCACTTGTATAGATTTTTATAGATTAAAAAGAAAACTTGAGGCAGTCATTAATCTCACGGACTTTTAGTCCCTATAGTTTATCTCACTACAGAAAGCTTCACCTCCAATTATCGAAACTCCCAGCAGCCATTTCTGTTTTCTGTTGTTTAAAGCCCTTTCCCTCGTCTGTTCACTTGGCTATCCAATTAAAATGAAATACGCCTTCAGCTTCTAATTAACGCAATTCTTCAGTTACATTTGAGATATTAATGAATCAAATCAGCAGCATCAACTGTTGCCAAGACTTTCAAATTGGAAGCAAGTTTTCGACCCCTTACTTGAGAGTCCCTTCGGGTCCATCTGGGAAATGTGGCCAATCTCGGCAAGTTTAGATAATCATTGTGCTTCGGGCGCTTATCACATCACTGCATCAGGGTGATAACCGCTGGCAGAAGGCCAGTCTCATTTTCGAATGTAGACAACACAAAGTGACTGGACTTTGTACGCTGCATTACCACCAAATCAAAGCCACCAATTGAAATAGCGTAAGAAGTTGGTGGCTGTAAATATGCAACTGAATTAAAATGATACTCTGCAGTTTACAGAAATTGCTCAACTTGGCATCTCTGACTGCCATCACGCAACTCAACTGAGTAGTTATGGAGAGCACTTTAAAACAACCACCAGTGTTTTCTTGATATGGAACCCAGGGGCAGCAGATACAACGAAAACAGCAGAGGCCCTAGAATTGAACCCTGTGGAACACCATACATTACGTTATACATGTGTCAGGGTATGTGGGGTATGGATGCGGCGGATGGACCCAATGGCGGAGAAGCAAGGCAGGGAGACAGATGGGTTGGGAAACATGAGGAACCTTATTTACAACCAAGATGGTGATGGACGTGACGGGACGGGACGTGAGCAGACTGGTTAAGACGTGGACAGACTTGGTAGACTTGGCAGAACGTGGACAGACGCGGCAGGACATACTTGGCAGGACATGGACAGACGTGGCAGGACAGACTTGGAAGGACATGGACAGATGTGGCAGGACAGACTTAGCATGACGTGGACAGACGTGGCAAGATAGACTTGGCAGGACGTGGACAGATTTGACATGATGAGGACAGACGTGGCAGGACAGACTTGGCAGGACGTGGACAGACTTGACATGACGTGGACAGACGTGGCAGGACAGACTTGGCATGACGTGGCAGGACAGACTTGGCATGACGTGGCAGGACAGACTTGGCATGACGTGGACAAACGTGGCAGGACAGACTTGGCAGGACGTGGACAGACCTTGGCAGGACAGACTTGGCCGGACGTGGACATACTTGGCATGACGTGCACAGACGTGGCAGGACAGACGTGGCAGGACAGACTTGGCATGACGTGGACAGATGTGGTAGGACAGACTTGGCAGGACGTGGACAGACTTGACATGACGTGGACAGACGTGGTAGGACAGACTTGGCAGGACGTGGACAGACCTTGGCAGGACAGACTTGGCTGGACGTGGACAGACTTGACATGACGTGGACAGACGTGGTAGGACAGACTTGGCTGGACGTGGACAGACTTGACATGACGTGCACAGACGTGGCAGGACAGACTTGCAGGACGTGGACAGACTTGACATTATGAGGACAGACGTGGCAGGACAGACTTGGCATGACGTGGACAGACGTGGCAGGACAGACTTGGCAGGACGTGGACAGACCTTGGCAGGACAGACTTGGCCGGACGTGGACATACTTGGCATGACGTGCACAGACGTGGTAGGACAGACTTGACAGACGTGGCAGGACAGACGTGGCAGGACAGACTTGGCATGACGTGGACAGATGTGGTAGGACAGACTTGGCAGGACAGACTTGGCACGACGTGGACAGACTTGACATGACGTGGACAGACGTGGTAGGACAGACTTGGCAGGACGTGGACAGACGTGGCAGGACAGACTTGCAAGACGTGGACAGACTTGACATGATGAGGACAGACGTGGCAGGACAGACTTGGCAGGACGTGGACAGACTTGATACTTTTTTTTTGTTGCTCGACATAGTATGGGGAGAGATTACAATAATAAGGAAGTCACATGACGTACCATCACAACAACCACATGTTGTCTACTGAGCGCACCAAAGCGGGGCATATCGACACGAATCATATTAGTCAGGTGTGTGTCCTGACCTCACCAAACCCCTGAGACTTCGATCGACCCCAGTTAAAGAACCACTGTGTTAAAGTGTGTGGATATGGCTAACGTGTGAACATGCCGAGTGCACATTTGAGTCAATCTGTTGGATGATCTACAGCGCTATATTGTTTTAGGACTCACATTTCTATTGCACATGAACATTATTTTTTTTTTTTTGGTATAACTACCGTCTTGCATTCTCCAGAATTGCTATACCCCTCACCCGCCTCCCCCAAACCGACAGCGCCAAATACAACACGTTTAAGCACACAGGCATAATATATTCTCAGATTACTGTCTGACTATATAATTTTATCACCCTCTAGCAGACATTTTTCAAAGTTGAGAACGCTAATAGTAATGGTTTGAAATGTCATTGGAAGAAATGACTGTGGTCTTTCCTGTAAAAAAAAGAGCGCGAGAAAAAGGATCTTTTCAATCACAGCAAACGGGGGAGTAAAAAGCAATTTGTCAAGTCCACATTTTGAAGACTGTTTGCTCAGTGGAGCTGATTGACACAAGCAGGTTTGTTGCGGGGAGAAAAAAAAAAAAAAATAAAAAAGGTCAGGATATGATAGACTCCCAGCAGCCATTTCGCTTCCTTGCTGAACTCTGACATCAGTTTCTGCTGCTCTACTTTATTGCTGCGGCAGCATTGCTTCTTCTTCCAACAGGTAATAGAAGGAGGTTGTGCAGGGTACAAATTTTTTTTTCCCCATTTTGACTGTATACCTTTTAAAAATGAAGTTCCTGGCTGAAGGACTGACTGATTCATGTAGGCAGAATATCTTCCACCACAAAGTTAACTCTCATTTCTCTCAATGTATGTTTCATAAGACTGATGTATCCGATTGTTGATATTATTCGATCACTTTTAGAAAATGAAATTGAACACAAAGAAAATTTGTATTTTTCTGCGATCACAATGATGCATTTTTTATAGCACACACAGACGGTTTTCCTCAAGGTACTTTACATTTGAAGCATCTCTCGAAGCACACTTCGTAAATATTAGAAAACCAAATGAACGTCACAAGACCAAGCACAATTCTGGGAAGCAACCAACAAAAAATACTAGAGATGTTCAATACTATGTTTTTTTCCCCCAGACTGATACCAGTACAAGTATTCATAGACAACGATATCAAGTACCAGTACCACTAGTAAATGTTTTTAAAATGTAATTAACCGTATCGGTGGTTAGTATGGGATCATGATAAGCTAAACATAAATGCTAAGACACAGGGAAAATTTAAGAGCAAATTGAAAAACAGCTGAACGGACTCAACCACCGCTGGAACACATCTAATAATTTAGCTTCTGTGCCCTGCTGCATGATAAAAATATCACTTGCTCCCCAGAACTATTAAAAGCATCGATCAATGAAAAATAGTTTTGTTGTAAAACAAACCAAGAAACTTAGTGTCGCTCGGTCTGGGGCTTTTCTTAATGTGGTGGTGGTTAGACTGGCTAATGTTGACGTTAGCTAGCAGGGTGGTCTAGCAAGTTGATAACTATACTGAGCCGCGTTTTGGTAGGTTAACTTCAAACAGTAATACATACAACTTACTATAGCTATCTTAAAACACTGTTCATTTGGAAAGTGTACTTTCATTTCATGTTCTGTTCATTTGTAAATGTACTTTTCACATGCCCATTTGGGAGTAGAACCTTAGTTGCGCTTTAGTACTGTTTTGGCTCAAAAGACATAAAGGAACTGTTGATACTTCGTCATTTGAATACTGTTGATTACATTTGTTTTGCCAGATTGTCACAATTATTTTAAATAATGCTAAAATGCTAAAACATTAGCTACATGACCATCTGGCAAAACACGTAGCCACGGCAGACCCCGGAAGCTGATTTGCTCTCACAAATACTGATGGGCGCTGACCAGGCATTGGCGAAACTCATCACAAAATTCGAAGAGCAAAATGGAATAAATATTCCCACACAATAAAATGGACCACAAAGTCCAGATCAAAATAACAGTCCAGCCAGCCCTTGACATATTTCATACTCACTGAGCAAAGTCTTTCTATTGACTCGTAATGACATTTTAGCTCACATCTGGGCTGCTTCTACCAGAGGCTTAATTAAGTCGAAAAAAAAAAATGAAACAAGGTCATCCAGATGTTCACATACGTCACACAATGACACCAGTTAAATCTAATAAAAATGCAGTATGTATTAAATGAATTAGTTAAGAAATAATCTTCTTTAAATGGTTGAGGATGGGGAGATGACACAAACACTCACACACTCCAGGTGGTCAAATTGCATCATTCACTTTATTAAATTAATCTTGTTTCCACACATTTGAATTTGGCACCTATCTGGAACAACCTTGCCCTTGGAGTATTCTTATCAACTGGCCTATTGTCAAACTTTATGTGACTAGCATTCTGTTATATGCTGCCTAATCCATAATGTTATAATAGCTAGAATTGTGTCAGATGGGTAGAATTTTCATGCTATAGTCCCCGATACCAACTCCTGATACCACTAGTGCTTTTAATACATCAAAAAAGGCCGAATTTTAAAGCATGACCTTCATATCCCAGAATACCATCTTTCCTTAAGATTTCATGAAATTAACTCATTCACTCCCAGCCATTTTCACAGAAGCAGTCCCGTTCGCTCCCGGCTGTTTTACTGGATTTTGACTGATATTGGAAGGCCCACAGAATATTGTGTTCTATTGTTATAAAAGCATGGAACCTACCAAAAGAAAGATTAAAGTCTCTTCTTTCATCAGGAAAAAAAAAGTATGTTTCTATCTGTTTCCGTTTTGTAGCAATTAGCATTAGAAGAGAGCTAAGTTTCATCAGTTTTCACAAATCTATTTAAAATTGTAAGTAATTTAGCTTTTTTTCTACATGGCCCAGGTTGATCTCCTTTGCTTTGCTGCCATCTGCTGGCCGTTTGTGTAATAACTACCATTTCTGCAACCATTCTTTGCAGTTGAGAGGCTGCATCAAAGCCTTCTGTATGCTCTAGCATAAAAAACAAACAAACAAAAAACGTATAAATACGTCTTTGGGACACTTAGAACATACAAAAAACATATTTATACGTTATTGGGAGTAAATGAGTTAATGGCAATTTTCTACGATACTCTCTACTTGTTCATAAAATCCACATGTCGAAGAAATGTCATACTGTATTTTGTTACAGTATATAATGACGTAAAGAAATATAGGTGACATTTATATTTGTGCTATGTCACACTATTGATGGATTTGCTTTACACAAATGGAAAGTTATTGTTCATATGTAAAGTACGGTGTGCTCAAAAAATCGATAAGGAAAAATATCGTTGCAGACCGCTCGACAATACAGGGAGTCCTCGAGTTTCGTCGTTTCGCCTGTGCCTCGTTCGTAGCACCTTCGTTTTCGTCAAATTCCCTCAATAATCACGGCAGTTTGAATTAGCTCCACTCTGCCATCCGTCAGCAATGAATGTCCGTGCGGGAACACAAAATATTGGTTCCGTCTCTTCTGGGTCGCGCAAATATGTGGTTTTTTTTAAATTATTGTACAAAATATTTTCGGTGAAATTCGGGTAAAATCACCAGCATAGGAACGGAACACAGCCGTAACTCGAGGACTCCCTGTACACAAATCGATACAGAGGCGTCAGAATCACAATTCATTCGTTCAGAAACGTTTTCAGGCGCATCTCTGAAAACTGTTCCTATTGCTATGCAGTGCACATACATTTCGACCCAGCACGGTGCTGGCGGCAAACCGGAAGCGTTGCTAACATTAGAAGAAGGAAACATTTTTTCTATCCGACATGCTACAAATATTATTTGGGTATACATATGACTGTTTTCATAAAAGTGTATGTAAAGTAACATTTTAAATAAAAACACCTTGAAGGTTGGGATCCATTTGTATCGCGATACGTATTGAATTGTATCGTACCGTTGTCGGCAATATATAGTGTCCAGTATATGTGCTACTCACAAAAGTGATGCAATACATTTTCCTTACTAATAACAACAGCAAACAAACACCTGGGCCACTTCACTGTCTGCTATCTTCACCGGAAGTCTGACTTTTAGCTCTGCCTGAGTAAAAACGAATGACGAAAACAGAGACTGGACTTTCCATTGTACATTTAATGGAGTGAGGAGAAGCATGTCGGGTTTGCTGCTGTACTGCTGGCAGTAGTGAACAGCAGGAGGTTAGCAGTTAACACCCCCCACATATCTTGTTTGTCCATAACGGCAAAGGAATCGTGAAGGTACTGTATATAATTTGTACGTACAAAACATTCTTGATGGATTGATTCTGTTCTTTAAGTATCCCGTTGACCTAGTTGGCTCAGATTTTTATCACGTACCAGCAGTGTTCTCGTCTGATTCTGCCCTGGGGACTTAATTGCATGTTACCTTCCCGCTGAACATTTAACAGATGGCAACATAAGTATTTTATTCCTTCCTATTTTCCCCCGGTAATAATTTTTGTATTAACAACATGGTGAAAAAGACGAATCAGTTGTTTCAGGGTGTTGTGCATCTGTGTTTATGTTTCAGAAAGTTGCTTTTGATTTATGTTTTGAAACGTTTTTAACTCATTCACTCCCAGCTATTTTCACAGAAGCAGTCCCGTTCGCTCCCGGCTGTTTTACTGGATTTTGACTGATTTTGCAAGGCCCACAGAATATTGTGTTCAATTGCTATAAAAGCATGGAACCTATCAAAAGAAAGATTAAAGTCTCTTCTTTCATCAGGAAAAAAAAAGTATGTTTCTATCTGTTTCTGTTTTGCAGAAATTAGCATTAGAAGAGAGCTAAGTTTCATCAGTTTTCACAAATTATTTAAAATTGTAAGTAATTGAGCTTTTTTTCTAGATGGCCCTGGTTGATCTCCTTTGCTCTGTTGCCACCTGCTGGTTGTTTGTGTAATGACTACCATTTCTGCAACCGTTCTTTGCAGTTGAGAGGCTGAATCAAAGCCTTCTGTATGCTCTAGCATAAAAAAAACAAAAACAAAAAAAACGTATAAATACGTCTTTGGGACACTTAGAACATAAAAAACGTATTTACACGTTATTGTGAGCAAATGAGTTAAGAAGATACAATTGATGTTTTTAAACCACTATGTTTTGACAATAGAAATGTCTACACATTGGGATTAATTCCCCCTTTTTGGCAGTTGTTCAATCTGCAGTACGCACATCTTGCACATTATTCGTGCTCGCATATTCCCTTGGTTTGCTTGCCCCTCAACATCTGGCTTTGCAGTACAGCAATGGGAGTTGTTATCATGTCCATGACCTTGACTTTCATCTCCAGGGACGTTTTTATTGGCTATTGTGCTGTTAGAAGTCTACATGCCAGGGAGGAGAGAAATATTGATAAAGCAAGATTAAAAAAGCCCTTCCATAAATGCAATTTTGGGAGGATCAAATGTTGTGGAAAAGCACATCTGCAGACGCGTCTTCCCGGTCACACTGAAACACAGAAACACATTCCTTGCCTTGGATATTTGTGAATGACAGTGTTTAATTGTTCCACTTAATTGTAGTTTATACAACCTGGGAAAGAATTTCGGGAATTTATTGGCTTCCCTTTCTTTTGCTTCACGAGTGAATGTCTCCAAGGTTTGAGTAAAGCAACAAGTTCACTTTAGTACAATATGTTTATTTCTCCCCTTTGTTGAACGGTGCGGAAATGCATTTATTAATGTTCATCACAGCACAGGGCACGACTGTTAAATAGAGACTCGCTCTGCCCACAGGCGAGAAAATTTGCCTTGCAGCGTCTCTCAGGATCAATATACATCACTTGTTTATTCAACACTGAAGCCCAAGTGTAACAACATGTTAAGATTTTCCAAAGGATTTGGTGTTGGACGTGACCCGGGAGAAGCAGAGCCAGTCCAAGTGCCCTCCGGCTGTGGATTTATCCTTATTAAGCTTTACAGTGGTTTCAGTCTCCTCGACAGAATCCCCTGACGTAATCTTAAAAGTCTCATTGTGTCAGACGTCACTCAAACAACATTTTTGAGTTCAAATCTGCAGTCGCGGGACTTTATTTTTAACTCGACATTAGGGCCGCCACACATGCATTTAGAAGTTGTTCGTCTGCTGCATTTATCATTTTTTTGGGTTGTTCAGCAGCAGGGTGTACTGCGGTTACTGGTATTTTTTTTTTTATTGATTTACTTTTGCCTTTCACAATGGTTTCAATATGATTTGGAAATGGGGTTAAGCAATATTATTTTGATCAATTCAATTCAATTGTCAATACTTGCAATATAAACTGATACCAGTATTAGCCGCCCTCTTGTAGCCGATGAATAGACAATTGCTGTTAATTTCATTCTATATGAACTCATTCACTCCCAAAAACGTATTTATACGTTTTTTAGGTTTTTCTATGCTAGAGTTTTTGTATGAAGGTTTTGATGCGGTTTCTGACCTGAAGCGATGGTACTTGTTACAATAAAAAAACGGCCAGCAGGTGGCAGCAAAGTATAAGAGATCAACCAGGTCCATGTTGCAACAAGCTCTTTTTCCCAGTATTTTCAACAGGTTTGTGAATAATGATGAAACTTAGCTAATTCTAATGCTAATTGCTACAAAACATAAAAACCTAAAAAAAATATATACTGTACTTTTTTTTTTTTTCCCTGATGAAAGAGACACATTTTTTTTTTTGATAGCAATAGAACATGAAAATGGCTGGGAGTGAATGAGTTAAGGAATAAAGCATCTGTTAAGCAGTTGTGGTGATTGTGTGAGGCGATGTTATGTGCTGGGGTTGGATCCCAAAACGCAGACTCGACCAGAAACAACGGGAAGGCATCATGGATCCAGAGGCATGGTACAAAGCGAGCAGAGGAGCAGGTGGCCACATGGACAGATGAATAAATCGGCACCGACACACTTCTCTGTCAGACGTATATAGACAGCAAATGGATCTGATTGGCTGTGGCCAGACATGTGGCTAACAGGACTGACATGGAATTATCTGATTGGCTGTTGACCAGGTAAAGAGATTAACGATTCCTGACATCACATAGCTTCTGACTTCACATAGCTTCTTACCAGTTGAAACAAGTTGCTGTTACATGCTGATTGCATCAGACCCCAAACAAAGCACAGTTATGACCCAAACATAACCTAAGGTTGATGAGAACAGGTGGATATGAAAAGCTAACGAGTAGACGTGCATATTGTACACACAAAAACTTGACACAAAACTAAATCACATTTTTTTTTAAAATTAACAACAGTGTATTTATTGCCTTTTTTTAAATCACCATGGCGATGAGACAAAATAAGTAATTGCTTTGCTAGAACATCTCAGTGTTACTGTCAAAAATGTGCTTTTTGATCCAACTTTCATCTCCCCATAAAAAAAACAAACAAAAAAACAATTAAATTACTGTCCTCAGGCAAAAGTGTACAGTACGTTCTTAACAAGACATTGCTGTTACATTTATTGCGATTTCCTAAGAACCTTGGAAAAACCGCCCGGGTTTATTGGGCTGCCTGGTTTGAACTCCTCCGGGGTGGTACTCGAGTTCAGGTAATAATCCCATCGTGCCCCCGGGTGGGGATTTATCATTCCCACAACTGGGGCTCCGCTGCATATATTTTTCTGATCTGTAAGGTTTTAAGTCTCCGGCATTTTTCGAGTGCTCCTCTCAGAAAAAACCACCAGCTGTAAAACACTTAGTCTCCAAAGTTATTTTGGGCTATTGCACGCATCCGTGTCAGACAGCGTGTCTGAAGGGTTCGGCCTTGCGGGATTCTTCATTCGGGGCTGACAGCTTTTGTGACCTCAATGCAATAACTTCACTTTGGCTTGGGTGCAGTCATCATACTCTTCTTTCGATACTGTATGCGGTGTTATTCGCCAAGTTTCGACTGGGGTGGGCCCATCTGAGACCACCAACATGGTAGTAAATTACATTCACATTCATCCCGTGTTATTGCCATGATCTCAGTGCTCTTTTGCCTCCACCTTTTATCAGCTAATTTAGCGTCCTCCCGACAAACCGGAGTATTCACAAAAAAAAATAAAAAAATGTTACTTTTCTTGCCTTTCCCCGGAACTTCAAGCCAACATTGTTGCCTCGGGCATGACTGGCTGGAAAAGAAACAACTTACTGTATTTTGTAGTGTTGTTCCGATACCGTTTTTTAGCCCCCCGATACCGATACTGATACCCAGCTTCGCAGTATCGGCCGATACCGATACAATACCGATACTTACGTTTTTTTTTTTTTCCTCAACATGAAAAAGCTGTCTTGCTATTGGTTCAGAGCATTCAAGGGCCAATAGGATATCTTAGATCGGCATGCAGTGAACATATCACATACCAGTGAATGTCATGCACGAGCAAGACACAAGATGCTGCATCCAAAATCCTATATTAGCATTGGAATTAATGGTATCGGCATGTTACTTGTGAGTAGTCACCGATACCGATACCACTGTTTTTATGCAGTATCGGCACCTCTGCCGATACCAGTATCGGTATCGGAACAACACTAGTATTTTGTACGGGCACAGGTGTTACAAATGACCTTAGTTGTATGTACATACTCAATTGTGCATCTGCGTGCATGTTTTTGCATACTGATTTTGCCTCTGGCTGCTGGCCCTTTACAGATAAGGCCTGATCTTGTGAGGCCCCACTTGTGGCCGGCTGATATTGCCCGTCTGTGTAGCCAGAGAGCTTAAGGGAGCTGCTAAGACCCACAGGCAAGCAGCCCAGCACAATTAAGGACAAGAGAAAAAAGCATGTATGCCGTAAACAGGGACCACAGTGGTAGGACTCGTTTATTCCTTTGTTATAGCAGCGCAGGGGGAAAGGGGGAGGGGTTGTGGTAGCAAATGTAACAGGTGATACATTGCCAGGGGAACCTCATTCGGTTTGGCTTCTCCCATTCGAAAGCAAACGTTTTATTCTGTATTATTTTTTCCAGCTTCATCTGAGCCACATTCTCATTATAAGGATAAACTAATTTATACTTCATGGCTTAAGATTAACGTTTTAAAAGGTTTAACTAATGCACTGACATTTAGGGATGTAACGATAACGGCAATATCGTGATATCGCGATATTAAAACTGCCACGATATATCGTCGTTATCATGTCACGATATTAAAAGCAGCACATGTAAAAAAAAAATAAAGTCAAGTTGATTCCCATTTGTGCCGTTCTAGCACCCTCTGGTGGCAGTTTTTTTTTTTTTTTTTAAGTGCAGTTCAATTTTCACAAGGCATGTTTTGGCCCTTCTATGAAAGAGAACGTAATTTGTCGATATGTGGAGGAACTCAATGTGTGCTTGCATTAGTGCCTCAATATGTATATTATATTTATATATTTTTTATATTTTATATTTCTAATATTTTATATTTTTCATTGCTTTAATGTACAAAAACACTATTTTGTGTCTTTTTTTTACAATATTGTGACTTTTTTTTATATATTATGTATATATATTTTCTATATAATATTTATAATATTTTTTTATAACATTTTCCATTGCTTTAATGTACAAAAACAATATTTTGTGTGTGTGTTTTTTTTTTTTTTTTTTTTTTACAATATTGTAACCTTTTTTTTGTATCGCCAACCTCCCCGCAATATCGTGATAATTATCGTATCGTGATGTTTGGATATCGTTACATCCCGACTGACATTACTACGCATCTTTCCAGCACGGTTTGCCAGTCCTCTGACAGTAAATAATGAACTGTTATGAGCGAAACAAAGCAAACATTCAGGTTAATGGAGCACTTCATTTACCTCACAGCAAGATTGATTCAGGTTCACTTCTTGCATTGGGTTTTGTGGTATGGAGTCTGTATCTTCGTCTGTTTTTTTTTTATGGGTTCTCTAGGGCTTCCTCTCGAAAATATATTGTACGTGAGGTGAAGCTGCTCCTTGCTATGCAGTGCGCATACATTTGGACCAGGCATGGCGCTGGCAGTAAACTGTAAGCGCTGCTTACATTAGAAGAAAAAAAAAAATGGAATCCATCCATCTTTTTGAAATTCCATTGGTAGATATACAATTCATATCGGATGTATATCCACATTTGTTTTCTTATCAGAGGCTATTTAAATGACATGTTTTATTTTATTTCTGTAACACTAGCATGACCCATTTGGAACTGGGCCATGTGCAAAAAAAAAATCACTTGCCCCATGTTGTGTAAATTTAGCCCAAGAACCAGTCCTGTCCCTGGCAGGTGATAAGTCAAGAGTGCGCCCGGCATCTTGCTCTAAATTAACTGGCTGAATAGTATCTATGTGGACCAATTATTATTATTTTTTAAATATATTTGTTATAATCTCGCAAGCGGAAATTCAATTTACGCTGTAAGAATTTCTGCACAATTTTAGCGGCAGGGTGGATGAAATGCCTTGCTCAAAACCACCTTAATAGTAGCCACACTGCAAATTTAAGCTATCTAACCTAGACTTAAACACTTATATCAAGCCATAAAGTCTTATTGATCTTGTTATGAGAAATATTTACTATACAAGAGCAGAATTTCTAAGATTATTAATCTTGTTTTAAGAATATTTGTCTTTTATTTCTTACTTACAGGCTAACAGCTCTGTGGTCTGTTGTTAGCGTGTCTACCCTCAGACGCGGAGGTTGTGGGTTCAATCCCAGGCTGAGTCAAACCAAATGCAATTAAAAATGGTGCCATCTCCCTGCTTGACAGTCAACTTAAAGTAAAAATAAAGAGTGACACTTGACACTCTATTTCAGTAGTAATTTACATTTTTTAAAAAGATTACGTTTTTATGGCTTATTTTAAGATTTAATTTCCTTGATTTGTTGCTTAGAATAAGTGTTTTAAGCTCATTTTAAGATTAATATAGGGCTACACATTTTTCTTATTTCAAGAAATCTAAGTAAGTAAAATTATCTTACTGCACTGGCAGATAATTTCACTTGTTTCAAGTAAATTTACACTTTGGTAAGTGTATTTTATCTCATATTAAGCAGACGTGTTTTTGCAGTGCAATAAGCAAACTAATATTTCTTCAACAACAAGGTGCCATTATAACATGATCTTCCAGCAACAACACATTTTTAATAAATGCATTAATCAATACGTGCACTTGTTGTGGAAATAGTCGATTGACACATCAAAGTGTGGCATGCTGAAGGAAGACAACTTGGGGGGAATCAGCTAAAGTTGTACCCATGAAAATTGATTGCAATGTGACGTTTTCTTCACACATCTCGATAATCCTTCGTACTTGGGGAGGAAAAGTATTCGGTTTGTGTTTTTGGCATCGTTGGAGGATGGCTGGCTGAACTGTAGATGCCAAAGAGAAGAGCAGCAGGATTGACATCTTAACAGTGCCTCTTCTGAAGGATGAAAAGGTGATTTTACGGTTCGTAGTTCCGGTTGAACGAGTCAGACTGATTTAATGATCACGCTTGCTGTGGTGACCGAAAACCATCCATTCATTCAGTCATCCATCCGTTTCTTATACTGCTTATATTGTGTTCATTGGTTGAGTGATGAAGATTGGCAGACTTACAAATTGCCTGGCACGCTGAAGAAAAACAAAATCAACGAAATCACCCAACAACCTCAGAAAAAATAACCGCTTATTTATTCAACCCCAGTCATTGAAATGCAGCCTGAGGATTTCACATCGGCATTGTTTACTCATTCACAATGAATGCCTTGTGGGCTCCATCATCTGAAACCAAAGGAAAACACCTCATGAGCGACGTAGATTGTGTGGTAATTATGTTGTCAAAATAGATTATTGTTAATACTTGCACAACAACAATAATACGCCTTGTCTAATTCTTTGCCGTTTTCATTAGCGCATGCAAATTTTTCGAGTGGATCGTTTTCACTACTTCACCCCATCGTGTGCCGCTTAAACAGTACGGAAGCAACTTGAGACTTCATCAAGGCAAATCAAGGAAGGATTGGGTGTGCAGTTTTTTTTGTTTGTTTTTTTTTACAAAAATATCCTATTCTTTGCCAATGACATTCAAAAAACAGATTCACATCGTTCCCATTTCATATTCAAAACATTCAAATCATTCATTTCACAACATGCCAAAAATTCCCATTCACCAAAAGTTTTCTACATTTTTTTACTTCAAACCACGGCATTTTTTTTTTCAAAATTTCAAAATAAAATAAATAAATAACTTTTTTTTTTTTTGTGGCCAATTTCTACATCTTGACTGATTTGCACATTCAAACTTAAACTGTTATCCCTACTACAATTTTTTTTTTCAGAATTTCAAAATAAGAGCAAAAAATATTGCTTTTGTTTTTTTCCCCCCACTAATTTATATTTATTTTTTTTTAATTTTTTTTTAACCAATTCCAACTTTAAACTACGTCTGCACCGATTGATCGGTCGGCCAATTTATTGGCCCCGATTTCCTTAATTTTGGGAGGTCGATGATCGGTCGATCGCTTAACTGAGTTGTGGTCTTCCCCTGTAGGGTCTCGCCTTCGCCAGGAGGACTCACCTCCCCGCATCGTCGAGCACCCCTCCGACCTGATCGTGTCCAAGGGGGAGCCGGCCACCCTCAACTGTAAAGCGGAGGGCCGTCCACCGCCCACGGTGGAATGGTACAAGGACGGCGAGCGCGTCGAGACCGACCGGGACAACCTTCGCTCGCACCGCATGCTCTTGCCAAGCGGCTCGCTCTTCTTCCTGCGCATCGTGCACGGACGGAGGAGCAAGCCGGACGACGGCAGCTACGTGTGCGTGGCCCGCAACTATCTGGGCCAGGCAGTCAGTCACAATGCATCGCTGGAAGTAGCCAGTAAGTTTGGATGTTGTCTTTTTTTGTACGGTATATTGGTCTTAGGATCATTGATAAACAATGTGTAACACACTTCTGGATTGATACATCGACCACTCATTGAAAAACTCCACAAAACATATTGAAAAAATTATCTCAACCTATTGGTCCTATTTGAATCTTAATACTTCATCTAACAAGGCTTTTTTGACAATTCTGTGGGGAAATGTTGACATTTCACCAGGGATGGGCGAGTACCGATACCAGGTATCGGTATCGGGCCGATAACAGCCTTTTTTCCCCCCCAAGTACTCGAGTACTCGTGACGCAGACGAGTACAAGCGAAGGGAAGACGTTAAGTGAGTCCTCCTTGCCTGTAGCTGGCGCTAGCTTGCAGCAGTTTTTCACCAAAAATTCACCGGTTTGGAAATACTTAAAAATTGTGAATCTTAAACTAAAAGAGCATTTTTGTGTTATATTTTGAGCGTTAAGACTATTGAAGAGTGACTGTGCCGTTTTATTTTGTCAAAATTAAAGGAAATATATTTGTTTAAAAATATCTTTGTGATTTTTTTTTACTCGTCAAAATGTACTACTGGTACGGCAGTTGGTATCGGTATCGGTGAGTACTGAGGGTCTGAGTATCGGCATCGGTCTGAAAAAAAAGTGGTATCGAACATCCCTACATTTCACCCTTTCCCGTACTGGTCTCAAACCTGTTAGATCAGGGGTGTCGAACATAAGGCCCGCGGGCCGGATCAGGCCCGCAAAGGGGTTTAATCCGGCCTGCGAGATGATTTTGTAAAGTTAAAAAAATAAAAATAAATAAATAACATTGTAATGTCGGACTAATTAATCAGCCGGCCACAATCAAAATATATAAAATTTGTAATTTCACAAGCAGTCCTCAGACGAGCAATGCAACGTACGGGGGAAATGTCCTGGATGTCATTTTTTTTCACACAACTTAAAGTTATGGTTTGTTTCATTGTTCTTATTATTATTTTAAATCATAGACCAACATAAATGTGTTAAATACGACACAAATTCAATTACTGTTAACACAAATCGATATGACAAGGATTAGCGTCCTTATAACGTCATTAAATACGCCAGGCAATGCATTCTGGGAATGCATACAATATATATGCAAAACAGGTCGATTTAACACGTCCGGAACGTATACCGCGAAAGTGTTGCCGCGTTCCATTAGCATTTGTGTTATTCTTCGGAACAACATAATTACACTTGAGTTCTGTAATTTGGGGCTGGTCCACGAAAATCTGCGTATAAATGACGGTAATCGTATATAAGTTATATACCGTTATTTTACCGATGTGGCCCACTTGGTAATATATTTTTTCCCATGCGGCCCCTGAGCTAATATGAGTTTGACACCCCTGTGTTAGATGAATGGACACTAATTCAGAATTAGTAATTTTCACTCAAAAGCTAAAAAATATTGCACAAACTTTTCCAAAATGAGTAGGTGTCATATCCATTTAGATCGATAGATATTTAACCAACTGTTTTTCAAGTGTACCTGCGTGAAAGACGCATGCTAGCTCCGAAGGTGACTTTGTAGACGGAAAGACCCGGGAGGTGGCCGTGCAACACACCTGTCAGTCATGCAGCAGCTGTGCATCAGCTTTAGTCAACAATCCCTGCGTGTGTTCCTAACAGGTGACAGCGTCGACTTGCGGAGTCAAGCGTGCGCTGTTGCTTCCTCAACAGCTTTTTTTCCCTGCTGCATGTCGCAGGCAGGAATCTATCTGCCAGCCAAATGTGTTTGTGTGCGAATATGAATACGCACATTAGCAGCAGTGATGGAATGAAGCCTCGAGAGTCAGCAAGCAGGCAAAGGGCGAAATCTCTTACGACCATAAGAAAGGGAAAAAAAAAAACAGGTTCTTTTCAACTCTGGACTCACTTGAGAAACAACTAAAGCAAAGAATGCAATGAACAAATCAAGACTCTGCGATGAGATTTAACACTCGCAGGCCTTCGCATGCTTGAAAGCATCTCATTCTGTACCGTCTACCCCCCCCCCCCCCCCCCCTGATCTTCTCAGCTGTGTCAGCTCACACAGCTCTAATCACGCTTTGTCTCCGGGGCAAATATTTCACCGAGGTTTGAGAATAATAATACCGGTCTTGTATCAGTTTCCCCTTTTTGAATTATAATGAAAGCGAGGGTCAAACGGTATCAGGATAATGCTCGATCAGCTCTCCGACCCAGAGAAGCAAAGCCCCCAAAGGGTGAGAGTTCATTACTTCTGGAGTTCACTAAATTTACTGCCAGCTTCTAAAGGCTGAGCTAGAACACAAGGAAGGACTTGTTGAAGCTGCCCGGATGAGTTATGTCTCCTTGTCTGAGCCAGTTGAGGTCGCACAGGTTCACGGGTCACCATGGGACTGGGCAACACAAACACCTTTTAGTAAATTCTGCTGAGTTAAGGAGTTTTAAGAGGAGAGTGTGAATCAGTGTGGAATTAAAGTAGGAACTGACCCTGCTGTGTCCTCTGTCAATAGACAACTTGTCCGATTGTCATTTAGCTACGGCAGTGTTCAATATCGCATCTATTTTTTGCCATATTTTCCGCACTATAAGGCGCACCTCATTATAAGGCGCACCTTCAATAAATGACATATTTTAAAACTTTTTCCATATATAAGGCGCTACAGTAAAGGCTGGGGTTACGTTATGCATCCATTAGATGGTGCTGCGCTAAAGGGAACGTCAACAAAACAGTCAGATAGGTCAGTCAAACTTTATTAATAGATTAAAAACCAGCTTTCTGACAACTCCATTCACTCCCAAAATGGATAAACAGCTGTTTTATTATTTTCTCTGAGGTAAAGTATGACGGTTATTATAAAATGCAAGTAAATGAATGTGAAATATCGGGATACGTATCGCCTTGAAGATCAAGTATTGGGATACATATGTATCAATCAATCAGTCAATCAATCAATCAACTTTATTTATATAGCACCTTTCATACATTCAAAATTCAACTCAAAGTGCTGGACATCCATAATACAAGTTTTGTAAAAAAAATAAAAAATAAAAGAAAAAAAGAAAAAAAAAGAAAAAAAAAAAAGAAAAAAAAAAGAAACCCCCCACACCCCCACTCATGATCGTACCCACAGACACACCCAACAAACACATGAAAACCACAACATGGCGGGGCACAGAAGTACCCTGTAAGGAAAGGCACCCAGAAGGAGTTCATCCAGAGAAAACACTGGAGCTAAAAATGTAATAACTAGCAAATAAAAACATGTAAACACTAACCACTACGTATCGTATTGCGATACGTATCGTGAGGTTGGCGGCAATAACCCAGCCCTACTAAACGGAAACCAACCCGTGCTTATGCACAGCACAGTCAACACAGTCAAATTGAATTTTCCCTTTTGAAATGTCGGCCTCTGACAACCGGGGATGACGGCTGACAAAAGGCGGCGTACGAGTCTGACAGATGTAAAACACCGAGCGCGGGAAAGGAGCGAAAGAGGCAGACGGGCGGGGGGGGGGGGGGGGGGGGGGGGGGTGAAGTGTTGTCTTTCCTTCAAGGCACAGAAAGCGAAACTTGTTTGCAGAAAATCGAGGTGACGTGGTAAAGCCAGCGACAGATGTGGAATGTGCCCGTGCCTGAAGCATGACCACGGGCTTGAAAGTACACCAAAAACACACTGAAGGAACCCTCTCTCAAACTGGAATTGAATGAGTAAAGTGGGGGGGTGAAGACATATAACTCAGTTCCTAGCCTATAAATGTCACGGAAGACACTCAGCACATTTTTTCTGCCTACAGGGACCCGAGAGGACCCCGGGAAATGAACATATGTCCTATTGACCTCAGCCACTTGATTCAATCACAGAGAGCTTTATTGAGGTGAAAGCAAAGTCACAGCCTCTGTACTCGAAAGGTTATTGGATAGTAGACCTGTTTTTAGGTTCAGTAAGAGAGAGAAATAAATGCTATTCTTAAACTAATTGGACATTGCCATTTTGCTGGAAGAAAGGGTGGCTCATGGTAAGGATGAAGGTCAAGCCACGATTCTGCAGTACAGTAATGAGCTGCAAGGAAAGTCACCCTTCTCGCTATATGAATTCACTGCAAGTTAAGAAAGGTGCCTCATAAAAGTAATTTCTGTTATATATGTTTATTTTTTAGTCTCTTTCGAATGAAAGAATAAGCTTTTCAACCAAACTTAGAAAATCAAGTGAGAGCTTAATATTAACTCATTCACTCACAGCCATTTTCACAGAAGCAATCGCGTTCGCTCCCGGCTGTTTTACTGAATTTTGACCGATTTTGCAAGGCCCGCAAAATATTGTGTTCAATTGCTATAAAAACATGGATTAAAGTCTGTTCATTTCATCAGGAAAAAAAGTATGTTTGTATCTGTATCCATTTTGCAGCAATTAGCATTAGAAGAGAGCTAAGTTTCATCACTTTTCACAAATCTATTTAAAATTGTAAGTAATTGAGCTTTTTTTTCCTACATGGCCCTGGTTGATCTCCTTTGCTCTGCTGCCACCTGCTGGCCGTTTGTGTAATAACTACCATTTCTGCAACCGTTCTTTGCAGTTGAGAGGCTGCATCAAAGCCTTCTGTATGCTTTAGCATAAAAAACAAAAAAACGTATAAATACGTCTTTGGGACACTTAAAACATTTAAAAAAACGTATTTACACGTTATTGGGAACAAATGAGTAAAACAAGTTGCACCCAATCAAAAGTATCAATGAAGAGTTTACTTGTTAACAGCCAGAACACCCGACCGACGTCATCAATCCATCAATATTTCAAGCCGATTTTAACCGCACTTCTGTCATCGCTAATTTATTGCTTTTTTTTTTTTTTTTTTGGACCATCAGTTAAATTCACAGGTTCCTCAGTCCTTCACTCCGTCATTATTATTATCGTGATGAACTGAAATATTATTTTTTTTAAATCTATTTGATTAAAGGACGCAACCAGCTCAAATGACTTCAAGTATGAAAAATGTTATTTTCTTGCATTTTGCAGTTGTTCTTCTTCTCATAGTTTATTGGCAGAATTGACAAGATGGCTGCCTTCAACTGCAAAAGCCGAGTGTCAGTCCCAAGATATTAGCTTTGCAAAAGTAATCGTCTTCAATTCAATTCCATTTTTTTTATCCCAATATTTCAAAGTTTCCCGTCATTCGTTTTTCGTCAACAATATGGGTGTCCATCATTGGTGGACTGACGGACCTTCCATCAATATAGACGGGATTGTATCCATATACAGTATTGTCGCAATAAATGGGACTAGCCCAAACCAGAAAATTGTTTCATCTATATGTATATAGCAATCCAATCTTGGAAACTTCAAATCCCAAACATAATCATTGTAAAGATGCATGAGTGGGAAAAAAAAAAAAATGTCAGTCAAAACATTATTTAGTGCGTGTCCTCGTTGAATTTTAATGCCCAATTCCTTGTGCAATGTTTTCAAACATCAACTGCAGTTTATCTCTCATCTTTGAGTGACAGCCGCTCTTTCTGAAGGCATGCTGGAGCCATCTACAGAATTCTACTATCCTTATGTATACTCCTCAACATTCTAAACAAATCATGCCACGCTTTCAGAACAAGTCATAGCTCATCACATCCGAATTTTCAACCATTTTTATCTACATTCCATGTTTCCATGCTGCAGGAAAAAAAAAATAAAAATGGATGTGCATGTTTGGCTAACTGGAGATTTGCCCATAGGTGTAAAATGTGAGTGTGAATATTGAATGGCTGGATGGATGACTGTGGAATAGTACATTTAACACCTGGTGCTGTGTCGGGAGGCTGCTGACCAAACTGCTGTGCTGCCATGTGCCTGGCTGACTGTTCTCCGTTCGTCAATGAGCCCCTGAGGAGGGGCTTATAAATCAAACAGGAACACGGGCCAGGTGTTCCCAGTTAGTTAATGCGCTACAACCTGTGCAGAACACGGAGGGAGTCACACAATATCTAGGGCAGAGAAACCATACCTGTGTATTTATATTATTCATTTATTTTGACCTCCATATACCGTATTTTCCGCATTATAAGGCGCACCTTCAATGAATAACATATTTTAAAACTTTTCCATATATAAGGCACTACAGTAGAGGCTGGGGTTACGTTATGCATCCATTAGATGGTGCTGCGCCAAAAGGAATGTCAACAAAACAGTCAGATAGGTCAGTCAAACTTTATTAATAGGTTACAAACCAGCTTTCTGACAACTCCAAAATGAATAAACAGCCGTTTTATTATTTTCTCTGAGGTAAAGTATTAGTATTAGCTAGCGATCCAAGATGGCGGGATCTTCTGCGCATGCGCGTCACCGATCGTGCAGGGTCACCGATAGCGAGACCTGTTGCGGCTCAATATCGATCCATATATAAGGCGCACCGGATTATAAGGCGCATGGTCAGCTTTTGAAAAAAATTGAAGGCTTTTAGGTGCGCCTTATAGTGCGGAAAATACGGTACTCAATCATTGCAATGATTTTGAGTTTATTCTCATGTAAAATGACTACTTGCAGGTTTAAAAATCTCAGATTGCATGCAATTTATATTTGCACGCCCTCAAAGTAGCCTTTCGGTCTTCAAATGAAGGCAGGAGGAAAACACGGCGGTAATTAGGCGAACGCATTATGATGACGGACATGTTCACTGGAGTGAAGACGCTCTGTGAAGTGGATCATGGGATGTGCGTGGCTCAGTCAGACTGCGAGTTTGACAGCGTGTGGCGGGACCCCCGGCCCGCCTCCTCGTTCGCTCCTCTTTGATTGGAATCTTTCGGCGAGGCGGCGAAGAGAGAGGCGGATTCTTCGAGGTCAGGGTTCCCTCTATTGCTCGCCCCTCCATTAACTAATGACTTCCCACTTCAAATAGCTGTCACCGTCACCGACAACACCCTGCCTGTCGACTCTCTGGATAAATGCAATCAAACTCCTAAGTCGCCGTCAGAGTGTTATCTCTAAGAAAATGTCCGTTTCCCTCCAGACGGATGAGGAGCGATATCGTGTGATTGGCAAATGCACGTCCTTGATCCAAAAGGACTAACGCAGGAATTAGTTTTTATTTCGCATTGCTGGGAATTCTTGTTTCTAACATTGCAATGTGGTATGATCATTCAGCAAACGGTGCGCGCCAGATCCAGCTGGATTGTGTTTATTGTGTGGAGATCGTCATCCAAACAATTTTACTTGCTTGATCCACGATAAGTGTTTCCAAGAAGGCAGATTTGTGCCATTGGTGTCAGGACGTATGGGAAGAGTTTGTTTAGACTGGAGCTTAGTGAAAAGAGAGGATATGGAGGACATGAGAGCTTCTGACAAGGAACACATGGCTGTGCTATGTACAGCTAATAGAAAAGCAGGAGATTATTTGAGTCTGAGGCTTGCTCACCTTTCGATATTTTTCGTACGATATGGATTTTCTCAGTAACAATGTCGGGTTTTCACCTTCACATTTCACTCCAATCCACGACTCCTTGGAAGCACGCATGTTTTCGTTATACCAGAACTAGAACTACTTCCTGCTTCAGTGGCAGATAATCATGGGAAATGTAGTCCTTGTCGCCTAATGCTGTCATCAGATTGGACACGAGCTGAGCGTTTCCAAAGTGTATTGACTTGTTTCCTGTATAAATAAAGATGACTTGACTTGTTTATAGCTGTTAAAATGTCAACCAAGACACAATTTCAAAGCCAAAGTAATAACACAACCCTCGGTCACCAGATTGAGGAGCAATGTTCAAACTTTATTTCGACTCCTCCTTTTCGACGCTCAAAGCAACCCAAAGTAGTTGTACAGCAAACAAAAGGCACGATACAAGCTCGACATTGTCTGAAACTAGCATTATAGTGCTCAATCTATCAAATAAACATATGGTACAATTACCTTAAACAATTATATATACCGTATTTTCTGGGCGATAAATAACATACACCGGAGCGACTTATAGGCTTCATAAAAAAATATACCGGGCGGTATATAATTTGACAGAGAGCCACAAGAGGGCACTCTAGACTTGCACACCGAAATCTCCTACTTCTTTAACAATTAAATATTTAAACAGTAAGTGTTAGCTTACAAAGACAACTGACAACGACTGACCACAAATACCCCCCAAAAGAATTAATGTTATAACTTGCCTTCCAAGATGATGTAATGTCTATTTTTGGTCAAGTAGTTGATCAAATAAATTACCGTATTTTCCGCACTATAAGGCGCACCTAAAAGCTTTCAATTTTTTCAAAAGCTGACCATGCGCCTTATAATCAGGTTCGCCTTATATATGGATCAATATTGAGCCGCAACAGGTCTCGCTGTCAAGACGCTATCGGTGACCAAGCACGATCGGTGACGCGCATGTGCAGAAGATCCCGCCATCTTGGATCGCGAGCTAATACTAATACTTTACCTAAGAGAAAATAATAAAACTGATATTTATTAATTTTGGGAGTGAATGGAGTTGTCAGAAAGCGGGTTTGTAATCTATTAATAAAGTTTGACTGACCTATCTGACTTGTTTTGTTGACGTTCCCTTTAGCGCAGCACCATCTAATGGATGCATAACTTGACCCCAGCCTCTACTGTAGCGCCTGATATATGGAAAAAGTTTTAAAATAAGCCATTCATTGAAGGTGCGCCTTATAATGCGGTGCGCCTTATATATGGAAAAAGTTTGCAAATATGTCATACATTGAAGGTGCCCCTTATAGTGCGGTAAATACGGTACCTGTAAAAAATGTGACATATATGTTTTTTATCTACCTAATTATGCATTTTTGACCTAGTGTGACTTATACTGCGTAATATACGGTACAATGATTGACGAAGAAAATTGGGTTTATAATCCGGTGCGGTTTATGGTCCGAAAAATACGATACTTGCACAAGTAGATGATCCAAAAAGTATGAGAAATGTTGCATAACTCAGACATGAAACCGCATTCTTGTTGTTTGGCCGCTTTCATGGTCTTATTTTCAACTTGAGCTAATTTTGCATGGTGCGGTTTGGTTCCTCAGCATTGCTTTTGTTCTATTTGATTCACACATCTGCATGGCAATACATCTCAACATTGAATGCATATGTGGTAATGCAGATGCATGAATGTGTTCAAAGGCGTTCAAATGATTTACATGCGGGATAATTGAATTATACCATCTGCTAAAAGTGTGTGGCATACTGCTTTCTCTGGGAAAAGAGGCTCTCATTTTGCAAAAAAAATAAAAAATAAAAATGCTGTAGCCTTAAAAGGAAAACAAAATGGTGCCAAGTTGAGGTCTTTGTGAATGTAAAATGTGAAATTTGAAGCTGTTAATGGTTCCACAGTACACAGTCCCACATGCACAAAAGCCTCTCTTTGCCTTGTTGTAGTTTAAGTTTTTTTTTGCATGCGTTCCCTCCGTTCTTCTCTCTTTGTGCTGCTTATCTTTGGAGAACAAGTCGCTGACAAGGAGAGACAGGCGTTGCACGGTAGGAAAAAAAAAAGAGCCTGGTGGTTTCAATCCCACAAATGTCTGTCGAAGATAGATTTTAAGAGTCCCAAATTTGTGTGCTTCTGTGTGAGCAACGTTATCCTTGCTGAATCCCACTACTCCCTCTGCCAAATGCTATTCACAATCATTTGTTATGATTCGTGTAGTTTTTGTGTAATTGTTTGGAGAAAAAAACTGCTTGGATGAATCCAAAAATCTTCTTTTCCTCCCCCACATTGTGTTTGAAAGTCGGGACTAGTCAGAGTTCTCAAATTTGATCTTGCTCCAATAGAACATGCTGAGTCAGGTTACTCTAAAGTCGTATTGTCTCATTTTCTGATTTAGTGAGGCCAACTGTGCTTCCAAGAGGCCCACAAAAATGACACACTTACTTGGTTTTGGAGGCGTTTCAATCACATAAAATTAGTTTATAAGGAAAACACGTCACATCACTCACCAAATATTCTGCACAACATTCATAAATACTGAGGCTTTCAAAATGCTGGAATAGGTACAGATAACATTTTGGACAAAATTGTAAAAAATTAAATAAACCCTACATAAAGTAATCATACTTGGATTACTGTATTTTCCGCATTATAAGGCGCACCTTCAATGAATGGCATATTTGAAAACTTTTTCCATATATAAAGCGCTACAGTAGAGGCTGGGGTTACGTTATGCATCCATTAGATGGTGCTGCGCTAAAGGGAATGTCAACAAAACAGGTCAGTCAAACTTTATTAATAGATTACAAACCAGTTTTCTGACATCTCAATTCACTCCCAAAATGAATAAACAGCTGTTTTATTATTTTCTCTGAGGTAAAGTATTAGTATTAGCTAGCAATCCAAGATGGTGGAATCTTCTGCCCATGCTCATCACCGATCGTGTCTTGACAGTGAGACCTGTTGCGGCTCAATATTGATCCATATATAAGGCGCGCTGGATTATAAGGAGCATGGTCAGCTTTTGAAAAAATGGAAGGCTTCTAGGTTCGCTTTAAAAAATAAATACGGTACTTTCTAGCAACATATATTCTGTGTAAATTCCTTGTGTATGCTCTCAACAGCGAGTCAAATCCAACTATTTCTACTGATAACCGACTCTTGACAGACAGGAATCAGGATGCATAAAGCAGCCTCCAATAATTGAACTTTCCAGGCCCACATTTCAAACATTTCTTTAAACATATTCCACTGGCAATGTTCGCCAGATTAAAAGTGACAGTCACTTGCAGAAGACCGACTGACTGAACTTGTGTGGAAAATCAGAGCACATCAAATCTGTGAAGTTCGGTTTGAATGGTCAGACTCGAGGATACAGCTCATTGGCAAAGTACAGTAGTTTTCCGTTCTTAATATTAATGAAAGATAGCTAAAATACAATCATTAGGTTTGTCACTCTAAAAAAACAGGGAAGTGACACAGTTGACTGAATACTTGACAGAAGAGTATATACATATAAAATGTGCAGATATATGCTGTCTAGTTCCTCCTGCTTAACGTCAACACTGTCTTCTTTAATTGGCCGCATATACCGTATGTGAAGATTTATAACATGAAGCAACATACAGAACAAAGAGTGAGAAAGAGGAGTGGTTCCTCAGTGGAATCGTGAATAATGAGGGGGAACGTCTCCAAAGCAGCACCGCCATTACTGTTCCTGCGTGGTTGTCAACTCAGCCTCCCCTCTTTACTGCTTTTTTTTTTTTTTTTTTTCTCCCCTCATCCGCCTGTTTGCAGTGCATCGCTTCATCTTTCTCCCATGGGAATACCTCAGAATGTTTCAGACAGGATTGTGATGGAGCTTCTGTTTGGTGGATGATTTACCAAAAAATGCTCGCTGAAAGCTTTGCTGACCAGCGATGCGTTGCCCATTATTACATTGTCATCCCCTTAAACATAATAGGCTTTGTGGGCAAAATATATTTCACTATATGTTCAGGTAGATTTATTTTTAAGACTTGGATCTCAAGCGTGCATTTTGCTGCATATGTGGACAAAAAAATACATTCTTCATCGGTCTTATCTGCTTGTTTTCATATTTATTACTTTTAAGGGTCTTCACTGTCATGTCCACTTTGTAGAAGAAGCAAAGCATTTTTCCAGTAATTTTTACATGTGATTCGTGACACTCGCTGTGTTTGTCAAGAACAGTTTCACCCTATTCTATGCAATTATATATTTCAAACTCATGGTTTACAAAATATGTAAGTTAAAGAGTGAATTGAAAGATTTGAGATAAATGCTAAAACGTGCAAATACGATGTAGTAGCCTACTAAATTGTGGAGATGTAGCATAAAACAGTTTTTCATCATTTCAGTTACAGCATGCAATTAGCTAACTAGCTATATCTATATTCCACATTATGAAAATGCATCTTCCCTACTGGATTCGACAAATTTACAGAACAGCTCAGGTCACTATTTAAATAAGCAAGATCCTAGACCAGGGATGGTTTAAATAATGGTGGGGGCTACAATTTTTCATCAGCGCATTAGGACCACGCAATTCCCAACCTGATGTATGACAAAAATGACATTTTTAAGAAGGTCAAAATATTTATGTGTCTGTTATTTTCATAGAACCAATGTACAGCAGAGCATCGCCATATATTTTTGGGAAAGTTAAAAGTGCAGTTAGTTTTCTTTGGATTCATTTATCATTTAACTAATATGAATACAGTACTTTGTAATTTTCACGTTTTTTTCAATTTACTTCATCAACATTACACATACATTCAAATCTTAGCATTTAGCTATTAGCATTCCCACGCAATTTTTCAAGAAATTGCACTTTTTCTAGTATAGAATATATATATATATATATATATATATATATATATATATATATGTATAATTGTTGTTCTTCTTACAGCACTCCTAAAATTTCAAGTTAGTGGCTACAATTCCCATGGTAAACATGCTAGTCTGAATAGCTGACTTACATGTATATTCTCCATTCATTCCTCTTGGTGACTTAAAAATGTTAAATATGAATTATTAAAGAGACGGTACGTTTCATTTTGCACACAACCCTCCCCTCCCTTTCTGTTTGCACAATCCCACTATTTTCCCACTGAAAATCTTTTTCACTGTTCATCACAGACATCCCAAGGCTATTTCCAGGATATAACAATGCGGCACAACAAATAAATACAGCATGAGATTACGCTTCGCTAGCGGAAGCGGAGGATATACCCGAGAAGTGAATTAAAACCGGGAAACACTGAAGAGATCATTAAATTGATCTTCACGCTGATGTAGCCTGTAGCACTTCGGAATCATACGGTTAATCCCACCCAAACTCACATACACGAATACCAGGTAATGCGGCTCTAAATTTGATGTTTTTACATTTTTTCATACTGCATTCGGAAGATAAATCAGTGTCACTTGCACATTTGTTATCTTTAATACCAGCTGGTAAAGTAAATCAGGATGCTTTATTATCGTAACTGAGCCAATTGTATGGAATTTAACAACAAGCAAGTATGGATAATGTCCAATTGTAGCATAAAAATACATGTTCTATTTTATTTTGTTTCTAGGATTAAAATTAAATCCTTTAATATGTAGCAGTGTGCCACATGTTTTGCCTTGGGTACCAGTGTTGCCCATTTCAGGTATGATTTTAAATATCTAGCCTGACCAATGTTATATTTCTGACTATATTAAAACTCAGTTTTAAATGAACAGAAACTCATGACACTGATGGCACTGGAAGCATTTATTTCCAAAGAAAATGTGTGTCAAGACCACAGACTTATTTATGAGTGGACTAACCATGCCATTCTGTCTCTATGGCGAAAACGTGTATGACATACGGTTATACTAATAAGACTGTGAGAAACACTACATGCACATTTCATCTGTAAAAAACGTGAATTACAGAATCGGATGTGCGAAATGTGCAACAGTTTTTGAACATAATCCGTTCCAGAAGGCTGTTCCAAAAGCGAATTGTTCGAAATCCGAAACAATTTTTCCCATTATAATGAATGTAAATAATTTTAATCCGTTCCAAGTCTAAAAAAAACTTTTTCCAAGTTTTTTTTTTTTATATATATATATATTTTACACCATAAACTGCACTGTATACCGTTTACCATAAATAGAAAAGGGTAGAAATAGACACTTTTATTTTAATAGAAGATATCCTATCTAAAATGATGAAAAAAAACAAAAACAAAATGCACTTGCTTTCTTTGAACCCATGATTAGGGGCTAATACACGATGCAAAAAAAATTAAAAATACGCTCTGCTTTTTCTCCCGAGTGAGTCGCGTTCAGGTACGCTCGTCTTTTCTCAGTTTGGTCGAGAGACGATTTTTTGGACAAGTTCTGAGACATAAAATTCTCGAATTTTCTGGTCGGAAAACCGATTTGGTCGAGAACAGAAGCGTTCGAAAACCGAGGTTTGACTGTATTTGTTCCCCAACTACGGCAAAATATGTAGTAAGTGCCCACAAGTCGCTTTTCTGACATCACGTCCGCACTTAATTGGTTCTTTTCACAGTCATTTTGATCAGGTTTGCTCCGCCTCAGAAACATGCTCAGACTCACTTGCTGCTACAAAAAAAAAAAAAGTTATTCAGTTGACTTGGCTTAAGCTATATTATGTTATACGAAGTTTATACCCTAACAAGGTCTTCTCCAAGTGTTCTCTCAAAAAACTGAAAAATAAAGACAACACTTTGCCTCTCATTTGGAGAAATACTTGTCTGCCAAAACCAAACCCCACAAATTCAGGGACTGCAGAAGAAAAAGAAAACAAAACAAAAACCGCCAAGTAGGAAATAAACCCAGTAACTCAGAAGCAAAAATACGTCTAGCGCCACTACAAAAATAAATACAATTTAAGATTTGTAATCATATGCTCATATGTTAATAGTTATTTTCAGTGAGGAAACAAAACAGGAATTTTTGGCAGCGTTGACAGTCACATTGAACTTGTCCTCGTTTTCACGCTTTAACTTTCATTTTAATGAAAGTCAGCCCCATGAATGATGACAAACCACAAAATAAAAATTCAGAAGAAATGTTTGCTCTTTCGAGTTTGTATGTGTTTTCTTGAAACATTTTTTGGGGATATTGTCATTGCTTGTTGAGGCTCTAAATGAAATCATCCGCGGTACACCGAGAGTTCCGTAGAAAACAAATTCCAAGATTCTTGCTCATAACATTCATTGATGTCTTTTTATTGTCTGCCGTAGCCATTCTTCTGGTGCCCTTATTCCAAATGTCTCGCGCTTATATATTCCAGGATGACGTCTTGCAAAAGGTCTTGCTCCAAAATGTCAGCAGACAAAAAAAAAAAAACATCCACAGCCCCGCCCCCTTGGAACTCACCTGTCTGTCAATCCGTACTGTAATTGCGAGAAGCTTCTCAAGATTAGCATTCTAATTGACAGACGGTTATGTTTTAGGTTCCACTTTATTGTCAAGTGAGGATTTTTTTTTTTTTTTTTTGCCCTAATAGACATTAGAACTGCATTTCAGTTCACATGTTCTTTGAGCTTTTATTGACAGCATGTCGAGACAAGTCAGATGTTATATTTTTTCTGTCACTTAGTTTTTCACTCTCACTTTCTCAGTATTTATAAGCAGTTGTTGCTGAAATGTTATATTTGTCATGATGGGGGGGTATTGGAGAAAGGACCCAAATACAGGGGGGCAACAAAAACAGGGCAAGGCAGGGATGCAAGTAAAAAAGGGGATTTAATTAACAAAAAATGTAAACAAGGTACTATGGAAAAATACAAATTAACAAGGTCAAAAACAAACACATGGCATGAATAACAGGGACAGCAACAGCGACTCAAACAGAAGTGAAAGAAAGCAGGGTAACTAAATACACATGGTAACGAGAAAACAACAGACACCTGGGCAAGATACAAGAGGCTTGGGGAGCTGATTGGTCAACACACTGGGAAGGGAAGACAACACTCAGGTGGACGTGGTTACACATAACGGGACAAGTGAAGAGACAAGGAATACATGACAAACAACCAAAAGAAAACAAAATCCCACCCCCACAAAACCAAAACATGACAATATTTCATCTGGACAAACACATTATCCACCTAATGAGTTGTAATACATGAAAGGCAGCGCTTGCCGTTGTTTGTTGTGGTTGATACGAAAAATCGATACGGCAATATATCGTTGCAGGCCTCATCACGATACACGTATCGATACGCAGTCGTCAAAATCGATATTGCTCGATAACTTTAAATCGGCAGTTCACGTTTGCCTTAGCGGCTTGCATTGTACCTAAAAAATAAAAACCAGCAGCGTCTTTGAAGTTAATTGCCTTCAATTAATGCAAAAATAGCTCACCGGTGATTGGACGCTGTGTCTTGCTAAGAAAAATGAAAGCAGAAGATGAATATCAACATTTATTTACTTATAAACTTAACATGGCACGTGTGTCTTAACTCATTCACTCCCAAAGACGTATTTATACGTTTTTTAGGTTTTTGTTTGCTAGAGTTTTTGTATGAAGGCTTTGATGCAGTTTCTGACCTAAAGTGGAAGCTTAAAGTGATGGTAGTTGTTAGATAAAAAATAAAAATGAATGAAACAGATGAAGCACACTTTTTTTTTTTTGAATGTATTTTGTAATAACTACTATCACTTTAAGCGACCACTTCAGGTCAGAAACTGCATCAAAGCCGTCATACAAAAACTCTAGCAAACAAAAACCTAAAAAACGTATAAATACGTCTTTGGGAGTGATTGAGTTAATGTACCAGTTTGCCTATATCTTGTTTAAAAAAAACGAAATAGAATGTGTTCATGAAAAAAAAAAAAATGCTGTTTTTATTTCCCCAAATATTTCAAATAAGCACATTTTAGAGCTGTAATTATAATACTTGGATATTACGGTACTTGCAAATACGTTCAAGCATATTTGCCAGTCAAAAATGTTTGCTTATTTTACGTTCGGCCGGCTTTAATCACAGCAAATAGAAAGCAGCACAGGGGGTAGTTGAAGCGAAAGACCCTGTTTTTGTCCCGACGGTGTTCACAAACAAAACCTTGTATGTGATTCTGTGGATAAACATCAAACCTTGTTGAATATAAACGCTTCCCCGTTGCCGCATACCAAGACGAACGAAATTACTTCTGGGAGGTTGAAGCTTACAATGCTTCACACTCCCATGAACGCGCAGCGGGGAAAGTGCGTACGCTGTTTACAGTATATACAGCCCGCCATGTTTAATAGTCGTCCCCGTCACTCCCGTTTTGCACAACTACACTCTCGCAGACCCCCAAGGAAAGAGCAGGGGCCATGCGTGTTTGTCATCACGCTTCGATAGATGCCATTAAACACGACCTACGCTTCACTATCGACACCTACTGGGTGTAATCAGGTGTCATCAGAACGTTGTAAACGCACCTGTGAATTTCGAGACGGCTGCCGCACCAGCCAACCCAATTAATTCAGACACATGCTGCAATTTGAAACTAATACGCGGAATTTAGAGGAAGTCAACCATAGCTTCAAAAAAAATAAACATTTAATTCTTCGTGTAATGTAGATGGAAAGCCCCACTTTGCCTGAAATGACAATTAAACGTGACCTCAACTTGACCTACTCCAAACATTGTCCTTCTCTTTAGAGCCGAGAGAGTGAAGGACAAACAGATTTTCTTTGTTAGAAAAAGCAGATCTTTTTTTTTTTTTTTCCTTTCCGTCCTCTTCTTGTTTGGTTCCAGACAGGGCTCAGTCTGTTTAGAGGGAGACATCTGGAAGGATTATAGGGAGCTAATTATGAGATATCTTGCGATATAATAGTGCGGGATTACACTTTATTCATTTTGATCGGAGTGAAAGAAAATGCCATAAGCACCATCATATTACACGTGTTTACAGCCAGGACGAAAGGCCACTATTTTTTCAAGTACTATGAGTAGCCGTACTGATATACATAAAGAAGCTCCATATAATGCTTGGTAATAATAATTCAGGTAGTAGCATGCAATCATTTGGCATCTGAGCTGGCAGACAAACAAACATAAGTGGAAAATATTTTCAACATACTGTTCCGTTCTTTGCGTTAAATCTGTCAGTCATGTTCACCTCAAGTTTTTTTGCAGGGGTGTGAATTGCCTAGTACCTGACGATTCGATTCGTATCACGATTCACAGGTCACGGTTTGATTCGGTACCGATTAATCCCGATACGAATTTCTAAGTCGATTGTTGCAATTTTTTTTCATTCAAATTTAGAAAATACTAATCAGTGAACTTGTAGAGTGTAAGATTTGTGTGAAAATGTATTACCGTATTTTCCGCACTATAAGGCGCACCTTCAATGAATGACATATTTTAAAACTTTTTCCATTTATAAGTTGCTACAGTAGAGGCTGGGGTTACATTATGCATCCATTAGATGGTGCTGCGCTAAAGGGAATGTCAACAAAACAGTCAGATAGGTCAGTCAAACTTTATTAATAGATTACAAACCAGCTTTCTGACAACTCCATTCACTCCCAAAATGAATAAACAGCTGTTTTTATTATTTCCTCTGAGGTAAAGTATTAGTATTAGCTAACGATCCAAGATGGCGGGATCGTCTGCGCATGCGCGTCACCGATCGTGCAGGGTCACCAATAGCGTCTTGACAGCGAGACCTGTTGCGGCTCAATATTGATCCATATATAAGGCGCACTGGATTATAAGGCGCATGGTCAGCTTTTGAAAAAAATTGAAGGATTTTAGGTGCACCTTATAGTGTGGAAAATACGGTATTTATTTGTCTGAAACTTCAGTCTTATACAGGTTGGAATCTGTTTCATGTTTGAACAGCATTAAAATAAAATATTAAGGCTTAGTGTTCCGTTCATATAACATTCTTCCATGCTTAAGGTGTGAACCTTAACCCGACGTAAGACGTTTTGTTTAATATTTTTCCATTCAAAATGGAAGTTTAAAAATCGATTCAGCCGCCTATTGAATCGATTCGAGAATTGCGCGATGTAGTATCGCGATATATTGCCGAATCGATTTTTTCAAAACACCCCTAGTTTTTTTTGTAATTCAGTGGATGCCGATGAGATCTATAAATAGTCAGAGCAAGTTGAGAGCGATTGCCCTTTCTTGCAACTGCGCCGTTCTCGTTTTCTTGCCAGGATGACAGTATGTTTATCAACCTTGGTGATTTTCATAAGAATTCATCTGGCAATATGTTCCGTTTTCCCCCTCCGCCCGTCGCGGCAGCTGTCTCTCCACGCGCGCATCGCGCGGGGAAGTGAACCTCGACGTCTTGCTTTGCACCGCTGCTAATATCAATTAAATTAGCAGCAAGGAATCAGCTGATTATGAAGCCGCCCCTCCTTTTTTCCCACTGAGGCGTGCGGCGTGTGTGGCGGTGCACGTATGTCACCAGGTAGGAATGTGACAGACTGCGAGTTTGTGTGTGCGCGCCTATCTGTGTTTTCTTTTTTAAATCCATATGGGTGCTGCACTAATTAAATCCAGAAGCTCAGCCGTTCACCGCCGGCTGCTTGGCAGTAAGTAACATTGCTGTTTCTGTCCTGTCAGTTAATTTGACAAAATCAGCAGTGTGGGTGTGCTAAAAATCGGCGAGACTGATGGAAGCTACAGATTTGTTAGTAAGAAAGACTGCAATTCATAAAAATACAAGATATTTTCCTGGGTTGTGTTAGGTAGAATGGGTAAAAAAAAGAAAATTTTGATGAGCGATATTTTTTTTCAGATACTAATTATTAGTCGTCAGGGAGGCCAATAACCTAACCTGGTAATAGCCACAGTAATTTGGTCGGGAAAAGGCGGGACATTCTGTGCAATAATTCGAGCTGATTGGAAGATGCGACATTCTACACGTTTGTTTTAACCAATCATGGCCACGGGTGAAAATTTCGTGTTCGTTTTTGTCGAATGGGGGGAAAGCACGAACATCTTAGCAGCTATAAATGCACGAAGCGCCTCTCGCTGTTCAACAAGGAAACGTGAGTAATTCTGCGAGAACAGAATTAATTACAGCGTCCATTCGTCCATGTTGGTTTTGTTTGTTAGCCCCTGCGTCGATGCGGGCTTCCTGGTTTCGTCACAGTTGCATATCCCGCCCACAAACACAATGTCTCTCTGTGATTGGTCCAAACTACCAGTGGTTCGGACCGGCGGTTATCTGCGGGAGCCGTACAAGATGTATTGTGACCTCACAAATAGGGTGAGAATTCATCTTGCGAGAGCAATTTTACCAATAACCGATATTTGTAGCTAATATTCACTTTTACTAAAAGGGAAAATACTGGCGTCAAAATGTTTAAAAAGTCAAACCCAATCTATTTATTTATTTTGTTGAAATGTCTTTAAGGATATTATGTTTATTGAACAACTATGCATATTTATAAAATGTAGTTTTCCTTTAAATCTTAGACAATATTTTTGTTTTAAAATTCTAACAAAAAGTTCATCGAGTGCTCACTGTCCTCGGCGTGTCTTAAAGAGTTAAATGAAAATGTAGTAAGTAAATAACTCCATATTGTTTTCTACAATACATACATGCAGATTGTTATTGACTGATTTTATGTTTCTTCTATGTTAAATTTTTCTTTTCTGCTGTCTCTGTTTGTGTGTTTATGCTGTATGTTCAATAAAAAATCAATCAATCAATCAATCAATCAATATTTTTCAAAAATTTCAAAACATCTGCAATGTTAAATTTTCAATACTTAAGGCCACAGTGTGTGATCTTTAGCGCCATCTAGTTCTTGCCATGATCAATTCAGAATATCTGAGCCGGTTATCGTCAAAATGCTGAATATCTGCACCGATAATCAGTCCGGATGATAATCGGTGAGCGCATCTTTACATTTTCAAGTTATCATGAACATTTATTGCACCTTTTTCCCCACCTATGCATATTTTTAACATTTTCAAGCATGCCTCAATCATCTTCAAATTCTGCTATTTATAGGAGATAAAGTGTGCAAATAGTTACCAATTCAAAATCCTGGTCTTTGTGTCACAAATTGTCATTTGTGTACGGGACACTCGGTTTGGCTTCTGCTGATGTAGACATGCAAGAGGTGGCAGCGGCGTTTAATAGCACTGGGGACCCCATATCATGTGAGACCTCCTCTCTCGGTCAACCTCTGGCTGTCTGGAATCTCCGCGACAGACTGGCAGGCGACTCGTCTCTATAGAAGTGGAAGCCTCTCTCAGCAATTTCCAGCTGCCTTATCGGATCTAAAGAGTTTAAATGTGTGCCTCCCCTTTGGCCCCCTCATCCCATCACTCCCCCTTGGCTTTCCCTTCTATTCCCAGAGCGGAATACATTATCGTTTATAAGTGGAGGTGATTTTATTCTCTGGATTCTTCCATTTGCTTTTGCACAAAGTTGTCAAGTGTGTGCAGCAGATGTCCAAAGAGTGAGCTTACTTTGTAAAAATGTCTGCTCACGGGCGTATGAGGGGAATTTCACACTTCGCACTCACTGAATAACAGCGTGCTCGATTAATCTGGCTGTTTAGGAGAATAATCAGTTGGAAGATTGGTGTTGTGCGCGAGGAATAAAGATTTATAGCGGGTGCGCGTCAGCATGTGTTCTGTGACGTAAACAACAAGATAGACAAATAATTGGAAACCGGCTCAATTTGTCACTGTCGGTGCTTGTCTGGGAACAAGTACACTTTGTTCCGTCCTCTCCTTTATCAGGTCGGCCGTCGTACTGCCACTCTGGCTCATAGCAACGGCAATGCTGCAAAAGCTACACCTTGCATGCTGTTGTCGCTCAATTTTATGCTACTTAGAACGGATGGTTGTTGTTTCTGAATTGGGAAATCACTGTGTAAATATCTGAGCCTTAAATTTCACATAATCCATGTAAAGTTCTGGGTGGGAACTTCCACTGTTCTTGTATCTTAATGCTCATGATATTATACTAACAGTAATAACCAGACGGCTGCATTTTCTCAGTTGAACTGTTTACTGGATGCCAGAAAGATCGAATACACAGCTGCGGAGCCCTCTTCTATTAATATGCGGAAGAGGAACTGATCGATTCAGAATCGTCCCTGCACTTATACTGTCTAGGCCGCCCGCCCACATGGGCGAACGGCTCAGCCTCCCCATGTGAGAATGTGTGGCCTGATGGCCTTAACTGGTTTTTACTGGATACGTATGTCAGAATGCAGACAGATAGAAAGGCGCCAAGCAATGACAAATAACAGCGACACAACGGCCCAGCTCAAGTCATCCATCTAGCCATGAAGAGCCCTAATCTAACATCCGTTTAGTCTCTAACATTTATACGGCACTTCATTTCGCTTCCTTTCAATTTTTCCTTAACACAGAGGGAGACATCCAGGCAGAGAAAGACAGACATAAAGCCACAGTGCAGTTGTGCGGTTCACTCTGGTATTCTGCTGACATGGATTCCATTAAGTTTTTTTCCCCCCTTTTTTTGGGTGGGGATGGGGGGGGGGGGGGGGGGGCAAGACAATGCACAACAGGAAGGATCGGTTTAAAAAAAAAAAAAAGTAAGGGAAATCGAGCGGCGCCGAAAGATTTTACAGAAGGCTTGAAGCAGAAGAGAGGAGGTGCAAAGGCTTCATGGCGAGATAGCTTGGAGGAAACAAAGAAGATGAGAGCGAACCGAGACTGAAGTTTGAAGACGGGGGAGCGCGAAGGAGAATGGAAAAGTGATGAGGGCGTACGGTGTGCGCGCAGGAGATTGGGGGGGGGGGGGGGGGTCGGGGGTCTCGGGGTTTGGCTGAGACGTTCAAAGCTGCTTGGCGGAGCTTGTAGCAGAATTGCAAATGTGAAACTTTTCAGCATCTTATTACTTGAAGCGCAACACAATTTCTTATGTTACCTTGTACCGAAACCAACATTGTCAGTGATGCACACTATTGACCTCATCTTGGTCTGCTATTTTATTCCATCTGAGCACTGTTTCGGTATAAATGCTTGTATTCGTGCTAATGATAAGGCACCGTCTTTCCCGTGATGCCCAAATGATACCCTCCGCCCCTGTCATCGTTGGGTTTCGCAAGCCAACCAAATGGATTGCCAGGGATTTAAAAACACCTGGAGGCTGACATAGTCCAGCAACGGTCATATTTAGATCAAGACAAAATGCTGACAGATGAGTGTGTAAGCTACGGTGCTGCAGCGGCAATGTTTGTAGTTAAGATTTACAGCGACACAGAGGACAGTGGCAGCAGATCACAGATCACTGACGTTATTGTACTTTTATGCAGAGGCGGACGCGTCAGTAAATTTTCCGTCATTCGTCAACGGTCGGGCCCATCAGTCCATTATGGTTATTTTAACCGCACTTCCATCATCGCTAAATTGAAGGTCGTCACTACTGTTTTAGGACTGTGACTTGTTTGTAACTCCTGTCTGGCTGCAATAAATTGCTGTTTTGTTTCATGTGATTGTTGAAGAATTGAACAGTTAGCAGTTCAACAATTTCAATGTTGCTTGTGACAAATCTGCAGGCAGGAAACTCCTGGACTATCATTGCCCTAGTGGCCGCATCGGAAATCAGTTGAACCATAACGAACTCCGGTGTATTCACCCCCAGTGACAAAATACACGTGAGTCCAACAGCGATGGACTGCCTGCTGGTACTGACCCGGTTAGTGGCGATTCCGGTGACGGAAAAAAACAAACAAAAAAACACTTCCGTCACTGTATAATCCATCAGTTTAAAAAACAAAAAACCTTTCCCTTCATTTGTCAGCAAAATGGTCAGTGATGGACTGACAGATCTTCCAGATCTTTCGTCAGTACTGACGGAATGCCTGTTATAGGGTGCGTACCATGAAACACGGAGACACAAGTATTCATACAGTGATATTTTGTATAACGTGTTTCTGTATGATTTAGTTTTCAATGAAAAGCGAAAATTTTGTCGCAGTTTGTGATCCTGAGGCATTCCCAGGTCAGCCGAGAGACCTCCAGCATGTTCTGTATTGTCCCTGTGGTCACCTCTTGGTGAGATGGGCCTGGAATAGGTCCGAACTAGATGACTGAACCACCTCATCTAGAGGATCAGTGGCTGTACTCTAAGTCGCACTGCGGAGGAAATACATTTTGGCTGCTTATACAGTATCTGCAATCTTGTTCTTTTGGTCATGACCCGCAGCTCGTGACCATAGGCGAGGGTAAGATCGACCGGGAAATCGAGAAGTCCGTCTCTGCTCAGCTCCTTCTTCACCATGGCAGATATAGAATCCGCATAACTTAAGTGTCTGTTCCAATCTTTTCTATATTCTTCCCTCACTTGGGAACAACAATCCAAGATTGAACTCCTTCACTTGGCGGAGGAGTTCATCCCAAACCAGGCGTTTATGAATCTTGAGGGTCAGAAATTGACTCTTATACTATATCATGTGCTACCCACATACCTCTGTATTAGCTTTTTTTTTTTTTTTTTTTCGCAATGTGCTTAATATGCATACCAACACCTCTCTGGAGTCAACCTTTCTCAAAGCGTCTTCTCTTATTTGCATAGCACTCAACAAACGTCCAACTCTCCTCTAGTACATGTGCCTCAGACCACAACATCAAACAGAATCACCAATCAAAATCCAACTCACCTTTTTTTTTTTTTTGTATAATCACATTTTTTTTTTACTCCTTCTTTTTGCATATCACTTTGAGCATTCTGCCTCTCCCTCCCCCACACCGACGCATTGACGATGTTCGTCAGAAAGACAAATTACCCGGCGGGCTGCTCTCTTAGCTGGGCTTGCTGTACAATAATCAATTTGAGAACATGTGGAAAGAGAAGGCGAGAGGAACGTGAAATTATTCATCAGGGTCTCTCCGTTCGCGGGTCTGCAGAGTTGTTGGGGGGATGGTCGGAGTCTACCTTCATAGCCCTGTGAGATAATTAGGGTGAGGGCGAAAAAGCAGAAACCAGCGGAGGACTGTGAGTGAGGCGAATACAAAAGAGGCGGAGGTGAAGAGTGGTGGGTTTTGAGTTGAGAGATCACAGCATGTTGTCATATTCGGTAGTCGTGTGATGGTGTTTGGGTTGTCATGCCAGCAACGGAAAGGATACACTGAAAAGCTTGGAGTGCAGCGTGAAGAGAAGAAGTTATTTTTGGTTAAACTGCCGAGGAAAAAATGAGTCGGGGTCTCTCCTGTGCCGGGTGTTTATTGAGAGGCCTCGTATTTCCTACCAATTAATGGGACTGAGTCGTGCCTCAGCTCCAGGTCTGCCTCCTCTGCTCAAGCTGTTGTTACTATCTTCTTGCCCATCTGCGACTTTCAATGTTTGATGAGCCAAAGATCTCACAGGAGACGCGTTGTACCTCGAAAGAGTTCCCATCTGCCATTTTATATATTTGATGTCCTGTCTAACACGCATACATATAAAAACGATTCCAATCTTTGTAAGCTGTTTTGATTACTTGTGTTTTCTGCACCTTTCGCTGTGCCTGTTGATGACCCTCTTTTTTTTTTCCCCAGGGAGATAATTAAAGTTTCATCTTTCACCCCTCGTTCATTTCCCTCCCCATTCATTCCTCCCTTTGCGCAGCTCGGTCCAAACCAAACAAGCTTGTCGTTATTCTCAATTTCTCTCTCGAAATCAAACAACCTGAGGCTGAACAAGGCTGAAGCAAAGACTATCTACAGATTTTTCTTTCTTTTTTTTAATCTTGCAAGACAAATAGTTTAGTTTCTTTCAGATTTATGTAGTTATTACCGTATTTTTCGGATTATAAGTCGCAGTTTTTTTCATAGTTTGGCCGGGGGTGCGATTTATACTCTGGTGCGACTTATGTGTGAAATGAACACATTATTATATCATTTCACATGTTATTTTCACACTAAACTGCAAGAGGGCGCTCTAGGCCTGTGTTGATAAGTTCAACATTGCCGGTAGAAGAGCATCATCTACCTCCCGAGTTGGGGGAGTTGTTTAAAAGTGACACCGAGGATGAAGATTTCATTGGATTTAGTGATTTGGAGTGAAACTGATAGTTTGGTAAACGTGTTAGCATGTTCTTTATGCTAGAGTTATATGAATAACTTGTAGTGATGGGAACATAATTCACCCACGGAACGTTGGGACGGAGGGAGAGTTCCGGGTGGGAAGGTTTTGTTATGTGGAAAAGGGGAGTTAGCCTGTTAGCTTCTAGCTGAGTGGGGAGTTGCTGTTAAGACCTCAGAAGCTGATGTCAATAAAACGCTCCGTGCTTCAACACTCCGCCTCCGACTCCCGTCACTGCTCGCTACAAACTCTTAATATGTTACGTCGTTACTGACATTACCAGGCATGTCAGTCATGTAACGTACACTTATTCAGCCTGTTGTTCTCTCTTTTATTTTAATTTTAAATTGCCTTTCAAGATGACATGTATGTTTTTGGTGTTGGATTTTACCCAATTTTTTTTGCTGTTGTTGGCATGATTATCGAATCGGGATTTTAGGAGCGAGTCCAGATCCTACTTTTTCCACTTTTTAATAAATGTGGGCATATAACATACATTACATGCCAGGCCAGTAGATGCCGTTGCCTCTTTCTTTTTTTTAAATAACTGATCCGCACATTTTCTTTTTATTCATTTAAAAGAGTGACACAATTTAAATAGCAATAATCAGTAACCGAGTTTGACTGTAAAGTGAATTTTAACTCAAGTATGTCTTTAATGTATAGTGGCAAAGCCCTATCAACCTCATTTACAGTACGCACTTGTGAATGTCATTCAATGCTACAATGCAAAAATGACTCTTGTCAGTATCACGTAAACATCCCCCTATTCGCCCACGTTTCACTTACACTTTGGTACAGTATCCTTGAGCTTGCTTATTTGTGCATGGGCTGGTCTGACATCATGCTGTTTTTATTCCACATAATAGATTCAATTTCTGATTCTGAATGGAAACCAGCAATGAAAAGAACAAAAATATGCTGCATGGTGGAAAAAAATATATATATTCAGTTCTGGGTTTTCAGTAGTCTTTGTTTCTTTGTCTGTTTCCCTCCCCTGTGCATGTATGTCTTTGTCTGGCTTACATGGTGCAACGCGTCGCCCTCCTCCGCCTACTCATCCTCATCCTCCTCTCCACCGCCTCTTTTTTTGACCTGCAGGTGCGTTCCCTCGTCGGTGCGCCTCTCCCATGAGTTTTGCCCTTTTATTATTCCTCTAGACTCTCTTTGTCATTTTCACAAAAAATAAATCCGATTGGAATAATATTCAATTAATACGATCCGTTTAAATTAGATTTGTGCTAACTTTCCCCGAGTGATGATCGAGCCCTACAGTGTGTTTGGTTTCATTGAGGTGCTCTTCGAACTTTCTACAGCCTAAGGACATTTCTTGCAGCAGCTCCACCGAGGTCACACTGCTCAAACAAAGGTTTCCTAAAGGGTTGTATTCCTGAATACATTTGTCTCAAGGTCTGACTGCAGTCTGCACTTTAGTTCTTTTGTTTTACCAAACAAAGCAACCACATCTCATCAGTCTTTCTTCCACAACGGGGGATTCGTTTCTATTCTCCATATTAGGCCGAAAGACTGAAAATGAAAAGTACACAAACAGCACTTATCTGAGTTTTTTTATTTGATTTATTTTCACTTTATTTTTACTCTATTTTTTCACTTCTCTTACATATTTTATCGACTTGTTAACGCTTCCAATTACTCAAACAATCCCGTCATTTTGCGGTGTTGCACGGTTATTGAAATGGTAATGTGACTATGTCAGAGTGAAAGTCTTTCATTCAGTGGCTTCCAAGTGGATTTATTCATGACAATTTACTCTGCTTTGGCAGGATAACACTAATGAGAGGGTTAAAGGTTGACAGTGTGTGTTTTTTATGGTGCACAGAGAAAGAGCTACATCTCATCTGCGTTTATCTCTCTCCACCATTTACAATGGGCTTGATTTGGTTTTGTCCCATCTTATTATTCTTGTGCTCACTGGCATGTATTTCCTGATGGACAGATTATTCTGGTGACTAAAATTCCAACAACTAATTTTCAGGCCTTATATACAATAATGAAAGACATTATTAGGGCTATAAGGCCAGATTGTCAGTGATATCCTGTTTGGGTGTGCACTGTGAGGTGGGGGCTATTGGTGGCGTACAGTCCAGTATTTACCATATTACACCATTCACTGCAGAATTTTTCTCTTTCACCTACCAAATGTTAACTCTTTGACAGCCAAAAACGTTTAATCACGTATTCTAAAATCGTAATGAATGCTGCCATAAACGTTAATTTACGTTTATTACGTTTTTTTTTCTTCTCTCAATGGGCAGCGCAACGTCTTGTGGAGCGCTGCCTTTTCACAAAAAGTTTTTCTCTTTAGATTTTTGTATTTTCGCTTATGTCACTCAAATGACCTAATTTCAAATGTTGATTACTAAAGAACGGAATAAGGTAGAAACATACTTTTTTTTTCCTCATGAAAGAATGAAATCCAATCTTTCATATCCAACATGTTTATGTAGTCATAACGCACAATATTCTGTTTGCTTTGAAAAATGAGTGAAAATGCTCGAAATCGGCTGGCAATGTTGGGGTTGTTTTTGGATAACGTTTGGCAGTCAAAGAATTAACACACATGATTGAAACATTTTTTTTATTTATTTTTTTTAGGGGTGGGGTTTCACTGCCTGCTATTGTAAATTTAGAGAAAATAAGAAGCTGGGTAGAAATATCTAATTGATAATTTTCAGACACACATTTGTTTCCCAATACTTTCATTACCGTTTCTGTCACGATGGGGGGGGGGGGGGGGGGGGGGGGGGGGTTGGAGGGAGGACCCAAATGCTGCTTGGGGGGGGGGTGGCAACAAAAACAGGGCAAGGCAGGGATGCAAGTAAAAAAGGGGATTTAATTAACAAAATATGTAAACAAGGTACTATGGAAAAATACAAATTAACAAAGTCAAAAACAAACACAAGGCATGGCATAGATAACAGGGACAGGAACAGTAACAGTAACAATGACAGGAACAGGAACAATGACTCAACCAGAACTGAAAGAAAGCAGGGTAACTAAATACACATGGTAACGAGAAAACAACAGACACCTGGGCAAGATACAAGAGGCTTGGGGAGCTGATTGGTCAACACACTAGGAAGGGAAGACACGCTCAGGTGGACGTGGTTACACATAACGGGACAAGGGAAGAGTGTAACATATATATATATATATATATATATATATATATATATATATATTTTTTTTTTTTTTTTTTTTTTTACACACGTCAAAAGACCATTGAAATGGAACATAAACAGAGGTGAAAGCCATAATTAAATCGGCCCGTCATTGACGGATGCCTACCTTTCGACAAGTGCGTCATTAACGCAAAGCCTCGTAAAATTACCGTCCGTCACCCAGGTTGACGGGCGTAAACGTGCTTTAGTTGGTGCTCAATCTGTGTATTTTTCCAAGGCTTCATGTCCTAAAGCAATGGCAGAAAATGAGGAAAGACGTCAATGACGGGCGGATTTAACGACGGTTTTGCCCAGTTCTGAAGATAAGAATTTAATCTGGAAAATTTTATTTGTGAAAACATCCCCTTCTAAATCCTCGTGCATATAAACATTATATTTACTTTATACAGTATACGGTAGACAAAAATTCTTTTTCCATACGAAAAATGAACCATACACAGTTGATGGTGTGGATGTTATTGTGCCATTTGAGCAACATCAGTCGACTCAACCATGTACAGCACATAATTGTGTGACTGACAACTCTCTTAACCATATCAGAGCTCTTCAACCTCTGTTTCACCCGGTGGTTCTGCCACTTCACTAATTCTCCTAATCTGCCTCATATCTCCGTCTGGCTGCATTTGCCCTTTTTTACATTCTCAGCCCCTCACGCTCACCTGCTTTCCTTTTTGCAGGAGGATAGGATTATTTTAACATCTGCTAGACAATCCTGTTCGCTGCTTACTAATGCCTGCCTATTTTCCAGTGATATGTTTCACACATACAGTATATAAACAGGAATTGCTGGTATGTACAACCACATAAGACACACATGCACGGTGTTATGTCTTCATAGTTCCACCAACCCGATTACTCAGTTCGGTATAACTTTACACATTCTTTGAATTTTTCTTTTTCTATTCTGATGGGGGGAGTGTAGACTAGATAAAGGTATAAACTTAATATGTGACCCTGACCTGATGAGTTTAGACATTCCATTTGAGGAAAGAGAACATCTACTATCCTAACAATTCTACCATCGTAATCATATTGTCATTGCATGTCAAAAGTATGGAGAAGCAAAATGCACTTCTTGTTCCGATACTCAACTGAACTTTATTCATAAAGCACTTTAAAATGACCATCGCTGCATACAAAGTACTGTATTGTACATGGAATAAATCAGTTGTGTAGTAAAGACATGTAAAACAAAATAACACAAAATAAATTAATAAATATAAGAAATGTAAATATAAGAGAGACACCATACACTACACTAAGACAATACATACAGACACTAATACAATGCTGAGAATAGAGATCGAGACATTAAAAAAAAAAAAAAAAAAAAAAAAAAAAAAAAAAACGACCAACAGAGGGAGACAGAATGGGAAGCCCGATGGGTCGCCAAGCAGCGGTCTGATTTTTCGGGTGAAAAAGACAAACAAAAGGAATTGGGAGGCGAAAAACAGCCCGACATTATGCTCCTTATAAGAAAGCATCACAATAGGGATTTTGGTTGGGGTCGTCAGCAAACAGCCAAAACAAACGACACCAAAAACATGCACATGTAGGAATGATGAAAAAGATTACACAAATTTCCTGAAGCCAAAATAGGTTTGGGGGTGTCGAGGAAAGAGAATGCACCTACCCAAGAAATACCAAACCTCTTTCAGTAATTTCCCTGTTGAATTAATTGGCTTTCCAAATGTTTGAAATATTTACGGTTATCCATGCAAAACCGTTGTTTGCCTCGGGAGTCTTTTTTTTTTTTTTTATGATTTCATTGAAAAATGATATTCAAATAATGGAGCTTGGGGAAACCAGGCAAGGAATTCTGTTTCCTTTAATACGTTGTAGGCTGTGTGTATTTTACAAATCTCATGTGCCGTCGTTATGAGACTGCGCTGCTGCTGTATCCACATTCGTATGTCTGGGATTTTTATTGGATTTGCTTGGTTGCTGCTGATAATCGGTTATTTGCTTTGGTTTATGCTCGCAAAGGAGCGACACCTCCCATCGGAACTTTGTGTGTGCGTGCGTGTGCGTGCCTTCAGCCCGTCTGACCACCTACAGTAGACCTGGACTGGACATATTGAATTGTTTGCGGAGCAGCTGTTTCTCCTGCAGCTTTCCGTCCCAACAGACGGCTTTGCCGCAGCAAGGAGGCAGCAGAGAAGGGGAGGAGCTTGGTTGAGGTGCAGGTGGGGGGTCTCAGACGCAGAGCTGAGGGTAGAAGGAGGTCAGGAGATAGATTGTCGGAATAAATTCAAGGATTTTTTTGTCCGCTGGGATTGCTGCATGTTTAAAGTTGGAAGCTTCCATCGCTTCAAAATATTTATTGTCTTTGGATAATTGCAATTCACCGTTCTGGAATGTTTTAGTGAAGGCAGATTTATATAGATGAGCTGAAATACCTTTCCAAGAAATTGGAAACGTTTCAACAGCAAAAAAACAAAAAAAACCCCAACAAAAAAACAACAAAAATGGGCTGTTAAAAACAGGAGATTCTTATTTAAAAGTGTCACACAGTTGTTGACAGTCTTGTAATTGGATCTTTGGTCTGCCGTTTGCTTGAGATGATCAAATATTAGACTAATGCCAGCAATGACTTTTTTATTATCCCTCCAGAGTCCTGTAATATTTGATGCATTAATTTTGACATTTTTCCCTAAACGTGGTTGCTACCCGTAGCCCTGTTTACATGACGATAGTCGAAACAAGGACACACCCTCCCCGTCCTCGTACTTCGTTTGTGTGTGCTCTAGACTTCAGCATTCCAAGATTTTGAAACATTTCATTCTAAATTTAACCATATGCAAAGAACAAAAGTGTAGATGCATTTTTTTTTATGCATGCAGACTCTGAAGCTATTTTTGGTCTCCGTCTTGCCAGTGATTGTTGTTGTGAGTGTAAACATGTATGTGTATTCATGTTTTTTTATGGTGCAAATGTTGTCCAAAAATATGGAATGCTGTCACTTACAAATGCTGATTACTTTCATTGGTGTCCTTTTGGAATTACCACAGTTCTTATGCACATTCAGAACACTTTTCAAAGATGTTCTTGTTTATAGTATGTACTATCTTGTTCTTTTTGCCAAATCACATCCAAAGCTATCCAGGAGTTACATTTATCATAAATGGGGTCAATCAAAAAAAAAAAAAAAATTAGTTATAATCCTAACCTTCGACCAACAACAATGTTGGTTGTTAAATACAAGACTTGTGAAACACTAACCAGATTTTCTGTGAAATGGTTAACTCATTTACTCCCCAAAACGTATAAATACGTTCTATTTTAAATATTACCATGCTCCCAAAGATGTATTTATTCGTTTTGGCTTTGATGCAGCCTCTGAACTGAAGAGAATGCTTGAAGCAATGGTAGTTATTACAAAAACGGCCAGCAGATGGCAGCAGAGTATAAGAGATCGAAAAGCTCTTTTTTCCCCACTATTTTAAACAGATTTGTTAATAATGATGAAACTTAGCCATATTCTAATGCTAATTGATGCAAAATGGAAACAGCTAGAAATACACTTCTTTGTTCCTGATGAAAGAAGAGACTTTAATCTTTCTTTTGGTAGGTTCCATGTTTTTATAGCAATAGGACACAATATGTTATGGGCCTTGCAAAATCAGTCAAAATCCAGTAAAACAGCGAAAATGTCCTGGGAGTGAATGAGTTAATTTCATCTCTTCCCTGAAAAAAAATGTGAAAATTGTGAAAAAAAAATTGTGGATGGTCCCTAACCTGGATGGTAAACATCCGGGTGACTTTTACTCTTCTAGGCCAAGCTACATGTTATGTGCTAAACACGCTTTAGCCCACATTAGGAGTATCAGTATTTCATATCAGTGCAAGGCTCGCTGCACGTGTTTGCCAATTTGGCAGACCAGTATTCACCAAGCTGGCTCAACAGAAGGCGTGTCGTGAAGGCGTACCTGTCCCCGTCAGATCACATCTAAGTGGCCCACACAGTGTACAGCTGGTCAAATGGGAAGAGATCGGACTGCCAAGGTTCCTGTTTTTGCTTTGTCTGGCCCCTCACCATGTTTACTATGGGTGACCTTGCCAGGGGCATAAAGCCCCAGACAACTTAGCTTCTAGGGATCATGGGACACACCAACCCCTCCACCATGATAAGGTGAGTGGGCTTAGAGAGGCCGACATACCGTAGTTATACTTGGCTTTATAACATCACACCCAAAAAAAGATGCTTCAAAATTACTTTTGCACAGTATAAACTGTGTCAACGCTTTCCATATTTTCATGATAAGTTTCTTTACACATTCATTGCCAGACCAGCAAAAAAAAAAAGCATCATTTGACGTCTTTTTCCGTCACTGGCAGTGAATGAGTTAATAAGTGGCAATCCCAGAGAATAGCGTTGGAAGCTGACCATAAAAACATATATTGCATATTGAGAAAACTGAGAGGATTTGTTTCCGAAAACAGAGCTCAAGAGCAATTAGCAAAAGTATAGTTTCGGCTGTGGTGTCAAAAGCTGCCTCTGACAACCGCATGCAGTGATGTCAGGTGATAAGGTTGCTATGTGTGCACCGTCCATCCCCGTCTGTGTGGTAGATTGTGCTCCTCTTTGGTCCAGTTGGACTCTGCCGAGAGGATTATTGGCGCTCTGCTGCAGTAGGCTCAGGCTCCAGAGGACTAACAAGTCAGACACTGTCAGATCCAGGGAAGCGAGGCCAAGGGCTATTGCTTTGAAGTGGGCCATGAGATTCTCATCTGGAGGGGATCAGATGCAGAGAGTGAGAGGTGCAAAGCTCCAACTAAACAGGCAAACTGGGTTGGCTTTAGGAGGTGCAGCGATAGGCTGCGAGTGTATAACAAAGCATACATGGAAAGTCAAATGTGATGGGGTGTAAACGCTTCGTTCGAACAGAGTGGAATACAGAATAAGAACGTCAGTAATTCTGATATCAAATGCGTGTTGAAATATGTTTTACAGCTAGGGATAATTTGTTGTGTTGTTATGCGTAGTCTTTGTTAGCATGCCCTCATTTTGTCAACTGAGCCTTGTGTGTATCACTTAATGAGTGCATTGTTTCCATTTGTCTTTGCTATTGAAAAATAGTTGTACAAACATCACTGCATTGAAAAAACAGATTTTTGTTGTGGTCATTTTAATTGCGCTTATCTCAATCACTGACTTTGATTTTTGTATTCATCAACGGGAATCCAACTGTTTACTGCCATGGCATATCTATTCATCAAGAATGTTTTTCAACGTTAGATGTGGACGAGTATGAGCGACAGAAATGGCAACACGGAAGTCGTGCAAGTTTCGGCACGTCACATCTGATATACTGAAATATAATAACGTAAAAAAAGAAGAAAAAGGTTTGTCGCAGTATCCAACTTAGAACAAAAAAATAGCAGGCAAAATAATGTTCTTGGAATCCAAAGAGAAACGGAAAATGAATTATGCTACGCTATGCCATACGTCAGCCAGGAGCAGAGGCCTATAAGATAAAGTTAAGTTAATTTAAAATATCTCCAATTACATTACGGTGAATGTGAATTTAAGAAATACAAATTCTCGATTGTATACAGTAAAAAAGAAAAACAATTGTCCATTCGTTATATTGTCATATTCTTATTGTAAACACTTGCTTCAAGTCCCTGAATTAACGTGGAAAATTAATAAGAATAATTTCTTCACAAAATTAGGCAGTTGCTTCTCAAATTAAGTACTGTAATTGATTTGCAAAACTGTGTAAATTTGTATACTGTACATTAGGGGTGTGAATTGCCTAGTACCTGACGATTCGATCCATATCACGATTCATGGGTCACGATTCGATACCGATTAATCCCGATATGAATTTACAAGTCGATTGTTGCGATTTTTTTTTTTTTACTCAAATTTAGAAAATACCATTCAGTAAACTTGTACACTGTAAGATTTGTATGAAAATGTATTATTTATTGATCTGAAACTTCAGTCTTATAACCGTGAGTCACTGTATTTAACAAACAGGTTGTAACATTTTTCATGTTTGAACAGCATTGAAATAAAATAAGGCTAAATGTTCCATTAATATTACATTCTTCCATGCTTAAGGTGTGAAAGTTAGATCAAAAATGGATGTTGAAGAATCGATTCGAGAATTGTGTGCTGTAGTATCGCGATATATTGCCGAATCGAGTTTTTTTTAACACCCCTACTGTACATAGTATTCCTTGCTAAGATTTGCAAGCTCCCTTTACCTGACAAATTCAAAAATTCACTAAATTCACTGCAACCCATTAATACATCTTTTGTGATTTGTCGGAACAGTCCAGGCTATGGAATATGACACAACAGTGAAAGCAGATGTGCAACCTGATTTCGATCAGCGTTGCAATATCACATCACCCGATCAATCAGCAAGCGAGCATACGGATGCGCACACAATTGCTATCGTCTCACTTTCTTCCTGTCTGAAGTAACCTCAACCATGTCTTTGCGTCCCACGAGAACGCCTTTTATCATGTGACACAATGCGATTGGCGGAGATGTGATCGGGGCTGTTCGGACAGCTGTTTCCCATCAGCGCTCAGTCAACTGTACGAGTCAGCCTGTCACAAGCCTGCCTGGAGGATCGCTGCGGCAGAATTTAGCCCTGAAAGACGCAAGGGTCATAGTAGTTCTAATCACGAGGCCGTCGCAATTTGTTCTCCCATATCGACGGCGCTTCATCAGGCAGCTGGGGCCAACTCGCCCGGCGTCATGTACAAATCCATGGATGAATGTGTTTAATGTGTTTTGCCTCCATCTGGGAGTGATTATGCCTTTTCCTCATTGTTGCCTGTCTTTTCACCCGAACAGAACTCGAGTGCTGTTCTGCTGACTCTGTGTTGGTATGTTGGCTTAACTTTGTTGGCTTGTTCACGTTCTTCAAACCCCCACCATGTAATTTAAGACCGGGTATGCTTAACTCATTCACTGCCATTGACGGAAAAAGACGTCAAATGATGCATTTTTGCTGGGCTGGCAGTGAATGTGTTAAGAGCGGTCATTCAAGCCCAGGCGCCTGCATTACAATGTATATTCTTCACCTCATCACTATCAAGAATCACTTCAGCAATAGAGCAAGGAATTCACTAGGATTCCTTTACGACCAAGTCCATCCTGCACATTTGTCTAAAATCAGCAAATCTTCATCCAGCGTCGTATTTTTAGCTTGACTGTATTTTGGTGCAATTTTTGACACGCGTTGTACAATGTGCTTGAGAATGAGCTGCCAATGGCTACCACAAATCACAGTCATTGGTTGGACAACTTTGGGCAGACACAAGTTTCCTTTGTCTTCGCTTCAACTTCTGGCTGCAAGCATTTATTTATTTATTTTGTATGCAGGCTCTTTGCTGTTGAAATGTGATGATTTTGGCTTAGCACTGCCAGCAATTGAACTGTCTCGAGCTCACCGGTCGATACTGTTCAGGAGCAATTTCTGTACCATGTTGGGGGGTAACCATTTGTTTGATCTTTTTTGGACCAGTGGAATGTTGTGACATACCCAGAAGGATTGTAGTGCTTCATATGTAAATTGCTGGAATTTAGATAGCATAGTAGATTCTGCTTTTTTTTTTTCTTTTTTTTTTTTTGCTCTAAACCAGTGGTTCTTAATCAGGTTTGATCCAACCCCAGGGGTTCAATGAGTCAGGCTCAGGAGTTCAGTAGAGGTCAAGACACACACCTGACTCACATAATTTGACTTATGGTGTGTTCAGGAGTCAACGTGTGTCTATTGTGATGGTACATCGTATGATTTCTTATTATAATCCCTTCATACTATTCACATGTATAATGGAACGCGTGGTGTTCCACAGGGTTCAATTCTGGGGCCTCTGCTGTTTTTATTGTATCTGCTACCCCTGTGTTCCATCTTAAGAATAGTGTGTTGATAGTTTTAAAGTGCTCTATAAATATAGAATTGAGTTGTGTGATGACAGTCTTAACTGCCTGATTTGCAATGCCTAGTTGAGTAATTCCAGTCAAACACATATAACTAGCAAAACTAAAGGAACACATCCATAAACTGCATTGAGATGGGGAATATAAGAACACAACACTTTCTGAATTCAAGGCGAAGCGAGACAGATCTGATAAAAAAATAAAATAAAATAAAAGGCTACTCTCCCTGTTCAATTTCTCTATGTCTTTAATATGAAAAAAAAATAAAAAATAAATCAAGAAAAGAAGGGTTCGGTGAATGTGCATAGGAAACTGATGGGGCTCAGTACATCCAACAAATACTTATGTGTCGTACTTGCCAAATTTTGGCTCATTTCACTTATGTGTAGTAAAAATTTTGAAAATGCCATTGTCAAAACATGGGCTTTCCCCCCAATTTTTTTTTTCTTTTTGTTTTATGAACATATTCAAGGCCCTAATTTGATCATATTTAATATTCCAATTAGAATTTGTTTTTTATATATAGATATATCATAGTTACATTTGCTCTTGGGACAATATTGCTTTTATTGTCCATAGAGGGCATCTAAAATAAATAATTAAAAACTATAAATGTATGGATAGGTCTGAAGCCACTGAACATTTTGAGGGGCTGAAAGTAATTAAAAAAAAACATTCAGAAATGACTTAGTTATCACATGTCCAAGACGGCGCCAACTCTTGGCTCTAATTGAACCAGAGGGTTATTTTTTTTTCGGCGCATAAAGGTTAAGTCAGCTTGCAAGTTGTCAACCCGCTTTTAACTCATTCACTGCCTTTGACGGAAAAAGACGTCAAATGATGCGATGCATTTTTGCTGGGCTGGCAGTGAATGTGTTAAAGCAACCGACACAAGAAGCAAACCTGTCATTTATACGGACTTTTCTGCATTTATTTTTTTTTCAGTTCTACGTGACGACTTCAGACAGAACCCCGTCGACGTCATGGTGGCGGTGGGCGAGCCGGCAGTTCTGGAGTGCCAGCCCCCGCGTGGACATCCCGAGCCCACCATCTCGTGGAGGAAAAACGGGTTCAACTTAGACGATAGAGAGGAACGAATTACAGTAAGATACGTCGACTGCGCATTGCACAATGCGATGTACAGTATTACGTTATGCGCCGTGCACCTGATGTGCAACTTGATTTGCATCATGCATTTAATAAGTGTTGGCAAGTAGCTTTGTGTTGACGTGTTGCATGTTTGAAAGTTCAGTTAGTGCACAGTGACAGGTAAAGTCTCTCTCGGGGGTTGTGATGGACAGAGTAGCTAGCTGTGATTTAAGGAGAGGCAGGGATCAGAACCATGCAGAGGGTCCTGCGAGACAAATACAAAGGCTTCCTTTGCTTTGTACTCCTTGCACGCTTGTCTTTGTCCTCCCAACTATGGAAATATGACTTTGCCACAAGAGTTCACCTAAAAGACGTAATCTACTTTTCAAGGAGTCGATCAGTAGTACCTCTTTTGTTTACTTGGTGTTGGTGTGTTACTTGGTGCATGCATACAAAAAGTGTGTGTTGGTTATTTACAGGGGGGGAAAAATAATCACGATTGTTTTGATTAATTAACTCATTCACTCCCAAAGACGTATTTATACGTTTTTTAGGTTTTTGTTTGCTAGAGTTTTTGTATGAAGGCTTTGATGCAGTTTCTGAAGTGGAAGCTGAAAGTGATGGTAATTATTACAAAAAAAAAGTGTGCTTCATCTGTTTCATAATGAAACAGATGAAGCACACTTTTTTTTTTTTTGTAATAACTACTATCACTTTAAGCGACCACTTCAGGTCAGAAACTGCATCAAAGCCTTCATACAAAAACTCTAGCAAACAAAAACCTAAAAAACGTATACGTTTTTGGGAGTGAATGAGTTAAGATTGAAATCGTGACTAATAAAATGATTATTATGTGCTTTCAAAACTTAAAAACGTATTCAACTTAAAACTATCATCATAGGGTCATGCCCATTCATTCCTGCATGTGGAACACTTTATTCTTGTGTACTCTATTCTATTTATCAAGTAAAAAAAAAAAATGACCTTGCAAACATCTTGTAAAATTCACTCCTGTTGCATTTTCATTCTCAAGCATTCTCTTTATCATTTATTTTCACAAGTCTTGCACCTTACTGGACTAACCTGGGATATCCTTGAATTTTGAGGAAAGGAAAATTCATTTCATTCTTGTAAACAATAAATATAAAAGCAATTGACAACTAGACTACGTGCAATTGCTGCAGAAATTGCGTGGGAATGCTTAAAGCAGAATGCTATAGCTGAATGCTAATAGGTTAATGCTAATCAAGGAAATAGAAATTCTGTGAAAATTACAATGTAATTATTATTATTAGTAGTAGTAGCAGTAGTTGTAGTGGAAAGAGTAGTAGCATTCCCACAATAAATAAAAATACTGTCTTCACTGCACATTTTGGCCTCTTTACGGGCAGTGTGTTACACAAAATGAGAACAGAAGAACATTACCATTGAACTCTATTTCTATAACTTGTTTTTCACAGATTGGGAAGAACGTGTTCCTCTGTGTGGTGTTATCTTACCTTTGTGTATTATCTCCACAGCATGAACATTCGTTATTTAAAGGAACACAACTCCTGAAGTTGATGCTAAATTGCCGCTAGCATTTCAATGGGTTATACATTGACTTCATAATTACAAGTTAATGTTTTAAAAACGAAGCATGTTTGTAATTAAAATGACAATGTGTGTATTATTTTTACTTTGTGTGTTTAGTTTTATAATAAGCTCCAACCGGAGTGTCATTCAACAGCTTAAAGCATGCTATGGGATGGCAAAATCGGGGTACTTTCATCAAGTCAGTAACTTTAAAAACGATTGAGAGAAGCCAAAATCTAAATCATGCTAAAACTTCAATTAATCGTCCAGCCCTGTGATTTTATTTGATGAAAGTTGGGATTTCATTGTGTAATTCAAGCTGTATTTGAACATTCACCATTAAGATATCACAAGGGGGTGTGTCGAGACAGACCTTATTTATGAGGGCTAGAAAGAGACTGAAAGTTGAGGTTTTGGGGTTGCACATGAAGGTCCAACAAACCACTTTTCTTGCCACTGAAATTGCAGCTAAAATAGGAAGTGGTCAATCCAGGAGGAACAAAAAAAAAAAAAGCTGACTCTTTAACCAGCTGCTAAAATGCAGTGGTATAGCGCACCACAAAAGTTATTGGAAGATGGTTTTAGCAGCCCTTAAGGGACGGTTCACTGATGTCATTGCACTGTTGCTAATTTTAAAACGGCTTCATACAGATGAACATTGTAGACTCAGCAATCCTATTGCCCACAAATACCTGCATAATAATCTTTTTATCCACAGTACTGTATTCCAATAGTGCAAACGTCTTTGACTAATCCACTGAATACTGAAAGGATTGGATGAATCTGATCTACAATTCTCATAATTCACCCTTTGCAATTAACTCATTTGCTCCCAAAAAACGTATAAATACGTTTTTTGGAAATGTTTTAAGTGTCCCAAAGACGTATTAATACGTTTGTTTGTTTTTTTTATGCTAGAGCATACAGAAGGCTTTGATGCAGGGCCATGTTTAAAAAAAGCTCAATTACTCACAATTCTAAATAGATTTGTGAAAATTTATGAAACTTAGCTCTCTTCTAATGCTAATTGCTGCAAAACGGAAACAGATAGAAACATACTTTTTTTTCCGGATGATTTCTTTTAGTATGTGCTATGTTTTTTTTTTAGTAATTGAACACAATATTCTGTGGGCCTTGCAAAATCAGTTAAAATCCAGTAAAACAGCTGGGAGCGAACGGGATTGCTTCTGTGAAAACGGCTGGGAGCGAATGAGTTAATAGAGGTGCACATAATGTCGACAAACAACCACCGTTTATTACATAAATCATTGGCTGATAATTTTGTGGGAATTTACAGGAGTTGAGGGTGAGGGGCTCTTTCTGGTATATGTTGAAAATATCCCCTGCAGCAGCAATTTAATGAGGGATTCTATCTATATGCAGTTGAGTGGTGCTATTCAGCATGGCGCTGAATACCCTGTGGCTTTCTTGGCTACCACGACACAGCAGTCAGCCTTGACCTCTGACTTCTTGACCTCTGCTATTACCGGAAGAGATTATTCTTGAATGAAATATTTTTATTTTATTATTTTTTTAAAGGTAAGTGCTGATTTTTCTCAAGAAGGTTGTTGATGGCCTTGTGTGGTTGCGTCCTCGTATCTGCTTGCTGCTGTTTTGGTATTATCTCTATTTCTGCAACTGTGTGCATTGACAGACTATCTGTGCAAAGTCTCACATTCAAACTCGGAAAAAAAAGACAGCTTGTGAGCCCTGTGGGGTTGCAGGATGGATAATATATTAAATGCAAATGTGAAGTTTAAAAGCTTGTTAAAGGCAGAGTAAGTTGACAGAACATCAGAGGGGGTTCTCGACAAAGAGGCAGTGGGTCTTTGTTCAGTTATGAATTATGTAATTCTATAACCTTTAGTAAAGACTGAAGGCAGTGTACATTCCTGTGATGCATACAAATGTACACAGGTATACCATTACGCTAGGAAGTTACTCATAGTGTATGGTTACATGAATACATGAACACACATGGTGACAAATGATGCACATAGGGGCTTGCGCAAATACAGCTGTGCAAACATTCGGTGTGCTTTCAGATCCGAGGTGGCAAGCTGATGATCACCAACAGCAGGAAGAGCGACGCGGGAAAATACATTTGCGTCGGCACCAACATGGTCGGGGAGCGCGAGAGCGAAATCGCTGAACTCACCGTGCTTGGTAAAATTAGCAACTTTGCAATTCTTTTTCCTTAATTTGACAGTGTATCAGAAATGTGCATGGCAATGCCAATTAATGTAAACAAAAATAAATAAATCCTGCAACATCCTCAGCATCAGAGATCACCATCTTGCTGGAAAAGTTTAGCCTTCAGCCTTAATCCTCCCACACCTTATTCTAACAATTCCCATCGGAATTGAGCTCTTATCTGTATCGCAGTGAGATGACCTTGGTTGGAGTGTGGAATCCACAGTCTAAAGCCGCATAAAGCTATTCCAAGGCTGTGAGAATCGTCTTGCAAAATACACTCCAAAGGTCAAAATACTCTAAGATGTAGTACGCCACTAACGAGGCGGACATATTATATACACTTATATAGATGGCCTAATTTAAATATTGTACATGGTTACATACAAAGAACCTTGAGTATATTTTATGAAACCTATTGTGAAGATTTGACAAGAATTTGGCACATTTTAAACTGAATGCAGGTGATTTTGCCTTCATCCTTTTAATATGCACAATGCAACATGGCGGAAGCATGGAACGACCAATGTGGAGTCAGCAGTTGTGCCTGTCGTTTGAATGTACTGCAAAGTTGTTCAAACATCTTGATAAAGTCCTTCGAACATATTGGTAAAGTCCTTCGAACATTGAGAAATGGGAAAATACGCTATGGCTTTATAGAAAAAATGTTTTTTTATGGCCTACAATTTAACAAAACTTTTGAATATGAACAACTTTACTAGTACATCTCAAAGACTATCAATACATTCGAACGACTTTCTCAAGACGTTCGAACAACTGACGTTAACAGTACATTCAAACAGCTTTATCAATACATTTTAACAACTTCATGACAACATTCAACTGTACCAATACTTTTGAATGACTTTACCAAGATGTTCGGACGGCTATCAAGCCATTTCAACGACTTTACGAAGACGTTTTGAATGATTCTATGAATATGTTTGAACGACTGTACCTTCGAATAACTTTAATGAGTTTATAAACACGTTGAACAACCTCACCAAGACAATTGAACGACTTTACCAAGACGTTCGACCAACTTCACGTAGATTTTGAACGACTTTATCAAGACGTTCGAACAACTGACGTTAACAGTACATTCGAACAACTTTATCAATACTTTTTAGCAACTTTATGACAACATTCAAACTTCTGTACCAATACTTTACCAAGACGTTCGGACGGCTATCGAGCCATTTGAACGACTTTATGAAGACGTTTTGAATGATTCTATGAATACGTTTGAACGACTTTACCAAGACGTTCAAATGACTAATACTTTTGAACGACTTTGCATTACGTTTGAATGACATAGCCCAATCAAAACTGTTGACTCCACATTGGAAATTCTTCGCTTCTGTAGCCAACCATTAGATCACCTTAGTACATCTCAAAGACTATCAATACATTCGAACGACTTTACCAAGACATTGGAACAACTTGACGTAGAAGTTTGAACGACTTTACGAAGGAGTTCGAATAACGTTAATGAGTTTATCAATACGTTGAACAACCTCACCAAGACATTTAAACGACTTTGCGTTACGTTTGAATGACATAGCCCAATCAAAACTGTTGACTCCACGTTGGAAATTCTTCGCTTCTGTAGCCAACCCATAGATCACCTTAGTTAATGAATTGTGCTGATATTAAATGGAACTGTTTTGCCCAATAGAGCGCCCAACCTTCCTCAAGCGTCCCAGCAGTGCAGTGGTGTTGGCGGACGGTAGCGTGGAGTTCCACTGTGCAGTTCAAGGTGATCCTGTTCCTACTGTCCGCTGGAGGAAAGATGATTCTGAGCTACCTAAGGGCAGGTAAATTCCATGTGCCTTTTTTTTTTTTTTTTTTTTCTTTAACATGGCAGTTCAACCTCTCCTTTCCACCAAGTGATGTCCTCCCCAACCACCCCTCCTCCTCTCCATTCTTTTAGATATGAAATCCTAGAAGACCACACTTTGATTGTTCGCCAAGTGATCCCTTCAGATGAGGGTTCCTATACATGTGTGGTGGAGAACATGGTTGGGAAGTCGGAAACATCCGCCATGCTTACTGTTCACGGTCAGTCCAACTTTTTTGTTGTTGTAAAAGTGAATATTTAATGCCCTTGACACACCATTCTCTTGTTGCAGCTCAAAAATGTTTTTACTTAAATCCTTGACAATTTTTGATGAACTATTTAGACCTAATCCTGTCTAGCATTGTTGTTCCATGTGCCATTTTATTTTAAATTGCACATTTTTTCAAGTTCAATCATGCTCTATTAACTCTTTGACTGCCACACGTTATCCAAAAAACAACCCCAACAGTGCCAGCCGATTTTGAGCATTTTAACTCATTGACTGCCATTGACGGAAAAAGACATCAAATAATGCATTTTTGCTGGGCTGGCAGTGAATGTGTTAAACACAATGTGCCAATATATTTTGTGATTATATTGCAGCATCCTTTTTTTTTTTTTTTTTTTTTAAGGCAAATGTTGCTTAAAAATCCATCAATTTTGGTTACATCTCAGCTTAAGTCATTGACTGCCATTGACGGAAAAAGACGTCAAATAATGCATTTTTGCTGGGCTGGCAGTGAATGTGTTAACTAATATTGTGTACTTTTACTACATAACATGAAAGATGGCATTCTATTCTTTCATTATAAAAAAAAAGTATGTTTCTAACTTATTCCGTTCTTTAGTAATCACCATTTGAAAATATGTAATTTGAGAAAACAAGCTTTTTGTGAAAAGATACATTTTCTCTACAACAGTGACTTTTGTCAATATATTTTTTTGTTTGGCGACTCTCTGTGAATTAGATTAAATGTAGCAATGTAACAAAGGCTTTGATCATTCATGTCATCCTTGAAAACGTCCTATTTCGTCTGATTCCGTCATGTTTCATTGAAAAGCCCATTGAGCCCATTGAAAACAGATACAATGCTGCCATCTGCTGGCCATAGTTAATGGGTGTTTTTGATTCCACAATCCATTGACCAGGCAGCACTTCACATTGATTTAAAAAAAAAAAAAAACGTAGTTGACGTCATTTCACGTTTATGGTGGCATACGTCGTGATTTTAGTCATCGTTATTAAACGTTTCTGGCGGTCAAAGAGTTAACAAAGTAACAGTACTTGCATGACTTACATTAGAACTGCACATGACCTTTTGCACCTCCATTACTCATCACATTGTTATTTTCTGTTTCCCCCCCCCCCCCCCCCCCCCCATATAGTCAACACAGGTAAGTTTGTCATCCATCCCTCACCCACCATCAGCCAGCAGCAGTATGTCATGCATATATACTGTATGTTGTGGTTTAGCTCTGTTCAAAAGAAGGTAAATATCGACAGTGTATGTTTGAGCACAAACAGGTTTTTGAAGAATCTGCGTATTTTAGGCTGTTTGTGATCATCCTGACCTCCTCTTCCGCAGTGCCGCCAGCATTTGCCTTGCGCCCCAGGAACCAGGTGGCAGCAATCGGCAGGACTGTCACCTTTCAGTGTGAGGCCACTGGTAACCCGCAGCCCGCTATCTTCTGGCAAAGGGAGGGGAGTGAGGTGAGAATGGCCTTTAGTCTTTCTGTCGTTGCACACAAAAAGAAAAAAATAAATAAAATAATAATCAGTGTAAATAATAGGGATGTAACGATAAGGGCAATATCGTGATATTGTGATATTAAAACTGCCACGATATCGTCGTCGTCGTGTTCACAATATTTAAAAGAAACACATCTGCTAAAAAAAAAAAAAAGTCAGGTGGATTTCCATATGTGCAGTTCTAGCACCCCCTGGTGGCTAGTTTTTTAGTGCAATTTAATTTTCATTAGGGATCTTTTTGCCCTTCTATGTTTAAAGGGATACTTGACACATTGAACAATTTTCAGCAGTGAAAAGTTCTTATATTGTCCAGAATGAATTTAATAACTTCATTATTTTTCCTGTACAATTAATACCTTTAAAAAGTGTTTTTTCTGCTTGCTGTCGACTGATGATGACATCACCTGTGCGGAGGAAGTAGGTAACAGCCAATCACCTGTTTTCTGTGTTTGGTCAGTAAACTGAGCCATGACTGGTCGTTACTTACTCCCTCAGCACTGGTGATGTCATCATCAGTCGACAGCAGTGCCTCAATATTGTTATTGATATTGTAGGTGGTTTATATATATTGCTGTTATGTACAAAAGCATAATATTGTGTTTTTTTTGGTATGAGTTTTTTTTTTTTTTTTTTTTACAATATTTTGACCTTTTTTAAATATCGCCAACCTCCCCACAATATCGTGATAATTATCGAATCGTGAGCTTCATATCGTGATAATACCTTATCATGATGTTTGACTATCGTTACATCCCGAGTAAATAAAACTACGTTTGTTATAACTCTCCCTGCAGAGTCTCTTGTTCTCCGCGCCGCAGCCCTTCAGCCGCGTGTCTGTCTCCCAGATGGGCAGTTTGACCATCACCGATGTTCAACAGTCTGATGGCGGACTGTACAGTTGTCAGGCTCTCAACATCGCTGGCAGCGTTATTACCAAAGCACTGCTGGAGGTTACGGACAGTGAGTGACAAAAGCCACCGCTCCTTCGGTTTCGCTGTTTTTCTTATTTGTTGAATGGATTTAATATGTAAGGGTTAAAAGTAGTGATTCTACACTACTTGTCATATTACTACCACTACTGATATTGCTAGTGCTGCTAATTATTCTACATCAGAAAAAATAAAATAAATAAAAACTTCCTTGGCTGAGGTAAAAAATAAAAAGCAATTTAAATACTGCGCTTGCCCCAGTAATTACACACCACCGGCAATATCTGCACGCTCCAAATTAAATGACCTATGTGCTCACATGTGCATGTCAACGTTTGTATATATTTAAAATTAATGAGAGAAACTGCCTCAGGGTTTTTTCGATATTTTGGCCCATCGCTAATTTGGAGGTAGAATGCAGTTTTCGCTCCTCACGTCACTGATGCAAAAGGAAAATGTGGCATCTCCACTATGAAAGCTGGTAGAGGTAATAGGAAGAAGAAAAAAAACACATAGGCTGTTCTGTGATCTATTAGCACTCTACTCTCTCTCCATCTTTTTTCATCCCCACTTGGAGGGCCACATTTGTATGGAAATAACCAGTTGGTAACACCTCTGGCAGTTTTAAAGGCATGTTTCCATCAACTTTTTTTTGGGTTAGTCTTATTTATTTAGAACCCCCGTCCCATTTCGCCGGGCTTTAAAATGTAAGATGGGGAGTGAAGAGGGCTGCGTTATCATAGTGAGACTGCGCTTGAAGCCGCCTCCATCACTACCGACTGTCGAATAAATGATTAGTTGCTCTGCTGGAGGGGATAAGTTGATTTCTTTTTCCTCCACTGGCTGCACATCCCTCTATTGTTCTCTCGCTGAAGCAACTTTCCTCTAAAAATCTTTCATTGCTTATCTGTTTTTTTATTTTTTAGACTTTTTGTTTTTGTTTTTTTTCAAACGATAGCATTTTCTGACTGTATTATCCACAGAATTACATCATTGTAAGAACTAATTCCATTCACGTGTACTTGCTTCTGTTGCTTATAGCCGGCTCGGAACTTCCTCCACCTGTAATTAGACAAGGTCCGGTCAATCAGACAGTTCCTGTGGACAGCACCGTTGTGTTGAGTTGCCATCCAGCTGGCATGCCAGCTCCTTCGGTCCACTGGAAGAAGGACGGTTCGGTTTTGTCACCAGTGGACACGCGGTTCTCCATAGCAGAAAGCGGGTCACTTGAGATCCGCTACACAAAGGTAGGGCACAATGCGGGTGTATCATTTGATAATGATCACAATTAATAGCCAGCCGTTTTTCATGTATTTTCTCAGCTTGGAGATACAGGTTTCTATACTTGTGTGGCTTCTAGTCCTAATGGAGAGGCCTCTTGGACAGCATATTTACAAGTAGATGGTATGTAAACGGTTCAGTAGTTGCCATTTCGTCGCAATGCACTGCAATGACCAAGATGCATGGAAATGCAGTTTTGTCAGTTGTATCGCATGACTCCTTCTTGTGATTGCCTCCAAATCTGGTTTAGATCGTCTAGAATATTCAAAATTGGATTGTTGAATTGATATGTCTCAATAATTGTTATCATTGTATAATATAATTGTTTGCGCTAACCTTTGTGATGTTGTATTTAAAAATAGACTGTAGGGTAAATTTGACTCTTTTTGGAGTGGGGCCAATAGACTCAGCCTTAAAATTCGGATGGTCTGTGGCGGGCAAACATTCTTAAAAAAAATAATATATAAACTATGCCGATACTCTAAATGGTTCAGGAACAGCTTCAAACTTACTTTGAATGCACCTTTTTTTTAAAGCATTTTCGGCAAAATTGCTCATATGATAATTAATATTTACACTTGGAAGAGAGTAAAATAAATAAATTACAAAAATAAATAAATAAATAAAAATAAATAAATAAATAAAAGTCACTCAAGGGTTGAGGAACAAACTCACGACCTCCTACTGTTCGCTAATATCCATCCATCTTGGCGTTACGAAGATTTGCTGAGCTACGAGGCTCATGGAGTAGATCGGCTCGCTCCCAAGCTGAAGGTCGTGAGTTCGTTCTTCAACCCTTGAGTGACTTTTTTTTTCCCAGTCCTTTAATTTACTCTCTTCCAAGTGTAAATATTACTCTAAAACTGAGTCTATTTGGTCCCACCCTAAATAGAGTCAAATTTACTACAGAATTTACTGTGCAGAAGACCAACATAGTTTTCTGTTTTTCGTGCATGTCAGAGTTTGGGGTCATTGTCCAGACCAGTCGACCTTCAGGCCCCGACTTGATGCCTGGTGCTCCAACTAAACCTGAGATCACTGATGTCAGCCCAACTTCTGTTACCCTCTCATGGAAACCCAGCCCCAATGGTGGCGCAACGCCTTCGTCGTACCTCATAGAGGCATTCAGGTGAGATGGGTCGATCATGTGGCTTACATGATTATATATACAGTATTTTATATAATGTCATTCTTGTGTCATCTGTAGTCATACATTAGGCAGCAGATGGGTGACCTTAGCCGAGCATGTGAAGATGCAAACGTTTGTCCTGAAGAACCTGAAGCCTGGCACAGTCTACCTTTTCATGATCAGAGCTGTCAACGCTTTCGGACTCAGTGACCCCAGTAGCATCTCAGATTCAGTCCGAACACTTGGTCAGTGGGAACTCTGGATGTGTTTTTTTTTTTTTTTCACTTATTCATGAATGTAATTGTTTTTTTGTTGTCGTTTTTTTTCACTTATTCATGAATGTATTTTTTTTTTTTTTAGCTCTTCCAATGAATTGTTTATCTTTTGTTGTTATTTGTTATGATCTGAGGTGTATGGTTGTGGTGGATGGACCCAAAGGTGGAGAAACCAGGCAGGGAGAAAGGCAGGAATTAGAATAACTATTTACTGGAACTAAATAAGGGACATGGGCAGACTTGAGTTGAACGTGGAGACTTGAGTTGAACGTGGAGACTTGAGTTGAACGTAGAGACTTGAGCAGAACGTGGAGACTTGAGTTGAACGTGGAGACTTGAGTTGAACGTGGAGACGATTTGAACGTAGAGACTTGAGTTGAACGTGGAGACGATTTGAACGTGGAGACTTGAGCAGAACGTGGAGACTTGAGCAGAACGTGGAGACTTGAGTTGAACGTAGAGACTTGAGCAGAACGTGGAGACTTGAGTTGAACGTAGAGACTTGAGTTGAACATGGAGACTTGAGTTGAACGTGGAGACGATTTGAACGTAGAGACTTGAGTTGAACGTGGAGACTTGAGCAGAACATGGAGACTTGAGTTGAACGTGGAGACTTGAGTTGAACGTAGAGACTTGAGTTGAACATGGAGACTTGAGTTGAACGTGGAGACGATTTGAACGTAGAGACTTGAGCAGAACGTGGAGACCTGAGTTGAACGTGGAGACTTGAGCAGAACGTGGAGACTTGAGTTGAACCTGGAGCAGAACGTGGGGGAGAAACTTGACCAGATATTGAGAAACTTGACCCAATAGCAAATGTTACTACAAAGCACTTGCAGCACCCCACACCAGGACAAGAAAAGACATTACACTCACCAAAATAAAAAAAAACCCAACCCAAACAAAACTGAAACATGACAGTTATTTGTATTAAAACACATCTGAACTAATTTCCACAATTTCTATGGGAGCGGAATTATATCGACCTTGGCAGAAGACTGCGGGTTCCATGTTCAGAATCTACAACAATTTTAGTTCCCATTTGAACATAACCACATTGTTTTTTGTCTGTCTTTTTTTTTTTTTTGCCAAAAAGATAGCACTTATACAGCTGAGGGAACCGATCCTCGTCACATCCAGAGGGAGTTGGGGGATGTGGTGATCCACCTAAACACGCCCACCGTTGTGTCATCGTCTGCGGTCCGGGTAAATTGGATGGTAAGTGGACTGACGTAACTTCGACACATCTTCAATGAATTAAGTTTGATGTGAAGTCGTGGTCACGGCTAACGGGGATTCTTTGATTGTTCTTTTGCCTGGAGTGAGTTGGAGAGTTGAGGGAGTGTTGCAACATTGCAGTTACCATGGTTACGGTTTGCTCGCGTTGTCATTTGTGAGCATCATTCAGTGTTAATTGGCTTCTCCGAAATGAAAAATTGAGATGTGTGCGTGTTGAGGGGGGAAGGGGGGGGGGGGGGGGGGGGGGGTCATTGGGTAGAATAAGAAAGACTTTGCTGTTAGAAATATCGCCAAGAAGAAGATCAAGAAAAAAGTAGTTAACAAAGTCAGTGAAAGACATCTTATAGTTAAATGAAGCATGAATGAAGTAATGAAGAAAAGATTACTGTGAAAGCATTAAAACAAATGAAAAAAAGTTGACAATTTTTGACAATCTTCTATCACCATTCACCATACATTTTTTTTTAATTGCTTATAGGAATTGGAGAGAACCAATATCAGGTGTCGGGATTGGGCCGATAACTGGTCGTTTGTCAAGATTTCGGGAAATTACAAAGGCAGCCAATACCAATATTTCATGCCATCTTGTGGCTGTTTTACGATCAGGAAGTAAAATTAGATCAATAGAAAATTGCTCCTAATTTCATGCAATTTTATGGAAAAATGCTATATTGGGATGTATAGGCCTTTTCTTCAAAATAATCTGTCATTGTTTTTGTTTTTTTTATTTGATGTATCAAATGTACTAGTGGTATTATCGCTTGGTATCGATAACTAAAGAGTTGAGGTCTCATACCGGTGTTGGTCGGAAAAAAAGGTGTTATCAAACATTTCTAGTTTATAGTATAAGACAACATTTACAATAAAATAAAAAAAAAAGACTGGTTTGGTCAGTAGGTGAATGTAATTGAATTATTTCAGTAAAGGGCAGACTTTGCAAAGGCTTTCTGTATTTTTCATCCAGAAGAAATTGGTCGGGAGACTCCAATTTTTCAACCTCAGCAAATAATCGCAGCCTTCAGGGTTTTCACAGTATTGATATAGTAGAGTAGACTGTTTTATATTTTTTCCCATATCCTCTCAGAAAAATGCCAAGAGGCGAGTTCAACACAAACACAATATTTGCAGATACGGGAATGAAATCGACTGGGAAATTTATCAGTACCTGTTGGTGTGTTTGCATTGTATGTGAATAGAATTGGGTTTTGCGGTGATATTTCACCTTCCCTAGTCGAGTGAGATCCAATGAAAGAGGTTAATTTGAAAAAAAATGTTTGAATGTACATTTATTGCATTTAAATTGAAATGCTGTTTGATGTGGTGTAGACCTGATTGATTTTTTTTGTTTGTTTGTTTTTTTCTTCACCAGGTCGAGCAGCACTCGCTCTACATCCAAGGCTACAAGCTGTTGTACAGGCCCTCGGCTGAGCACGGTCAGCCTGAGGGCCAGTGGAGTGCATTGGATGTACGTGCCCCACATAAGGACGGCGTGGTGATCGGTCAGCTCAAGAAAGGCGCCATTTACGAGTTCAAAGTGCGGCCCTTTTTCGACGAATTCCAGGGAACTGACAGCGAGGTGAAGGTGATCAGAACGTTGGAAGAAGGTGAATTTATGAGTTGTTGTTTTTTTTTTATTCAGTTCCATACCTGCAAGTGTAATAATATATTTTTTAAAGGGTTTTACCAGGCATGATGACGTTTAGTTCCTTAAAAACAGCATGATTTTTATTAGCATCGCCACGGCAACAAAGTTTTCACCTTAAACGTTATCTGAAAAACCCAAAGTTTGAAGACAATCAACATACATTCTCTAGCTGGAGTTTGTTGAAATATTTCTATAAAAGGCCAAAATGGGACCCAATTAAAAAAATAAATACTAAATGGCTGACTTCCTGTTAGGGTTAGCATATAGCCACAAAAAAAAAAAAAAATGTGCTGTTACATATGCTTCCCAATTCTCAGAGATCTCGGTGAACTGTACAACCAGGTATGCTTTTTTAAAAAATTTGCATTGAATTAATAATAATAATAATAATAATAAAATAATAATAGAAAAAATTACAATTCAATCAAACATGTTAACATCAAAGTGGAAAAAAATGTTATACTAATAGAAACATGACTTTTAGTTATTGGCACAGTAATTTCATAATTCATAAATTTGAGTTAAAATTAAAAAGACAAACTATATATAAAAAAAAAAAAAAAAGTGTGATATTGATTCGTGTTGGATGTCATTTTTCTGCCACTATATGTGACGTACCGACTGCTGTCGGTGGAAAAGTGGATCCCAAAAAAATGTAGGCCCAGACAGGAAAATACAATTTAGATGAGGTTTATTCACAAACCCACCAAAACGCAAAACGCTGGCTCAGATGCCAGGAGAAAAAACCCCAACATAAAGCTCGAGTACAATACTCGGAAAAGTTAATAACAAAAAACACTTGCAAAAGGCAAGGAGAAACAGGGGTTAACAAAAAATACGACGCAAGCTGGCTCTATCTAATCACAATAAGAGAGAGAACGTCTTGAGCAAGGGCTGCGTGCAAGAAATAATCCGACACTGATCTGTCGCGCCGGGAGTCCTTTTAAAGACCTCTTGATTGCGGCAATGCGCCTCAGGTGTGGCGCAGGTGGACACGCCCCCTTCACTCGCCCACTGAAACAAAACACACATACTGAGAGCAGGATCATGCCACTAGATGGCATAATTGCATTTGTAAGACCTTGGTGACAGCTTAGTGCATTTTTTATTTTCATATTAAGAGTTATCTAATCATTAACATGAAGTAACTTGTGAAATTCTGCAAATTTTTTTCAATTGTAAACTACAACTTGACCCCAGTCTCGACACATCTATGCATTATTACTACATTTATTACTGCTAAATTTTCCTGCAATTAAGGGGGGAAAAAAATGCCTGGTCTGATGTGTGGGCAAAGTTGCATAAGTTTTCACCCCCGGTTGTTTTTTTCTTCTCATACAGTGCATCGCCACGGCAACAGCGTGCAGCGAAATAAAAAGCTTTCAATAACTTTTCATTGTGTTATTTCAACCTCTCTGCACATCATTTGCAGCACCAAGACGAGCACCCCAGGACGTTACAGTAACAAAGAGTGATACCAATGGCACCGCAATCCTCATATCATGGAAAGCACCTCCAGTCCCGGAGGAAGCAGGAGTCATTCAGGAGTACAAGGTATGAAAAGGATACCCGCCCTTCACTCCTCTCAAGTCACGCTTACAACCATGTTTATTCCATTTAAAATCTAAACTGTGCCTTTGAGGTACCACCGATGCCACTCGGCGCTGTCGGATGTGTCCCGAAGGCAATCGCTGTCATATTCGCTTCCACACCTTCTATTATTTGACAGATTTGGTGCCTTGGTAACGAGAGTCGCTATCACGTGAACCAGTCAGTCGACGGCTACACCTTCTCCGTGCTCGTTCCTGGTCTCGCTCCAGGGATTCGCTACAGCGTGGAGGTCGCGGCAAGCAATGGCGCCGGACCCGGGGTCAAGAGCAAGGTCATGTTCTTTCAGTTTGGTAAGTTTGGTACTTGCAATTAACTCATTTGCTCCCAATAACGTGTAAATATGTTTTTTTTAATGTTCTAAGTGTCCCAAAGACGTATTTATACGTTTTTTGTTTTTTTATTCTAGAGCATACGGAAGGCTTTGATGCAGCCTCTCAATTGCAAAGAACGGTTGCAGAAATGGTAGTTATTACACAAACGGCCAGCAGGTGGCAGCAGAGCAAAGGAGATCAACCAGGGGCATCTAGAAAAAAAATCTAAATTACTTACAATTTTAAATAGATTTGTGAAAACTGATGAAACTTAGCTCTCTTCTAATGCTAATTGCAACAAAACGGAAACAGAAACATACTTTTTTCCTGATGAATATAGCCATAAAACACAATATTCTGTGGGCCTTGCAAAATCAGTCAAAATCCAGTAAAACAGCCGGGAGCGAACGGGATTGCTTCTGTGAAAATGGCTGGGAGTGAATGAGTTAACACCGAACCCATTAACATGATCAAATTTCATTTTCTCAAATTTTCTCTTCATGTGTGTTTCTTAAGACTCTGCCGGTCAAATGACGGATCTCAGTGAGGGAAAAGACACATTGTCACACATTTCAGACGTGGTGAAGCAACCGGCGTTTATTGCAGGCATTGGCGCCACCTGCTGGTTCGTCCTCATGATTTTCAGCGTGTGGCTGTACCGGCACCGGAAGAAGAGAAGCGGCCTCAGCAGCACATACACCGGCATCCGAAAGGGTCTGTGATTTTTATAAAATATATTTTTTATCAAAAGGGAGCATGTTTTATAAATATATTGGCCAAATAATTGACTTATGTGCTATGGAAATATAAACACTATCTACTTATATTAATGACATTAAACATGTTTTGATTCTGCTTTTAGTATGTAAAAAAATAGCAGGGATAATATTTTCTAATCTGTCATTTGGCACTACGACTTCAAACACAATTAATAGCTTTTATGTGTACGCAACACAGCCGTTTGAAGTCTGACCTTTCGAGGCTCGAACGTGTCATTTTCTCACTGCACTGTTTGCCTGTCCAACCTGCCATTACCTTTGCCACAATACCCCTGTTAAATTTCCCTCATCCCTCAAGTCTCTGATTAACCTTTTCACATGCCCAAGATGGATACGGATGATTGATAGCATGCTTTTTAAGTTATCAATATGGTGGGCACGCAGCACCAAATGGATGAAAGTAGTGGTTGCCATGTTAATTCTGCTAACTTACACTTTTTTTTTTTTTTTTTTTTTTTTGTCTGTCCTTCCAGTGCCATCTTTCACCTTTACACCAACTGGTAAGAACAATATGGTTGCTTCACTTGTGTGGTTCAACTATCTGTACTATGCTAGTAATGCTATATTTACCATGCATGGCCAAAAGTATTGGGACACATGGCTATGACGACTTAAATTTCAAGAAGTGAAATCTGAATTTACTCCATCTCCCATTTTGCATCTTTAACAGTGAGTTTTAAAAAGTCAAAATTTTAATAACTGTTAATATTGAATAAACATGTGACTTATGCCCATTTCCATTTGTTATTTTGCTCATATTAAGAGGAGACTGCGCCATGAGATGACATCATATGAACGTGTCTCTGCTATATATATTTTTGTAATTAATTCAGAAATACTAAAAAAAAATAAGAATTCAGAAATACGGTATTTCAATTTCTTCGCCCCAAACAAAAGCATAACTTACTTAATCGTGCATCGCCATTTTTTTGTGACTACAATATGTACATGTGACATAATATTTATACTAATTTATTTTTTAATTTATAAATAGCATTTTCCTTTTGCCGATATGTTTAAAAGTCTCCTCCCTTCAAGCATAAAACTGTTTTTTTTTTTGTTTTTTTTTTAATTCTTGGTCTTCCCCCCCCCCAGCATTTCCATCCTAGTTTGTTTTCAGAATTCCGGAAAATTCCAAAAATAATAGGTGGATGTAAACCCACCTTATGATTGGCTGTTTGCAGATTTGAATAAATGACGCTCCTCTTTTAAGTTAATTGCCTCCAATTTTCTTCTTCTACATATTTCTTCTGTACTAAATATTATATGATGTTTAAAAATAAAATAGATTGTGTTCAATGGGGAAAAAAAAGTTTTTATTTACTCATTTTTGAGCTATAATTTTAACACTGATATTTTGGCTTGGCTTGGCTAGAATCTAAACTCGGCCCATGCTTCAACCTGACCCACATTTTATATTATTATTATTATTAGTAGTAGTAGTAATATTATTAAATTTCGTCCCAAAAGGTGTTTGATGTGTCAGGACATGACTTTCACTTTATTATCCAAACTTGCCTTAATGAATATTATTTTATGTTGGAACAAACAAGAGACTATTTTATAATTATTAATTGTTACCTTTGCAACGATAACGATTTTGCATGTATTGCCAGGTTTGCTTCATTAGTAGGAGAAAATCTCGTCTGTTTTCAAGTCTTCCAAAATAGATACGTGGCGCAAATGTTCCTCAGAATTAATTGTGACATTAAATAAAGGCATTTTATAGGATTTTGTTTGCCTGCATGCCGATCAAAGCACCCAAGTCAGAGTTTGTGCCCTCACAGAAGTTGGCGTAAACTTTCGACTTTCCCTGTCTGTCATATTCCTTCTTTGCCCCCCCCGGCATTTCCTATTTGTGACAGCTCATCAACAATGAATGTTTTCCGCCTTATTTTTTCAGTCGCATATCAAAGAGGCGAATCTGTGTGCAGCGCTGGCAGGCAAGTTGGGGTTTTGATTCTTTTTTGGAACTGATGTGCAGTGCACGGTAGAAACACTAGGAGGCGTTGTCTACCTTTTGTAAAAGTTGTTGAGTCCGGCGTGTTCATTAAAGCTGTGCAGTAGATTTTGAGTGATGGTCGTCTTATTTTATTTTTTTCTTTTTATTAATTTTTTTATTTTTTGCAGACCTGGCCTTCTCGGCATGGGCGAACCTCTGAACCAGCTGTGGCTGCCAGACAATTGGCCCAGTGCGTGTGCCAATCACAAAGACTGCAGCATCAACTGCTGCAACAATGGCAACGGCACCAGCGACAGTAACATGACAACGTACAGCCGACCAGGTTAGTGCGCGTCAGCTCTCTGACACGCAAATAAATTCAAAAAACATCTGCGACCGTGTTTACATTTACACTTGTTGTCTTTAGCCGATTGCATTGCCAACTATGGCAAGCACCCAGACAGCAAACATGGCGGACAACTTGGCTCCGAGACAGCTATTTATACAGATGTGAACCTCGGCGACAAACTCAATGACATCAAGGCATTCAACAATTCCAACTTGTGCTACGCGAGTCCGGGAGGAGATTCGTCGGATGCATATGAGCCTATCCCGTATGCGACCACCCAACTTATTCAGGCCGGCATCAAAAACAAGGCTCATGCATTGGAGCCCTGCTGGAATCAGCCACCAAACCCTCCTCCACTCCCAAAAGAGATGGCCACGCAGATGCAATACAATATCATTGAGCAAAACATTCTAAATAAAGGTAACGTGGGATCACATACGACCCGAGAGGATAAAAAAAAGCTGTTTCACATTTTTAACACTGCTCTTTCTTCAGATCATCCGCAAGGAAATGAAGGCGCAGCCCATCACAAAACCATCCCCTACAACCATAACCCAGATCACAGTGTGGGGGGCTCGCACCACAGCTCAGACAGAGGGAGCAACAGCACCTCAGGTAACGCCCAGGGCCCCGCTTCTCACATCTGAAACAAAATCAAGCCAAACGGCAGCCACACTTTGACTTTTCTGCTAATTTCTCAGGAAGTCAAAATCACAAGAAAGGACCGCGGGCCATGAAGACTCCAAAACATACTGCAGTTAGCTGGGGAGATGCTCTTTCTCCTCCTCATGCTATTGCCTGGAACGGTGATGAGTACAGCCTCCCCATGGAGAAGAGGTGGGCTTGTTTTTATTTGTTGTTTTTTTTAATTATTCACAAATCTCTTGTTTGGATCGCTCTGCAAGAATTTTTCCAAGAGCCCACTTATGGTTAACTCATTTGCTCCCAATAACGTGTAAATACGTTTTTTTTTTTAATGTTCTAAGTGTCCCAAAGACGTATTTATACGTTTTTTATGTTTTTATTTTTTTATGCTAGAGCATACAGAAGGCTTTGATGCAGCCTCTCAACTGCAAAGAATGGTTGCAGAAATGGTTGTTATTACACAAACGGCCAGCAGGTGGCAGCAGAGCAAAGGAGATCAACCAGGGCCATGTAGAAAAAAAGCTCAATTACTTACAATTTTAAATAGATTTGTTAAAACTGATGAAACTGCTAATTGCTGCAAAACGGAAACAGATAGAAACATACTTTTTTTTCCTGATGAAGGAAGAGACTTTACTCTTTCTTTTGATAGGTTCCATGCTTTTATTGCAATAGAACACAATATTCTGTGGGCCTTTCAAAATCAGTCAAAATCCAGTAAAACAGCCGGGAGCGAACGGGATTGCTTCTGTGAAAATGGCTGGGAGTGAATGAATTAAAATACTTTAAGTGTTAGATTAAAAATGTGGAAAACTATCGTCCCGCTATATAGTCTCAATTGAGTTTCAAAGTGCCAAAATGTGGCATTCAATTGCATTTGATTCTTAAAATCATAATCAATTCAGGGATTAATAGTAGATACTAAGGGCAAAGGATGTGCGAGGGCCGATACCCGATCTTGATTCAAGGTATTGGTACTCAGAAAAGGTATCGCCCACCCTCTTGTGGCCGTTTTACAATGAGGAACTACAAATTAGAAGAATAGAAAATTGCCATTAATTTCATGCAATTTTAAGGAAAATGCTACAGTGGTCCCTCGCTACTTCGCGGTTCACTTAATCGCAGAATTTTGTCCCCCCCATTCTCAATAATGAGTACTACATAAAATTCTTGATTAATGCTGCTATTTTTGTCCTTTTTTGTAATATTTGAGTAAACAGCTCTTTCATTCAACACAATCTATAATGCTTGTAATCAAAATATTTTTGGTAAATTAAGAAACGTATCATGATAAGTTTTTCTTAAAAAAAAAGGTTGTCATTTTACTTCTTTTAATTCTTCTTAGCATGTGAGTGTCCCATCAGTGGTGATTATTTTTAGAACAGATCCCAGCTGGTCTACACAACTTTTGACCTTACAAGGTACGATCGATACCCGTTGTGGGTGCTTTACAATCAGGAAATAGAAATGAGAAGAATAGAAAATCGTCGTTTATTTCATTCCATTTTAAGGGAAAAAAAATAATATTGAGACATATAACTCTTTCTGTCATTGTTTTTTGGAGGAAATTATATGTATCGAAAATATTAGCGGTATTGGGATCATGACTACTCAAGAGTTGAGTGGTATCGAACATCCCGAGTAAGAACGATTATTTTCCCTTCACTTTGCCACTTTGCAACTCCGGACTACAACCAAAAAATGTAAACCTCTTGGGTACTTTGTATCAATAAAGTAAAATTACTGTTTTAAATTAGAACTAATTAAATCAGTTTCAAATGGATGTTTTGTTATTTTGACCCGTACCTATCGTCACTTTTCATTTCTTCCCAGTTTTGATCCAGAAAAGAGAACAGAAGGCTGCCCGACTCCGCCAATTAGAGGGGCAGCATCTTCGCCCCCTGACGTGTCCTTTACTCACCAAACCACCACTCAGCCACAGGGGATCATGAGTAATGGTGTGCAGGATGGAGTCAACCACATCAGGTAACCCGTCTTTTAGCAAAACAATAAACAGCAGGTAAATCTAATGAGATCAAAGAGTGATAATGTTGGACGCGTCGTTTTTATTATTGTAGTTGTATGACTGTAATGCATACTGAGGTTTTTAGAACATATTCTGGAAAGACCTCATTATACCCTAAAAGGTATCTCTCCCCAAAACACAGCTCCACCCCTCCGTACATGGACGCCGACGAACACGAAGAGGACGCCGAGGAGGAGACAGCACATTGCGAAAATCGCTATCATCTGCACCAAAACCAGCAGCACAAGCAAAAGTTGCCTCACAACTCCCCGCACAAGCTGCTTTTCCACAGGCTGGAACAGACCCCCGCCTCCAGCACGGGGGAGCTGGATAGATCGGTCACAGGGTCCATGGTGAACAGCTGGGGCTCGGCGTCCGAGGAGAACTTATCATCGGGCAGGTCCAGCATTGTCAGCACCTCAGAAGGATCTTTCTTCACGGACGGAGATTTCAGTCAGCCAGAAGGCTTGCGAATGTGCAGATACGCAGAGGAGTCAGGTGAGGTCAAACACATTTCTTTTTTTTATAGAAATAATACAGATAACGGATGAAAATGGCAGCAATGATGTCAAACATACGGCTCACGGGCCAGAACAGGGTCCATCAATGGGTCCGATCTGGCCCGTGAGGACTGAACAAACGACAGTTTTTCACTAACATTAACTGGCGTTGCTAATTTTGTACTGTCCGACGTTTGTTAACACAACATGCAACAGCAACCAACCAGGAACAAGCATGAAACAAGTCCACCAATCAGGAGCTGGGGTTTGCACAGCTGGAGAGAAAACGTTGAGTCTCCGCCCAGAAAATTCCTGGACAGACAAACAATTCCATAGGATAACACCTTTAATAAGATCATTTGCTACAAAAATTTTATTAAACATTTTTGACCGGCAAGTACCGTATTTTACGCACTATAGGGCGCACCTAAAAGCCTTCAATTTTTTGAAAAGCTGACCATGCGCCTTATATATGGATCAATACTAAGCCGCAACAGGTCTCGCTGTCAAGACGCTATCGGTGACCCTGCACGATCTGAGACGCGTATGCGCAGAAGATCCCGCCATCTTGGATCGCTAGCTAATACTAATACTTTACCTCAGCTGTTTATTCATTTTGGGAGTGAATGGAGTTGTCAGAAAGCTGGTTTGTAATCTATTAATAAAGTTTGACTGACCTATCTGACTGTTTTGTTGACATTCCCTTTAGCGCAGCACCATCTAATGGATGTATAACATAACCCCAGCCTCTACTTTAGCGACTTTATATGGAAAAAGTTTTAAAATATGTCATTCATTGAAGGTGCGCCTTATAGTGCGGAAAATACGGTACATATTTAAATACGTTCAAACGCACTCGCAAATATGTTCAAACATACTCGAGAGCATGTTCGACGAATGTAGCATATTTTCCCATAAGTCATTATGGGAAATACGCCAAACCTAAATCATGCACTGCGAACATAATAAATCATAAAAGTAAACAAATAATGTTTTTTAGTTAACGTATTGTAATGAGGGCCAAATGTTGAGGAAAAAAAGTTGTTTTTTCTTCACACGCGCATGCGTATTATGGGAAAATATGCACCATTTAGCCTATAAGTACGTTTGAACTCGAGCATGTTCCAACATATTTGCAAATACCACACATATCAAAAACCGTATCGAATTGTCTGGAGAGATGCAATCCCGTAAAACCTACCTAATATTGCGAGCAACAGCTTCATTTGTACATATCCCAGACAACAAGTATATCAAATATATTCTGAAAGAGTGTCCTTTTTTTATTTATTATCATTATTATTATTATTTTATTTGAAATCTCAGGTCAGCGACATCATCGGCCCAGCAGTCCCATGTCCACAGATAGCAACATGAGTCCTGCAATAATGCAGAAAAGGCCCAAAAGATATAAGCAGAACCAATGTGTGCAACCAAGCTACCATCCCAAAGACGTCTTTAATGACGGTAAAACATGGAGGAAAAAGTTGATGCAGGGAATGTGATCCAATCAATCTCTAAATATTTGAATTTGCGTGTGCTCTATTTTGTCCAGACTCGTTCATGCCGCTGAATTTCCCCAGTCAGATGTCCCATAGCGACTTGAGAGTAAGGGGAGCAACGTTGCCCCGGATGGGCTCTGGAGAAACCCGGGGCCGAAGAGGGAGCACAGGGACTCACCGGGTCCGAGAGGCGCCATTTGAAGACGGCGAGAGCCACGAAGGAGACAAGATTCTACCAAGGGGAAAAGGAGGCAGCAAAAGCCAACAACACTCAGGTCTCTTGCTCACTTTGAAACAGTCGATTGTATGGATTAGCCAACCCAAAATGCTCTTTTTTTTTTTTCCACCAATCAGAATGTGGCGACATTCTACTGTACAGTCGCCCGTCTTTCCCGTCAGGTCCGGCTCAAAGTGAGCCTGCTGACCCCAACGCATCCAACTTTATACCTTGTGAAGACTCGAGGATCAAACACAGAGGACAGATGGAGTCTGTGGGAATAGATGAGGTAAGCCAGGAACCAAAATAGACAAAACCATTATGATATTACACAACTACTGTACGTTAGTGTATCTGGAATCATTTGGCAAAGGAGGTGAGGTTACAGGATCCTACGAGCTCTGATTTTGGTTGTGCACTAATAAATATTGGGGATGAAATATATTCTTGCTTAACATGTTATATATTTACAGTAATAGATAATTATCTTCACCAAATAAATACAACTGGAAATCAGAACAATTAATTCCCAATTAATACGTACCATAAAATCCCGTATATAAACCGCACACGTGGATATTATGCCCACTCAAAATAGTTGTCAGGGGTAATATTTGGGTCTTGTCTCATGTTTGGGGTCACGCCTGGGTTAAGTTTGAGTCGAGTTCCTGACCGTGCGCCAGAGTTCACGACCCGTTACGTGTCTGTTAGGTACTGATGTAAAAGTGTCTGTTTACAAAACGTGATGTTCGCGATGTCAACCTTTCATCCTTTAGGTGATGTCTGGACCTACGTGATGTCGTTCTTTAGTCCTTTACAATTCACTGTCTGTGGGTGCAGTCTGGGAATTGTGTGTGGCCTGCCGGATTATTGTCCAACTGTTTCTGTGTACCGCTCTCTTAGTTTCTTAGTTACTTAGTAGTAGTAGTAGTAGTAATAGTAGCAGCAGCAGGAATTGTAGTAGTACTAGTACTGTTGTATTAGAATTTGTAGAGGCAGCACTTGTTGTAGTAGTAGTAGTAGTAGTAGTACCAGTACTTGTAGTGCTTGTAGTGGAAGTGGGAGGAGGCGGAGGAGAAATAGTAGTAGTGCTTGTTGTAGTACTTTTAGTGCATGCAGTAGTAGTGCAAGTACTTGTTGTGCTTGTAGTAGTAGTAGCACTTTTGTAGCAATTTATTTATTGCAACAAATCGAGTTCTATTCATATTCTTTTACTGTATATTCTGTCCTCCAGACTGGAAAAAAAAAAAAAAAAAAAAAGTACAACCCACTTCAGTTTTTGTCTCTTTTCATAGTTCCTGAGAAGTTGAGAATCCTTGTGATGACACCACAACATCCTGCAGCTGCTTCACTCAAGGACTTAAGGCGGGGCTGGGAGGCGCGATTCGAGAAAAAAACTCAAATGTCGCACAATAAATGCTCTTTTCTATATAAAGTTTCTCACTCAGTGTTGTTAAAAAAAAAAAAAAAAAAAAAAAAAGTGCTCATGTTTATGTCTGTGGACTTGATTCTGGCTGACCCAGCAATGTAAGATAAATGCACACATTTATGGCTGATGTGATTGTCTCCACAAAATATTCGTACACGATGAGCATTTCTCATGCGTTCTAAAAAATGCTCGTGTCATTTCCAGACATCTTGTAAATTGTTTACTGCCACAGAAGTGCTTCAAATTGAAATTTTATGTGACAGTGTTAATGTTTTATAAGTGATGTACATCTCGTCCTCGTATGGTTTGTTCTACTTCGGTTAGAAAAGCACAATCACTTACTTTTGATGATTATAATTGTATGCATTTTTTGTGGAATTGTGTAAATCATTCGATTTGTTGAAATGAATGTCAATTGTGCATCCAGTTGCGTACATTTTAAGCTGCTTTCATTCTAAAGTGAGATCTCTGTTTTGTGTATTTTTTGCATGCACAGTCTCCTAATGGATGTATTACTTCAAGATTATGCTCCTGGACTATTATTATTTTTTTCCTTCCCTCCTCTGTCCACCTGAGTCCAGTTAATCTTTTTTTTTCCCTCTTCACCTGACCTTGGCCATAATTTCTTCAAATGAAATCCACTGTCTCCATTCGCTATTAATCTCATACTGACCAAAATGGAGTCATGAAACGGTTTGCCAGTAAACTGATTAAATGCCATTAGCTACTCTCACTGTACTCCATGACAGGAATACGGCACTAATTGAAACATCTAAAAACATTGCAATATTCATTTGTGTGAAGAAGAAAAAATATTTACCAAAAGCCATTTGGACTAAAATTGAATGATGACTTCAGCAAATGGACATTGTGTATCATGTTTCTCCAGTTTTTTTTGTTTTTTTTTCTCTCTGCTGATAGCATGCAATCCACATGGCAATTCATCATAGCCAACCAGGCGTGTGTTTTTTCAAGAACATGAATGTAATCACCCCGCTATAGTCTCTGGGATTTCTGTATTTTGACAGTGATGTAGCAGAGGCCAAAGGTCGACTCGTTATCTGTCTTTATTTTTTATCAAGTTCTATCTGATTTGACGTGTAAACCGGGGTGAAAGGTCATATCGGTAATTTTGTTTTTCTATCAGCACTCAACCAATTATCAAACCTGCTGCTAATCAGCACTTGCTTCAACGACACACTCGTCTGCGCCCCGTTTTGTACTTTTGTAATCTTCCTTAACCACTCATGTGCAAAATATTCAACTCATTAAGTTTATTTATTTTATGCTTCAGCTAGCAAATATTGCAAGTTTATGAATTGTAAAGAGTCTGAGAGGCAAGAGGGCGCTTCAATCTTGTGGAAAAAAATGTTCACAATTCATTTCTTAAAATAGTACTGTACTATTTCCGGAGAATTGTATACATTTATTTGGAAAATAGCTGTCATTCTGTCCAGTTGTTTATAAATTAAACCTGATTTACAAATGCGAGCGGGATTTTGTTGGATGTCTGTGTCGTGGTGCGCAATGTCAACTGAGGCGTTCAGATTACACTCAAGTAAATAAAACATTGTTCATATTTTGTCATTTTAAATATACATTTTGTTGATAATGCATAGCTTGCACTAGATCTCGCAGAGCCGTCATTTTGACCGTTTTCAAAATTGGCTTTGTTGTTACTCTGTTTACATAGATCAACAATGTTTCAGGTCTTTTGACTTTTCCTCTCTCTGTATATATATCATTACTACACTGACATTTTATTGTATTAAAAATAGAAAATATTTAGGAGTAATTACTACTTTACCTCCACACCCGTCAATTTGACTGCTCTCTTCATTTCAATGTACATCTCTTTCATCTATATATATATATATATATATATATATAATAGGTGTCAGTCGATTAAAATTTTTAATCGTAATTAATCACGACTTCAATAATTAACTGACGATTAATCGCACATTAATCGCACATTTTATACCTCAATTTATATCTACATTTTCAATAAAATGTAATTTCTTTCCCCTAATTTAAATATGGTTTTATTTTTTAGTCATTGATACATAACAATTTAATAAAAAAAATAAATAACATTTAAAATATGTACTGTACGGTATATATATATATATATATATATATATATATATATATATATATATATATATATAATAGGTGTCAGTCGATTACAATTTTTTAATCGTAATTAATCACGACTTCAATAATTAACTGACTATTAATGGCACATTTTTTTCCTTAATAAAAAAAAAAACATTTAAAATATGTACTGTACGGTGTGTATATATATATATATATATATATATATATATATATAATAGGTGTCAGTCGATTCTAATTTTTAATCGTAATTAATCACATGACTTTAATAATTAACTGACGATTAATCGCACATTAATCGCACAATTTATACCTCAATTTATATCTACATTTTCAATAAAATGTACATTTTTTTTCCCCCAGTATACACACACACACAAGACCAGCCCACCCCCTCTAAAAGGAGCCATGTATCGCTTTATTAGATACTCAAAACAGAGACTAATGAACATATTAGGCGATTACTATCATTATTATTAGGCAGGAGTGCAAGCCGTCAAAATGACTGCTGTGGGAGATCTAGTTGTTTTACAATTCTAGTAGTGCTCGTGTTAAAACCCCACCCTTATCATACAAAAAGGTTTGAATCTATTCTCCTTTCAATCCAATGCAAAACAGACCGAATGTAAATGTCTGCTTGGCTGCAGGTCAACTTCAACACAATAGGCAAGCAGGGTTGCGTTTTTTATGTATTCAACCGTTTTTCGCTAGCTGTTTGTAAGAAATGGGATTTTGCTACTCAAAAACATCAAGAATGCAGTCAGACAAAAGCGACAAATTCAATACAGTCGGTCTTCTGTGAGCCAACATACATTGAAGGAAAAGAACAATGACATGTCAAATAATGACATCAGCATAGCGCCAGAGAGGCTAGAGAGGAAGAAGACAGCTTTAAAAGATAAACACAAATGAAAAAAACAAAAAACAAAATACACGAACTGTATTCTGCATCATAAAGCGCTTTTCTTCCTTTCCAACTTGTTTCCACTTTGTCACCAAACGATGCATCGCTTGGTGACAGCTTGTTTTCTTTAACCTTTCCACTCACATAGCATGTGAGATCAAAATCTGGAGCCCCGTAATGACCAATATTTTACCAATGACACATTAATCACAAACAAAAATTATTCCTACTGTGCAAAATTGCTCTTCTGACTATTATATCTGTCAGGGCAGTCTTCATTTGGTGAGTAATTTTACTTTTATTAACTCTTTACTGCATTTTACAGTTACGAACGTTCAAATATTGCTTGAAAGATTGGTTTTATGAGTTTGACCTTTGATATAATAAATTCATTTGACATAATTGGAACGGAAATTCCTTTGAACTTAGAAGGTCAATGACCAGCATCGCAGAGCTGAGCTGGAAATAGTCACGGTTTTCATATTATTCCTTCTATATGGCATATTGTTGTAACTGAAGTCAGGCAGAAGATTATCAATGAGTGATATGTTTTGACCTTCTTTGGAAATTCACAATACTACAAAGGATGTCTGCCTTTCTTTATTTTGCTTTCCTAGTTTGTTTCGCTTGTTAGCAAGGACATCTGTCTGCGCGAGGTTATTCCGAAGTGTTTGTGTTGGGTTCTGAGATAGCGTGTGTGCGTTCTGCCAAGTTTCATTGCCAATTATACCAAGTTTATCCAGTAGCTTCTCTCTGCAATCTGTTGACGAAGAATCCTTGACGAGTCAAAGCAAATGTGGCGGAATTGCAGAAAGGTTGATGGAGGGGGTCTGAGGGCTGTCAACCCCTTTGCACTGGTTATAAGAAAACTAAGCTACAGAGACGTTGCGGATGAGGGCCGTGCTGTTGGTATAAGCGTCTTCCGCACCACCAGATGAACTGAGCCATATGTTACATCAGTGTTCAATTTTCTCTCATTGCAGCGCAACAAATGGAACTCAGTAGTCCAGCAACACCCTTTTTTTTTTGGGTTGATCAATTACAGTTTGTTGCATTGGCTTTCTATGGCCTTTTCAACATAAAATGTAAAAAATAAACAGTTTGTGCATGATTTAGTGCGACAATCCAATTCATTGGATTCATCAAATTCATCAAAACAAAGGGCATGAGCAACAAAGCACTAATAACAGGAATGACAATAATTGCTGGACACGACTGACTGAATGACAGGCTAAGACGAACTGGCGCTGAGGTGTGGTCCAGGGCTGGCTTAAGTAGCTTGGCGGTGATTGCCAACACCTGGCCTCTACCTGGGCTGTGCCTCCTTCCCCTAACGAGCAGCACACACACACACAAAGGGGAAAAGGGGACAGGCACGGCTCATGCAGGAGCCCTAACATATTTGTGGAGACTGAGGTCAGGTTGTATTTTACAATTTTAAAAATGTGCAAAATTTCACAAGTTATTTCATGTTAAAGATTAGATTAAACGTACTGAGCTGTCACCAACGTCTTACAAATGCAATTATGCCGTCTAGTGGCAGAAAAATGACCTCAACGCAAATCAATATCACACTTTTTTTTTTTATAGTACAGTACCTCTTTTTAATTTTAACTCAATTTTATGAATTATTATGAAAAGACTGTGTCAGTTACTAAAAGATGCAGCCACTTTTATGTTAACAAGAGTATGGAAAAAATGTATATTGTATTGCACATTTAGAACAGATACAATTTACATTTACGATAAAAAAAAAAAAAATCGCCTGGGATGGGACCTGCATAAAAGTGAAACAAAATAGAGCTATCACAGCTACCAATGCTAACATTAGCATGTCAATATTATTAGCATTTAACAAAGCAGACTATTCTAAGACAATAGTTTAGTAGTTGTTTTACTGTGGCTGTCTAATTTGACAGTAAACTTCCATTTTTTGGGCACAGCTTGAATTCTCTTCGATGAATTGCTCAATATTTGCGAAATTTGGAAGTGCGAAGCGTCCACTAGAGTGCAGAAGCAAAAAGCAAAAAAATATCTGCCGAACGGCATCTCTTGGAAAAACCCGTATCCCAAGGCACTGTAGTAGTTTTAAAGCAACGAAAACCCGTTGAGAACAAAAAGATAATGTGGCGACACTCGTGCGCAAGCTCGTGAGTTACGAGTCTCTGAGAGGGTGAGTGACGGAGCTGGGATGTAAGACTTCCATTTGATGGAAGGTTTGTTTGAGGAAGATTAGTTTCTGTTCAAGCAGACAGTTGGCGAGGAATTAAGTCGTGTCGGAGATAATCAATGTGCTGGGTGAGACGAAGCTTGCAGCAGCAGTTGTACATTTAAATTTGTTTAAGGAGATATATGGCTGTCTGTCGCCGACTGGGAAACGGGAGCGTGCGTGGTTTGATGCCAAGAGAGACTCGCAACCTGACAATATTGTCGGCAAAGATTCCCCCCCCCCCAAAAAAAAACAGAGGACATTCAAATTGTTGTTTTTATATCATATAAATAAAGCTATAAGCTGTTATCAAAAATACAACATCACTGCTTCACTTCCATGCACAGCTGCACAATTTGCCTCAAAAAAAGCTACAATGTAAAAAAAAAATATCATGCTCACTTGTACACACGTTAAACTGAGAGGTGCTTCCGCCCCCTCTCTTAGGAACAAATGTGAAAACATATCTCGACTGTCACACTATGCCAGCAAGGATGTTGTTGTCTCACGTTTTATTTTAGGATGTCAAAACTTTTAAAAGGAAGCTGTTTGGGAAGTGGTGCAGAAACAAAGTCGCTCTAAGTAGGCTAAACAACAACAACGGTACATGATGCAATGGAACGCTACGGCGTAAACAATATTTGCTCTAACACAAAAGATGTTCCCAAAGTTTTGGATTGGGGGGAAAAAAAAAAATCCTGCAATAGATGATATAAACCGTATTTTTCGGATTATAGGTCGCTCCGGATTATAAATCGAACCAGCCAAAAAATGCATAATTAAGAAGGAAAAAACATAAATAAGTCGCACTGGAGTATAAGTCGCATTTTTGGGGGAAATTTATTTGGTAAAATCCAACACCAAAAACATACATGTCATCTTGAAAGGCAATTTAAAATAAAAATAAAAGAGAGAACAACAGGCTGAATAAGTGTACGGTATACGAACGTTACATGACTGACATGCCTGGTAATGTCAGTAACGACGTAACATATTAAGAGTTTGTAGCGAGCAGTGACGGGAGTCGGAGGCGGAGTGTTGAAGCACGGAACGTTTTATTGACATCAGCTTCTGAGGTCTTAACAGCAACTCCCCACTCAGCTCGAAGCTAACAGGCTAACTCCCCTTTTCCACATAACAAAACCTTCCCACCCAGAACTCTCCCTCCGTCCCAACGTTCCGTGGGTGAATTATGTTCCCATCACTACAAGTTATTCATATAACTCTAGCATAAAGAACATGCTAACAAGTTTACCAAACTATCAGTTTCACTCCAAATCACTAAATCCAATGAAATCTTCATCCTCGGTGTCACTTTTAAACAACTCCCCCAACTCGGGAGGTAGACGATGCGCCGCTTCCTCTTCTACCGGCAATGTTGAAATTATCAACACAGGCCTAGAGCGCCCTCTTGCGGTTTAGTGTGAAAATAACATGTGAAATGATATAATAATGTGTTATTAATTTCACACATAAGTCGCACCAGAGTATAAGTCGCACCCCCGGCCAAACTATGAAAAAAAACTGCGACTTATAATCCGAAAAATACGGTAACATAAAAAAAATAAAATAAATACATATAATATATATCCAGACAATATGTTCACTTTTATTCGGTCCGTATGTGTAATTGATTCAATTTAGCATCATTTGCACTCTACTGAATGCCATTGTAATTTTGGCGCTCATGTTACTTAATATTATCCTGTTTAATGACAACTAATAGCTAAGGCAGCGGTTCTCAACTGCGGTACTCGAGTCCCACTATCCAACCTGTTTTCCATGTCTCCCACAGCCAACACAGGTGTTTCAAACGATCAGCTAATTAGCAAGCTCTGCATGAAGCTTGCTAACGATCCTCAGCTGTGTTGGCTCAGGGAGACATGGAAAACACAGGTTGGATTAGGGGTACTCGAGGACCGGGGTCGAGAACCAGTGAGCTAAGGTTTGTGCACAACTTTACTGCAAAATTCTTAAAAACACAGTTGAGTGCACATTTTCTCGACGCAACGAAAAGGAAGCAGACCTATCAGAGCGAAGAGGATGAAAATAAATTGGTCGCTGAGGGAGAGCTACAAGCCAGGAGACCATGGCCTTTAGCTTCCCCTCTGGAGCAGGTCCGCAGTCTCATGTTGTTTGCGTCATAATAGCTCAAAGTAGCAATTGTAGTAGCAAGTAATATCTAAAATGTCATGAGTCACATTTCAGCTCATTTATTTATTTGTTTTTTTAGTCACTGTGGAATCAAGATTACTACATTTCAAATGCTTATCGGGATCAGTACACAACATGATATTGCACATGCTGTAATGAGTTGGATTCTTCTTTCTGCTTGTGGTCCCTTCTGGCTATTTGTCAAGACTTTTATTTATTTATTATTGGAGTGTAGATGTGAGGAAAAACTTGGCAAGAATTAAACCAATAACTCGATTTTCCTCAAACAACAACATTGACTATTCAGACATCATGATTTAAACAAAATAAGTATGACGTATTTGGAGGAAACATGACAGACAAAACAAAGTAAACGAAACCAGGGAACTATTGCTGCATTCGAGGATGGTCGGAAGTCGGAAATATCCGAGTTGAAACTTCCCAGTTCCGACCTCAAAGCGTTCGAGGTGAAAGTAAACAACCAAAATGGCGGATAGTGATGAATTGTTTTTTTATTTTGGTCCTCAAAACTCAATTTGACCTCCAGAAAACCTTTTGCAATTTTGCTTCATTTATTGTTTTAATCTTATTTCATCAGCATTCCGTACAGTTAAGTAGCATAATTTCATGCAGGAATATAGCGGCAATACTGTCACGTACGTTGCGTTACGTGAAGTTATGGCGAATATTTATGAATGAAGAAAGCTATCTAGTTTTAGAATCGAGTAAATTGTGTTTTGCCATTCAGAGTGACGTCACGCCGGGGAAGTCGGAGTCCTTTTTTTCATTCAAACTTCCCAAGTGGAATTTCCGAGTTCAAGGGGGGCGTTCCCGTACACACTTCCTGGTTTGAACTCGGGAAAAGTCCGACTTCCGACCAGCATAAACAACAAACAAATTGATGAGACAACGAGGCACACCTGGTCAAGACACGAGTTGCTGGAGAGAGCTGATTGGATGATAGGATGTGCTAGGCTGATGAGAGTAGGCGGAGCCAAAAAACAACAACAACAAATAAGCAGAGAAGAAATGAACAAAGGAAACAAGACATAACATGAAACAAAATGAAATCTATTTTAACAAATATAGTCGACAATCACAAATCGACAATGTAAACCCAGACAAAATAAAAGGCAAGAATGAGCCGATTGCTGATTGGCTGCAAAGAATGAAATGGTTGATGGGACTAAAGTAGGCCACTTTTAATATGATATACTGTATTTATATTTTTTATTTGAATGCCTTTCACAGAGCTAAGAATGTACTGTAATATGTCACATGACGTGCAATTTTCAACACTGCATGCTACTTTCCCAATTCTAAACATATTAAATTACTACATCTGATAGCTTGATTTAAATATGACCGTTATTACATTATCTTTGAAAAGGCTGAATATTTAGATTTTATTAATGAATCTCATTGAGCAAAGTGGCCAGTAAGTCGCTGAATAAAGTCAAATTATGGCAAGTTATTTATCATCTTCACTGCAGGTGGAGGATAGTGACTGATTGTGTTCAATCTACTTTAATCGCTCCCTCTTAGCCATCTGGGCTCGGTAATTGCTCATTGTTATCATTAAACATGCAGTTTCAACTCCGTATTTTCTTTTTCCCCGATATGTATAATGTGAATTTTTAAGCGCATGCACATTGTCATTTTTTTTGTCACAGATATGAAATTATACAATGGTCTAGCGCATGGGTGTCAAACTCATGTTAGCTCAGGGACCGCATGGAGGAAAATATATTACCAAGTGGGCCGCATCGGTAAAATAACGGTATATAACTTAAAAACAATTGCCGTCATTTATACGCAGATTTTTGTGGTTTTGTGGACCAACCCTAAATTACGGAGCTCAACTGTCATCATATTGTTCCTAAAAATAACACGAATGCAAATGGACGTGGCAACACTATCCTGGTATACGTTCCGGATGTGTTAAATTGACCTGTTTTGCATATATATTGTTCCCAGAATGCATTATAAAGACATTAATCCTTGTCATATCTATTTGTGTTACCAGTTGAATTTGTGTCGTATTTAACACATTTATGTCGGTGTACGATTACAAAAAAATCATAATAATTAAACAAACCGTCGTTTAAATCGTGTGTAATATAATGACATCCAGGACGACGATTCCCCGTACAAGTTGCATTGCTCATCTGAGGACTGCTTGTAAAAGGACAAATCTAAATGTTTTGATTGTGACCGGCTGATTTATTAGTCCGACATTACTTTTTTTTTGTTTTTTTTTACTTTACAAAATCATCTCGCGGGCCGGATTAAATCCATTTGCGGGCCTGATCCGGCCCACAGGCCGTTTGTTTGACACCCCTGGTCTAGCGTATTCACACAGTAGATGAACAAAATGTCTTTGTGCTATTTGTTGTCCATGACAGTGGCAATTTTTATTCCCAAGAAAATGGCGTTTCATGACACCTTTTTCCAAATGAGCCAAAAATTTTTGCAAAGTGTTGGAAGTTAAGTTTATATTTTTGAAATACAAAGACTAATGGAGGTTGAGTTTGTGGGTTTAGCTTTTTATCATCATCCACTGACTTTACATTAGTGATAGATTACTGGTATGTCATTTTCAGGGAAGATACCATAGAAGGGACATGAAAAAAAAACAAAAAAAACACTGTGTACCAACACCATTTTTGAAAAATACAACCAAACTGGATTTAAAGCATCAGTGAGGTGCAGTAAGTAATTCTCAGTTTTTGTACAATATCTGCAGACAATCCTGATCTTGGTCGATCAAGTCTCTCAAGACATTGTTATTGACAAGCTTTCACGGATATAGCCTCAAGCTAACCAAAGCAAATCTCTCCTGGCTCCTGTTTAAAGGGAAACGATGTGATTTTTTCCCCAACCATGTCATTGCATACGTGCCAAAGAAAGTTCATGAGACAGCCGAGGCTAAATCGTGTTTTGGGATATCTTTATGTATTTATACAGTGTGGCAGTCAGAGCTTGCAACGGGCGAGGCTGTGCAAAAAAAAAGAAAATCACATTCATTGTGATGCCTTTTTACAAAGTGACCGTGTGATGATGCATTTTAAATTCTACTATAGAGCACTTGCATTTGTCAGCCTGGTGGATGAATTTTTCATAAGCTGCTTTTAAGGAATGAAATAAGAGTAGATCAATAAAGTCAGGCCAAACCAGCACAATAATTAGAACTGCATATAATACATCCACTGCCTTTAAACCAGACATTCCTGAATTACTTTGAATAAAAGATCAGCCATTGCTTTTGCATTAAATTTGCTAAATAATAGAAATAAATGACGGAATTTGTTACATACATATGCAGTTCATACAAGCAATTTCCAACGGTGTTGAATGGCAGGTGGCATTAAGGGAAGGAAACATTGCTCATTTTCACATAGACATTTTTATTTTGCATCAAAGGATTGAAAATCGGCCCTACTGTATGTGAATGCGTATTCCTGAGGGCAAACCAGTCTTGGCAGGTGAAAATCCCTCAGTGGGGAAGCCATTACCAGAAATTACAATCCCAAACGAAAATAGTCAAAAATAAATAAATAAATAAAAACTTCCGAATTTGACAACATCATCCATCATGTTAAAATGATGGTAAGAATCCACAAATAAATCTTCATATGACCGGCAACATCAAAGCACGACATGATCTCATGCAAAATTTAGTTCGAAATCATACAAACTGGAATATTGTCCGTCATTCCTTTTGTACAAATTCCTACTAAATCATACAGTATAACGTCAACTCTGCCAGCAGTCCAGACCTGTCTCCCGTTGAAAATTATGAAGCTCCAAAATCCAACAACAGAGACTGTGGACTGTTAAGCAACTTAACTCTTTGACTGCCAAAAACGTTCGTAAAATCACGATGTATTGCTGCCACAAACGTGAAATGACGTCACCTACGTGACCTACAGTGTCAATGAGTTGTAAAATCAAAAACACCCACTAACTATGGCCAGCAGATGGCAGCATTGTATCTCTTTTCAATGGGCTGCCGGTGTTTGGAGTGTTACTCAACTCAACTCAAGTTTACTTAACCTCGCAGCGGTTGTTGCTCGGGCCCTAACTAGAGCTGCGAATTACAGTGAAACATGACACAATCTGATGAAATAGAACGTTTTCAAGGCTGACGTGAATGATCAAAGCCTTTGTAACATTAAACCTAATTTAACGGAGCGTCACTAAACAAAAAATATTACGATCAAAGTCACTGTTGTGGAGAATATGTATCTTTTCTTTTCAATTTTCGCTCAATGTCACCCAAATTACCCATTTTCAAATGGCGATTACTAAAGAGCGGAATAAGGTAGAAACATACTTTTTTTTTCTAATGAAAGAATGGAATGCAATCTTTCATGTGGTACCCATGCTGTATATGTGGCAAAAGAAGACAATATTCTGTTTGCTTCGAAAAATGAGTTAAAATGCTCGAAATCAGCTGGCATTGGGGGTTGTTTTTTGATAACGTGTGGCAGTAAAAGAGTTAAGTAATACCTCAAGCAACAATTCCACCATCAAAGCTTCAACAATTAGTGTCCTCAGTTCCAAAGTCGTTATTGAGTGTTATGAAAATGAAAAGTGATGTAACGTAGTGGTAAACATGCCTCTGTCCTAGCTTTTCTGAATGTGTTGCAGTTCTTTTTTTAGTATTATTATTCGGCTGATTCATTGCTGATTGGAATTTTGTTGTTTTCACTTTTCAGCCACACCCCAAAAACACAGGAAAACTGGAGAAAAAAAAATATCCAAATGTAATTTCGTTGGAAAGCATTTGGTTGTTGACATTGGATGCCGACCAACGTTTGATTTCGAAAATCTTTCGAACAGATCATTACAGTCTATAGTGGCATTGTATTCTGAATATTGCACCGTATGCAACCGAAAATAAATGAACAAAAGAAATAAATATATTTACTGTATATTATATGCACGTATTTTAAAGTAACGGTAGTGAAGTGACACATACTGTACCCATTTGCCTTGCTTTGGATATTACAGGTGATGAGTCCTCTGTGACCATAAAAAGTGGAACGGTTTGCAATGAGTCATTGTTAGTATAATGCATAATAAAATTCACAGCAAATAGTACATAACACAGTTTCTTGGCTTTTTACAACCACATTATCACCTGTGTTGCTCCCTTTATAATACTCAACCTATGGGATGTTTTGGAAAAACAACGGCAGCGCAGCCCGGTAAGTATTCCCAACGTCATGATTCTTCTCCGCGGCTCTGCTGACAACGGGATTGTGCTTATTTTCACCGAAACGCTCTGTGCAAAGTACAACAATACAGTAGCTTCATCAAGATAAGCAAATGGTTTTGAGCGCCAATGAAAAATGAGTCACTGTCATTAAAAAAAAAAAAAAAAAAAAAAAAAAAGAGAGACAATATTAGGGTAGCTTGCATAGCAAAGCAAAAGCAAAGTATACAGATACATAGAAAATATATTTACACATTATGCAAGTCCGTTGTCATTTTAATTAGTCATTTTGTTGTGATTTTTCTTCTTCATCTCCGCTGTGTGAATTGTCGTGATACATAACAGCAGTGGCCATACAGTCGACTCATTTGAAGTATAGGGGGTAAAAGAAGGGAGCACTGTGAGACTGGTGTCTGTGTCCTGTACATGACATTTACAGCTCTGTATTTTCATTTGCATGTTCCTTTGACTCTTCTGCAGCTTCCAATCATCATTTCGAGTCACTCGCAGAGAGACAATCTCGGAGCACTTAGAAACAAGGCGTCCAGGGACGTGTATCCGACAGACTCTGAAAGAGCAAGAGAACAGTGCGATAATGTGAAATCTCAGCAAGAATATTGCTTTTACTGCATCTTCGCCTTACGGTAATAAAAAAAAAAAAAAAAAACTGGTGGGGGATGCAATATTCTCACGCGGTTTGGAAAAGTGGGATAAATGGCCGTTAAACATGCAGAAGCTGGAACTTTAGAAGGATGTAATTGACCACTATGTCTTGCTGAATTATTGGAGACCAACACCTGTTTCTCTATTATTGTAGGGTTAGGGTTAGGGTTCCCTTCATACTAACTATGTTGAGAAAAAAAACAAAAGTGGCTAGACGAATATGAGTAAAACGATTCTACATGTATAACGGAATATATGGTGTTCCACAGGGTTCAATTCTGGGGGATCCGCCGTTTTCGGTGTATCTGCAGCCCCTGGGTTCCATCTTAAGAAAACAGCGGTGTTTGCACTGCAGCTTTAATAATTTGATAATTTTTTTTCCCCCCCATCTGAAAATTACAATTTATCATGAAATTAGTTTTTCAAAGTCCCTTTTGTAAAGGAATTTTAATAAATAAGCAATCACGTCATCTTTGTTGCAATAAATATCAGCTCTATAAATACGGGCCGGATCAGGCCCGCAAAAGGGTTTAATCCGGCCCACGAGACCATTTTGTAAAGTAAAAAAAACTAACTAATTATTCAGCCGGCCATAATCAAAACATACAAATTTATAATTTAAAAAATAGAATCGCTCTGGATGTCATTATTTTACACACAACCTAAAGTTACAGTTTGTTTAAAAATTATTATTATTATTTTTTTAAATAATAGACGGACATAAACGTGTTAAATATGACACAAATTCAATTACTGGTCACACGTATTACATATGACAAGGATTAACATCCTTATAACTTCACTAACTGCACCACACAATGCATTCTGGGAAGAATATATATATATATGCAAAACAGGTCGATTTAACATATCTGGAACTCATTCAGTCAAAGCGTTGGCGTGTTGCATTTGCATTTGTGTTATTTTTGGAACAATGTGAATGACAGTTGAGTTCCATAATTTAGGGCTGGCCAACAAAAATATGTGTATAATTGATGGCGATTTTTTAAAGTTATATAAAATTATTTTATTGAACCGGCCCACTTGGTAATATGAGTTTGACACCTCTGCATTATAGGATGTAAACTCACCACATTATGCATAAAAAAACAAACAAACAAACAATTATGTTGACACTTACAGTGATCCCTCTTCTCTTTGCTGTTTGTGAGAAGATTCCCGTTGTGGGAGGCTTCTGCGGAGGGTCGCTTGTGAGAAGCCCGACTAAGCGTAGCCCTGTTGGATGTAGAGGTGTCGCCCCAGGATCCCATATGCTGCCTCTCTAGCGTGGACACGGTCACCATGCACTCCTCTGAAGGGTCTGAGGCTGCACTCGCCCATGAGCTGTTCATGCGGCAACCGGTGTTGTGAAGGCCTTTTACGTGAGGCCCATGGGTTGCTGAGCGGATGGGAGATGGAAAAATCGGAATCAGATTTATTGGCCAAGTATATAAAAACACACGAGGAATTTGTGGTCACAGCCTCAACAAACGGGAAGCCTGGCAGTTCGCTAATGAGCGCCCTGAGTTTCTTAGATGGGAAAAAAGGAAATATGAGGAAGGAGGGAGGGGGAAAAGAACAAGGCTCAGTCTGTGCGCTTTTAACTCATTTGCTCCCAATGACGTTTAAATACGTTTTTTTTTAAATGTTTTAAGTGTCCCAAAGACGTATTTATACTTTTTTATTTATTTATTTATTTATTTATTTATTTTTATTTAATGCTGAAGCATACAGAAGGCTTTAATGCAGCCTCTCAACTCCAAAGAACGGTTGCAGAAATGGTAGTTATTACACAAACGGCCAGCAGGTGGCATCAGATAAATTACAATTTTAAATAGATTTGTGAAAACTGATGAAACTTAGCTCTCTAACGCTAATTGCTGCAAAACGGTAACAGATAGGAACATACTTTTTTTTCCTGATGAAAGAAGAGACTTTAATCTTTCTTTTGATAGGTTCCATGCTTTTATAGCAATTGAACGCAATATTCTGTGGGCCTTGCAAAATCAGTCAAAATTCAGTAAAACAGCTGGAAGCGAACGGGATTGCTTCTGTGAAAATGGCTGGGAGTGAATGAGTTAAGTGTCCCAAAGACATATTTATACGTTTTTTTTTTTTTTTTTATGCTAAAGCATACAGAAGGCTTTGATGCAGCCTCTCAACTGCAAAGAACAGTTGCAGAAATGGTAGTTATAGGCACATATGGACCTGGGAAAAAAAACGGAACATCGATATTTGGCAAACACTAATAAAAATGAACTTCTCGTAGATTTTCAGGTACGATTACCGTGTCTAAAATATGTGCAGGAACAACTACAATCTTCCAGTTCAATGCATCTCAGATCCCAAAATGGCTTCAGCCCAGAAGGACCTAGCTTACCTTCTTGGTTGGTGTCTTTTCGTCTGGGCAGTGTCCCGACCTTGTTTGTCTGAGATTTGAGGCCAGTTAGTTGCGCCCTCTTGTGACCAAGGCTATGTGTGTTCTGCGCACCACGATCGTTTGCGCCAGAGCTGTCTGAGCGACACAACTGTGGGCCTTTACCTGCAAATGAAAATGAAAATTACTCACATGGATATGAATAGGCGTAGAGAAAAAATAAATAAATGCCAAAACACTTGTGCATGATGATATCCTCTATGGACACCCTGCCAACATTCTGGCTTTGTTCACAGTGATTCAGCCACTTACCAAACGTGACAGCCGAACAAACAATAATTAATGTTTGCATCGCCAATATTTGTGATTATTTTTAGTCCCACTGATCTGCATTTTGCCCCACAATGGCATATTAAGTGATAAAAACACATATTGAAGAAACAGTACGAGTCCTCCTATTACCCTATCAAACAATGCAGTCGAAAATGGTGTATTTTAATCCATGTGGGAGAAGCTGTCATGTTTCTTGCTCAAGAAAGGAATCCTATTTATAAATGCATCCTTTCTTAACTTTAAAACTTTTCAGTAGCGTGCTGCGCTTATATATACAGTAACGTGTGACGGTTTTGATGTCTTGACTCAAATAACTTCAAGAGAACAACCTGCCAGTATGTAACTTTTACAAACATTTACAGTGACAGAAAGGAACCTCATTTGAATATGAATACCTTAGAAGACCAATGTAGGTTATATTTGAAGTCGTCACGTGATTGTGCCATCCAATAACATTCGCAATTCGCCATTTTTCTATATCGGGCAATATTGCATACTATATTTCATAACTTGCAGCAATGAAACTACTTTACACAGTACATGGTTCAAGTGACACAATTACAATTTTACAATTATTTTGTCACCAAGTTCTAATGTATTTCCAAGTCTGAAATAAAAAAATAATAATAATCGGCTATCCGTGTCATAATTTTATCATTTTTGTTTTCTTAATTGCTATAGTTTTGGTTTGTTTGTCTCTTGTACGTGTTTTCCCCGTGTGTCTGCTCGTCATGTAATTGTCTCCACCTGTTCTTGTCATTCAGCTCTCTCTCTATTTAGCGTCTTATCCAGGTGTGTTTCATTGTCTCATTAGTCTGTTTGTATTTTGTTTACTGTTTCCGTGCTAATCAGTAATGAGAGTCAAAGTCATAAACAGGGATGGACTGCAAAGAAAATTCTGCCCGGAAACATATTTGGGTGTCTTGACGAGATGACGGACATTCGCCGAAATGCTCAGAATTCTCGATGGCGAGTTCACCCCAGATCATGAAGTGCATATTTACGACTATTAACCATCTTAACAGTTGCAAACTCTCCCATTGGCAATGTGCAGGTCCGAAAACCAAACTATCACCACCGACACCTGCCTCTTGCCCGCACCCACCACAACGAAATCCACCATGTGACAAGCCGTCAACGTGACTGCCAAGTAAACAAACATTGTCTCAACCCAGTTAATGCGAGCTGACATAATCAGAAGACGCACAGACACGTCTACACAAACAAAAGCAAAATCTAATGTCGGCACTAAATCCAAATTAGCCTATTAGACCTGCTGTGTAAATTCAACGTCGTTAGTCTGCCCTCTCGGTGTCAGCCTTGTCAAACATACCTGAGACCTCAAGGTTATCCATAGTGTGTCCAGGAGTGTAGTCGAAGCCGCACAAATTCTTTGACACCATAGCATATCGTTCTTCCTCTTCATCTTCAGAGAGGCGGGTGTCTGCCAAATCTGAGCCCAGCGTTGAAGACATGAAGTCCATTGGAGGAATGGTTGTGTTGGACATGTTCGAATTGCTCTTCGTGTGCCTGATACAATGCATATAGAAAAAGGATATTACCGTATTTTCCGCACTATAAGCCGCACCTAAAAGCCTTCAATTTTTTCAAAAGCTGACCATGCGCCTTATAATCCAGTGCGCCTTATATATGGATCAATATTGAGCCGCAACAGGTCGGCGACCCTGCACGATCAGCAGAAGATGCCGCCATCTTGGATCGCTAGCTAATACTTTACCTCAGAGAAAATAATAAAACAGCTGTTTCTTCATTTTGGGAGTGAATGGAGTTGTCAGAAAGCTGGTTTGTAATCTATTCATAAAGTTTGACTGACCTATCTGACTGTTTTGTTGACATTCCTTTTAGCGCAGCACCATCTAATGGATGCATAATGTAACCCCAGCCTCTACTGTAGCACCTTATATATGGAATTCTTTTTAAAAATATGTCATTCATTGAAGGTGCGCCTTATAGTGCGGAAAATACGGTAATTCCTAAACATGGTTTAAATATAAAAACAAAAACAATACCCAGGATGCGGAGTGAGTGCACTTCCAAAATGTCCCCAGTTACTCAACTGATTACATGCTCATTGCTTGCGGGTGTTATGCAAACAGCGGGGTTCGAAATGGAGTGGATAAAGGGTACCGGGACGGTCAAAGGCTGTCACCAACGTGGCTGTTATCTCTTCTACAGCTGTCCTGCATGACGGCTCACATCCCACCATCAAGACGATGCATGCCTAATTACCAACTCTATTTACTCATGTCAGAACACGGAGAGCTATTTTAAACTCATGTATTACACGCCATGTATTCAGCCACTTTGCCGTTTTCCAAGGCTCCATTAGATAGAGCCCATTAGATTTATTTTTTAAATTATCAAGAAGCATAGATGGCAGATAAGTGACATGCAGGTGCTTGGGGCGGGGGGGTTGCAGTATATTCTGCCACTCGCTGTAGGTATAAATCCACCAACTGATATGCTTTATGTCAGGGGTGTCCAAACTTTTTCATTTGAGGGCCACATACAGAAAATCAGAAGGACGCAAGGGCCACATAATGTTATGAAGAGAAATTGTGTTTAGTCCTAAAAATTGGACAAATAATTTATTTGTGCTTTTGCATATTTAGAAAAATGCTACAGTATATAAACCAATTTATTTGTAATATGGCAATAGGGTGATTATAGTTTTGGAATTTTTCATTTTAGTTAGTTTTTTATTAGTTTTCACGGTGGTTCTGTTAGTTTTTATTATTTTGTTCTTTAAAAAATGCTTAGTTTTAGTTTAGTTTCTTAGTTTCAGTATTAGTATTAGTTTAAAAAAAAATGTGCATTACCTGTGCGCAATATTTAAAAAACACCATGAGCGCAACGTCATCTGAAGGTGCTTTTCTATTGGCTGCTGCTAGATGACGTCACTTCTGTGTGACATACTTTCAAACATCATTATTACGGTTTCTATTAAAATAAATCTACTAAAAATCCCATTTAAAATCATCGCCAAAGTCTCATGCATTCAATTCATTACCAAAGACTAAAACGAAGGACGTTTGCTATAATTATAGTTAGTTTTGTAAACATAAAATGTAGTTTCAGTTAGTTTTCGTTTTTTAAAAAGCATTTTTGCTTTTATTTTATTTCGGTAACAATATATATTTTTTTAATTTTAGTTTTTTCATTAGTTTTATTTAACTAAAATAACCTTTAATGGCACCTGTTTTTCAATACCCTCCCTTCTTACTTTGACCATCTCCAAACATTTTTGTTTTGTTTATTTGATTTAAACTGAGTCAAATGCCATTTTTAGCATATGGCGCGGGCCACTGAAAAATGGACGGCGGGCCACAAATGGCCCCCGGGCCGTAGTTTGGACACCACTGCTTTATGCCCATCTGTACAAGATGGATGCCGCTTCTAAAATGATAGTAAAAAAATGGCCTTATATTATAAAATGGCATTATTGACCAACTCAAAAATATCTGTTGAATATGTTGGGCGCTCTCACATCAAACTTAAATGAAAGCCAGTGTTGCTGCTTACCAAGCTTGCTTGGCTACTTCATACTGGTAAGCTCTGGTCAGCTCATCCAAATGTGCCTGCAAAATGGACTGCATTTCCTCATGGTGGGCCGAGCTGAGGGATGACGATGAAGGCTGGTTGTAAGCCGCTGCCGTTGCCGGCGAGGAGGCTCTTCCTCTTAGAGGTGGAGTAGGTCCCCTCTCCTCCTCAACGTCATTGTCCAAACTCGGGTGGCGGTAGGATGGGAGCGAGAGGGGCGGGGCCCAACTGTTGTTGTCGTAGCTGGTGAACAAAAGATGTTTGTTTGTTTTTTTGTGATTATTATATTTCCTGTGGTGTAGAATTTCACTTTATCTGTAACTGGACCTTGATACAACAGTTTTTAGTTTTTTACCCATGCCCTGTAATCACAGGAAAACTGAAATGGTGAAAATAGTTACATTTACACACAGTCAGACACTGCAGGATTTTATTCTTCCCACTTTTTTGAGACGCTTCTCCTTCCTCATAATTTGTCTGATCCACATTGTTCAAATTTCAACATATTCCAAATATTCACTCCATTCGGGCTTACATGTTATTTATTCAAAAAATTCACGGTTTTACCGTAGTTCAACCGTTCTCATTTATTCCCCATTCATTTCAAGCATGAGTACTCAATTTTTGAGTAGTCACCATTACCAATACGAAGTACTGATAGCAGTATTACTTTTGATAGATACAATCCATCCATCCATTTTCTGATCTGCTTGCCCCTCACAAGGGTCGCAGGGGTGCTGGAGCCTATCCCAGCTGGCTCTGGGCAGTACACCCTGGACTGGTTGCCAGCCAATCGCAGGGCACACAGAGACAAACATCCATCCACATGCACAAGCACACCTCGGGACAATTCGGAGCGCCCAATTAACCTGCCATGCTTGTCTTTGGAATGTGGGAAGAGACCGGTGACGCGCATGCGCAGAAGATCCCGCCATCTTGGATCGCTAGCTAATACTAATACTTTACCTCAGAGAAAATAATAAAACAGCTGTTTGTTCATTTTGGGAGTGAATGGAGTTGTCAGAAAGCTGGTTTGTAATCTATTAATAAAGTTTGGCTGACCTATCTGACTGTTTTGTTGACATTCCCTTTAGCGCAGCACCATCTAATGGATGCATAACATAACCCCAGCCTCTACTGTAGCGCCTTATATATGGAAAAAGTTTGAAAATATGTCATTCATTGAAGGTGCGCCTTATAATGAGGTGCGCCTTATAGTGAGGAAAATATGGTAAGACCCATATGTATCCTAAGATTAATTAAAAAACAAACAAAAAAACAAACAAAAAAAACACGTTATTGGGCGCAGTTATCTTCTGCCTTAAAATAAGGCTGCGTAACGGTCTTAATTATTTCAATCTATAAAGTGACAGTGTTGATCAAAATTAGCCTTTATTAGCACTGTCAAGCAGATTTAAGATTTCTTGTAGCTACTGCATCTCATTTGACGATTTTGAGTTAACTTACAAGAGATTGTTTAAACAAGAACGTTGCAATGCGAGGACACAGGTGGCGGAGATGTCAGATCTGTTACTATGTGTGCTTCGAAGTGTGCTTGTGGTTTCATGCTTGCGTGTGAGTCAACTGATGAGATACGAACGCTTCTTACCCTCCTCTGTGGCTTTCCTGGGGGTAATGGTCAAGGTCAACCTCCGTACCAGGCAGAGGGTGCATGGGTGGTGGAGGCAGGGGCATGTTAGCCCAACATGTCCCATTTGATTTAGGGGTCTTTGTTCCACCCTTCACCTTCTTTTTCTTCCCTACCTTTGCTCCTAAGGGTGGACAACAAGAGATGGGAGTGAAAGTCTTTTTGGAGCCATGCTAACAAATCCCTGTGTGCATACAAATATTACAGTATAGTAGAGCTGGGTATTGCCGCCAACCTCACGATACGATACGTATCACGATACAGGGGTCATTTTACGATACGTATCGCGATACATATGTATCCCAATACATGATCGTCAAGGCGATACGTATCCCGATATTTTACATTAATTGACTTGCATTTTACTTAACTGTCATATGACCAATGTTTTTGTTATAGTAGGTCTTGTGGTTTCCCACCTAGCGTGCCTGCTCTAAATCTGTACGCGCTGCAGAAGCAGGGAGCAGTTTTCACCGACACACCGGGAAAATGTATTAATAGGCATGAGCCGATATGACCAAAAATATCAAAGTATTAACTCTTTGACCGCCAAAAACGTTTAATAACGATCAGTAAAATCACGACGTATGCCGCCATAAACGTTAAATTACGTCAACTAAGTTTTTTATTTATTTATTTATTTTCTCAGTGCTATGTCTAAGTGCAGTGCTGCCTGGTAAATGGGTTGTGGAATAGTATAGTACAGATGCAGAAGTGTCTCGATTTTTCCAACCAACCTTTTGTATTCATCAACGCTCATTTTGTATGCTGATGGCGTATGATGACTTCAAAATGTTATGATATTTCTTAAATAGGCATCAAAACCTGAGGCAAAGCTCTTCCATGAGGCTTCTACTTTATCTCTGGTAGTCGTGACATTTAGCTGAGCACAAAGCTTATTGTGAATAGTACAAAAGCGCGCACGGAAATGCCTTATGATTGCACCAACTACGCAAATGCAGTTTATATAGATACATACATAACTCATAACGCCGATGCATTGCTAATCAAGTTAACCCAAAGAAATGCGTCATGATTGTATGACATTTCTGGGCTAGATAAGCTCCCAGGGTAGAACTCTGATGAAGACAGAAGAGTAATTAAGAACATTATCCTAAGGGTTCATTTGCAGTGAATATGTAAATAAATTTGCTATTTTTTTTATTTTGGTTGAGTTTGCCAACTCCCTTGCAGGAATTCGACTGTCACGCGATATTTTGTTCCTGGGCATTTTCCGTGTGTAATTCTCTCAAGCACTCGTGCACACAAACACAAATTTGTACCAGTGACAGGGCGTCTATCAGTTAGCGAGTATCCCAGGTTGGCTATCTCCTGCTGGGCCTGCAGAGAAGCCTTCCAGCGGGGATCTGGTCTGTCTACAGCCAACTCGTGGAAGCTGTTCGACTGGAGTATCTGGGTGGTGGCGTAGGGGGTGGGCTGGCTATCTTGCACTGGGCTGCTGTAACCGGCCTTCCCCATGAAGTCAATGCTGCTGTAGATGGCCCCATCTGACAGCATGGTGCCCGTCTTCTCCACCGCTGCAGATGGTAATACATCTGGGACAAAGGAGCGAGGTGTTACGGGGATCATCCCGAGATTAGATGACATGATCTGAAACAATCTTTAAGGTCATTAGCGCACCCTGCTGCTCTTGTTCTCCTCATTTGTTCAAAAAAACAGCTCATAAATAGACTTGATTTGAATGGAAGTGATGGTCGGCAACCATAATTAACATGCATCATGCTGAGGAAGCCCGGTGGAGTGTTCACACGATGATGCTTAGCCCTGCAGCTGACCAGACCTCTCCTGAGCTTGACAAACATGTAAACGCAGCACGCATGTAAGCCCTTATTAAACTCTCAAGCTCGCCACACAAAAGCAGAGCTTGAGAGGAAAAAAAAAAAAAAAAGGGGCCAAAAAGTCGATGTAATAGCACAAATTTAATCCCAAATATCAGGCTTGTCAAATCACATTAGCAAAGTATAGCCCTCAAAGGCACTTTTAATTTCTCTGCGTGTTTGTTTTAATGTCAGGCCTTGTCACTGTGAATAACAAATGAAGAACGTCAAAACTGTCGGACCAGGCGATGCTCGCTGCGACTCCCGTCAGCCAGCCATGTTTACCTCCTCGGCCAAAGTTACTGCTGCCTTTCGGACTTCCCAATCCTCCGTTTGCTGGAAGGCTTGTGGAGGGCCACGAGTCCGCCAGCCAGGGTAGTCCGGGGTCACCCGCTTTCAAAAGCCCTGGACGGCTAAAGGACGGATATTCAGAGAGACGCAGAGAAGATAATTAAGACATTCGCACATTAGAGGCATACACAGTAAAAACAGTTGGATTAAAATGAACCCAAATTGGATATAAGGGACCAATGCAACATTTTGGAGCATTCAAATAACCCAAAGAGTTGGGTCGAATGAATAACCTACACAACCCCGAAAATGTGGTTGCTTTGTGGGTTATTAAATTAATTCAAGGGAGTTATGTAAACCAAAAAGTTGGTTTGTTTCATTTTTGACCCAATTCAGTTGGGTTAGGGTAAACATTATTCACTTCCAGCCATTTTCACAGAAGCAATCCCGTTCGCTCCCGGCTGTTTTACTCAATTTTGACTGATTTTGCAAGGCCCACAGAATATTGTGTTCAATTGCTATAAAAGCATGGAACCTATCAAAAGAAAGAAAAACAAAACAAAAAAAACACGTATAAATACGTCTTTGGGACACTTAAAACATAAAAAAAAACTTATTTACACGTTATTGGGATCAAATGAGTTAATCAACAGATTGAATTGCTTCGTGGGCTACTAATTTAATTTGATTTAATTTCAGTCCATTTTTTTTTTTTTTTTTTTTTTTTTTACCCATTTCAAATGGGTTATTATATTAACCCAAATGAATGATTAACCCAAAATAACCCCCACAATTGGGGTGCTCTCTGGGTTATTAATTTAATATGACGGGCTAAATAACAAAAGTTGAGTCGGTTCGTTTTTGACCCAATTCAATTAGGTTATTTAATTAACCTAAGCAGTTGAATAGCCCACAAAGCACCCCAAAAATTGGACTTCTTTGTGGGTTATTCATTTATATTGACACAACTTTTTTGGGGGGTTAAATAACTCAAAATGTTGGGTCGATTAATTTTTGACCCATTTCAATAGGGTTATTCAATTAACCCAACACGTTGGTTCAAATGCATAATAACCTAAAAAATTGGGTTCCTTTGTGGATTATTAATTTAATTTTACCCAACCTTTTTTTTTCTCCTCTCTTTTTTTTTTTTTTTTTTTTTTACCAAAATAACTTAAGTTGGGTCATTTTTTTGTTTTTTTTTGTTTTCATTTTACAACTATTAAATAAAGTATACTATTAAATAAATATCCGCATGCATTTTAATAAGTGTTTTCCCTGCTGTGTTCCAAATAATGTGCACAAACTTGCGCTGAATAAATTTTCTACCATAGAAAAGCCTGAAGCACAAACAAGAGTTTAAAAAAAAAAAAAAAAAAAAAAAAAGGCAGGGCATAACATGGCAGGTCTATATATCAGACTTCTGCCTCCCCTTAAACTCCACAAGCCAAAACTCTCCCAGGAGAAACCAGGCGGGCCTGAATACACACTTAATCCGCTTTATAGCCTTAGCACAACAAAAATTTACATTTTAAATTGAGAATCATGGACCGCCTCTGGCAGCGCAACTACATGGTTGCCTCATCTCCATGGCAACAGAGACAGAAAAAAAAAAAGAAAAAAAAAAAGAAAAAAAAAAAAGACCATTAAGTGGTTCAGGAAATGCGCCGTTGAATTTGTCGTTGTGAAATACAGTTGTAATGTATAAAAGTGGTGATTTTTATTTATTTTTTTTTTTAAAGAAAATTTGTGAGAACAGACCATAATAATCTCAAAATTTGCATGCCTCGTGTTCTGGTTCCATGTTTACTTAATTCACTAGCACACGCAGGGAGTTTTCCACTGGGCCTGCCTCGCCAAGCACCATGGGAATTGTTTACAGCTGACTTGGTGATAGCTCAAAGGTGTTTAACAATTATATCAACAATTTCCATTGTGAAAGACACAAGCACATACATGCATTTGCATACATCAAAGAACTGTAACAACGCGTGTGCGCGCTTGTGTTTATTTTAGTCCATCATTTGCAACATTCACCATGGCTAAGGAATTAGCGGATTGTTTAGTAGGCACGGCCTTAATTGTGCTTTCTTATCTATTTTTTTTTTTCTGCTAAACTGATTTGCCTACTTTTTGGTGAATCGAAACGCTCATCATGAGACCTAATTTCAGATTTTTAGGAAGCATATAAATCTAATTAAGATTGAGATTGTGATTAAAAACCTTTCATTGTCATTACCGCATTTTTGCAGCCGTTACAAGTTGGCGTCTGCATTAAATCTAACAGAAGTTAATACTACTGTACAGCATTTGTGACAAAATGAAGATGTAGGCTACTTTCCTTTTTTTTTCATCTGGGGAATCAGACTGACAACCCTTTGGTGACAAGCCCCATTTTGAACATCATACAGGTTTGAGAGGTGAGTTCAGCACACTCATTGTTCTTTCAAACTTTTATGAACCAGCCCAAAGTCAAATAGGTTGACACTTTTTAAATTGCACATTCATCACCTATCCCCTCCTCTCATGACCTCTCCATTCGTCCTTACATTAGCAGCGAAGAAGAACAGCAGCCTGCCTGCATTAATTAGTAGCAATCATACGAAAAGAGTGATTGATGGTCGCCAAGTATACTCTACATCAGTGAAAATCATACGCCGGTGTGAGAAGGAAACATTGGAAAGTCTAATCAAATTGTAATTCAGGTTTCAGTTAAAGCATTAAAATGAGTACCGTATTTTCCGCACTATTAGGCGCACCACATTATAAGGCGCACCTTCAATGTATGTCATATTTTCAAACTTTTTTCATATATAAGGTGCTACAGTAGAGGCCGGGGTTACCTTATGCATCCATTAGATGGTGCTGCGCTAAAGGGAATGTCAACAAAACAGTCAGATAGGTCAGTCAAACTTTATTAATAGATTACAAACCAGCTTTCTAACAACTCCAGTCACTCCCAAAATGAATAAACAGCTGTTTTATTATTTTCTCTGAGGTAAAGTATTAGTATTAGCTAGCGATCCAAGATGGCGGGATCTTCTGCCGATCGTGCAGGGTCACCGATAGCGTCTTGACAGCGAGACCTGTTGCGGCTCAATATTGATCCATATATAAGGCGCACTGGATTATAAGGTGCATGGTCAGCTTTTGAAAAAATTGAAGGCTTTTAGGTGCGCCTTATAGTGCGGAAAATACGGTACTTATTTAGATGGTAGACCAAGTTTTTTTTTTTTTTTTTTTTTTTTTTTTTTTAATTCTAGAAAATAAAAACAACTCTTACCTTCCATTTCTGATCAGACCTCTGTCTCTTTGGAATGTGACTTAAAATAAAGAGGAAAATACAAGACAATTTGACATTAGCATAAAAAAATCTCTATTGCTGCCATTTTAAATAGGAAGCTAAATTGCGAATGCGTATTTTAAAAGCATACCTGCTCGGGTAAAAGTGAAGGATTGAACTGCAATGACAAAATGAGAATAATCCATGTTAGAAAGAGAAAAATGATTCGGCCATATGAACAGTAAACATATTTATTGTAGTTTTTGAGGGATTTCCGTGTGTCTGTGCATTGTTATGATTAATCACATTTACTCCAAGATAAAGTATGACATCTCATTTAGATGAAGTAGTCCTGTTGACGTGTGAATAATTGATTAATGTCATCTGGCAAAAATGCAATTACACGTTTCTATAAAAGCATACATATAGTGGTTAGCATGAGTAGCTAGCATGGACACATTCATTACAGCACGTTTTTGGTTGTACAACATTTTTTTTAATGTATTTGTTGAAAAGGGATCAGAGATGCAGCACTCAATCATGTAAATCCCTCTTAAACCTGAAAACCAAGTGACCGGGAATACAAATTATGATAATGGACGTAGCCCACAGCTCGCCATGAGGCTAAAAATATACATTTCATCCTTAAATCTTGATGTGCTTCACGTTACTGTGCAAACAACACTGTCAAAGGTCTGATAATGGGAGGTGATGTTAAATTACTTATCTCCCATGAATGTATGACAGCGCTGAAGCACGCCGCCGATGGAGCGTGGCACATTTGACGCACACCAATGCACAGTGGATAAAAGTAAATACAGCCTATTTCCACCAGTGTTGAATATATTTATATCATTCTGCCTTTTTAGCCAGCTCAAATTGAGTCAAATCTGTGATGACATCAAAGTCTCATTGGGCCGAGAGACCAAATGTGCTTTGAGATTCGGTATTGATGCAGAACCTTGTAAATAGATTTTTACCTGCGTAGTTGCTGAGTCCTTTCCTCTTTTTTCTCCTCCAGTACAGCCAGGCACTGAAGCCCATGAGAACAATCCAACAGGCTCCGCCCAAACCGGCGATGAAGGCCGGCTGTTTCACCACATCTGAGATGCTATTGTTGCCCTCCGATCCCGTCATCACGTCCCTCTGCTCTGCACCTGGGGACCCCCGATGCACAAATGGAACCACAGGGAAAGGAGAAATATTTAAAAAATGTGAGGTTTGATTACGCTTCATAAGATTTATAAGCATTGCTTCAGCCTGTGCCTGTTTGATGGCAATTAGTATGTTTGATGGGACAAACAAATAAAAATATACAAATAAAATGTGGGAAGTGCACTTTGTGAATTGTGTCTAAAATAGCTACAAATATTGTTTTATTATTTTTGTAGTGTATTATTTTTATTTGTATTCATTTTATTATTTTTATTTTTAATACTGGTATATGTGTTTGGGATTATTTATGTACTATATTTACAGTTTCATGTCGTTAAATTTATTACATTATATGATACATAGTTGGGCCCAAAAATATTTGGACAGTGACACAAGTTTTGCTATTTTAGCTGACAAAAACATATCCAGGATACAATCATATAATCAATATAGAATTAAAGTGCAGACTCTCTGTTTTAATTTGAGAATATTGACATCCAAATTGGAGCAGCTCTTTCAAATGTAGCTGTCTCTTTTTCAGGGGACCAAAAGTAATTGGACAAATTGACTCAGAAGGCTGCAAAAAAAAAATAAAAAAAAATAAAAACATGTCCACTTCCCTCATTAACCTGTCATCAAATACGCAGTTAAAAGGTCTGGAGTTGATTCTAGGTGTGGCGTTTGCATTTGGAAGCTGTTGCTGTGAACAAACGACATGTTAAAGGAGCTCTCAATAGGGGTGAAACAGACCATTCTGAGGCTGACAAAAAGATTTGTATGAAAATGTATTATTATCTTATAACTGTGAGCCACTGTATGTAACAAACAGGTTTAACAACATTTTTCATGTTTGAACAGCATTGAAATAAAATGTTAAGGCTAAATGTGCCATTAACACATTCACTGCCAGCCCAGCGAAAATGCATTATTTGACGTCTTTTTCCGTCAATGGCAGTCAATGAGTTAATATAACATTCTTCCATGCTTAAGGTGTGAAAGTTAGACGTTTTGTTGAATATTTTTCCATCAAAAATGGATGTTAAAAAAAATCGATTCGGCTGCCTATTGAATCGATTCGAGAATTGCGTGCCGTAGTATCGCGATATATTGCCGAATCGATTTTTTTAACACCCCTACTATACGGTATATAATGCTCACATTCATGTTTGTGGAATGTTGGGAAGACACCTGAGTAGTACAAGTTAAAATTTTTATGTAGGATCTCATTGGATTTTGGAATTGATCCTGATGAGGTACGTGCATGAATATCACATCACTAACAAAACTGTCAACAAACTCGGAGCCTTGGAAAACTAAACATCTAAAATAACTACATAAAGATAAATAACTCAAATAAACGGCATGAGTGCACCCAACATATAGGCAGAGTTAATCAATTCAGCAGCGCACTTATCAAGTTGAGCCTAAAAGACACGAGATTGACAGAGCAGCTCTGACAGAGTTTGATTTTCTGTTGCAGCTACTGTGCTGTGAAATTAGATTCACAGTCTCCGGCAGGAACCCCCCCCCCCCCCAATCCTGACACACACACACACATTCGCGCGCACGCACACAAACACACACACGTCATTAAGCTGCAGCCCACAGGCCTGTGTTTCCTTTTCCCTGTCTGTTAAGGCTGTTATTATTTATCAGTCAAAAAGTCATAGATGAGGAGCATCTGTCCTGGGCTCCAATATTGACTCTGGGCTTATATACTCGGAGCATCCTTTTGCTATTTTATAAGAAGCGATAGGCTGATAAGCTACAGCGCAAAAAAAAAAAAAAAAAAAATCTACTTTGTTAGTGACTGCAAACCCATATATTGAAGTGGATTATTGATATGGCTAACAGTACTTGGCAGTGTTACCAAACACTACATGTAATGAACCATTATTGATTTTTTTTAGTAGATCTCTACAGTGTAAAGAGCAATCTTATTTCTGCAGGGTGCTAAATTGATAAATCATTTTCTCAGACCCCAAACTGTGATGGACACCTTGGTCTCCCCCATTATTAGGTCATTTCATCCCGACTTCGGGTTTGCGTGTGCGTTCGAGTGGATTACCCAAGGTGATAAGCTGCGGCGCGCTCTTGACCCCCACCCCCGCGCTGGTGCTTGCAGCGACCTCCACGTGGTACTGCACTCCAGCCTGCAGACCCCCGACAACCACCGAACGGATGGTTGCGTCCACAGACTTATTGACGTGAAACTGGGTTTCGTTAGCCAAACACCAGATCTGACAAAGGCAAACAGGTTGACAGGATCCATTTGAAGGGTTACGCAGGATATTCAAATGTACAGTATAGGGATGTTTTTTTTTTTGTCAAGTCTACCTTGTATTCCTGGATGATGCCGTTCTGTTGGTCGGAGGGCGGAGGGTCCCATGACACGCTGATGGAGGTGCTATTATTGCTTCCTACCGTCAACACGGCCACTTGCTGTGGGGGTGCACTTGGTGCTAATAAGGTCACATAAGGAAACAAAAGAAAGATGAAGGCAAAAGCTTAAAAAAAAAAATTCAGTGAAGACAAACAATCGCAAGACTCCAAGCAAATAATTCACCGAAAAGTAAATAGAAATGGTGATTGTGCTTTATCTTTTTAGCCATGCAATGCCTCGCAAGGAAAATTCAAATTAATTCTTACATGTAGCGACCTGGCCTGTTGACCCACATGGGCAGACTGGAGATATAATGAGAACGTGGGCAGCAGGGCTCCAATGCTATAATCTATGCAATTTACCACAATATCTTCTCAGAATGGACTACTAAACTGCTTGGGGCCCACACTTTCCATTAAACCCTTTTGTATTGCTCCAAACCGTGTTGGGCAAAATGATTAGCTGGAACCCAATTAAAAAGATAGAACATAATAATAGGCTACTATCTGTAGGCAATGAATTGATATGTACAACATTGCAGAGATGTGCAAAGTAGGTGGGCCGTGATGTGATTGTACCTGGTTACATGGCAAAATGCTCACTGTGAGTTTGACAATTTCAGACCAAGAATGTCACAATGAGTCTGTTTGACACAGGAATTGGTGGTTCATCCATCATGGTTTCCATATTGGAATTAACTGCTATTTATATCGCACCATTTTAGCTATAGTGCCCAAAACGCTTTCCAAAGCCTCACGTTCACCCATTCACACACCAGTGGCCGGCTGCTACCATGCAGGGCGCTGCCAGGTCCACTGGGAACAAATCAGGGTTCAGCGTTATGCTCAAGGACATTTCGACGAGGTCAGCAGGTGTGAGGATCGAACCCACAACGTCACGAATGGGAGATGACAACTGAGTCAAACCGCCACATTTATGTTAATAGTTAGTTAGCTTGAACTCAAACTGTTCAGCAGTATGTTCTAAATGAAGCCCAGCATGGCAGTATATCAAACCTCAGATTTTAACTAGTTAGCATCTTCAGCTAGTGAGCAATAACTTTAGGATACCGCACGGCTAGCTAGCATTAGCTAACTCCTCAGCTCCTCCTCAGCTAGTTAGCTTTAGCTTTAGGATACAACACGTCCTCGGTGTGGCACATACAAACCAGGCATATTGTTATAGCAGTGAAACAACATTTTATCACATTTTCCAATCAAAAATAATCCTGACAAATCAAATTACAATCAACCGCAACAATCAACAATTGATCGGAATCAGCCATTTTTGTTGTTTACATTTGTATTGAGCACTTTGAGTGGGATGAATCCGACATCAAACCTCCCTTGAATACAGCATAAGACCGCCATTTGTACATTTATGTCAATAGTTAGCTTGAACTCAAACTGCTCAGCAGTATGTTCTAAATGAAGCCCAGCACGGCAGTGTATCAAACCTCAGATTTTACCGAGTTAGCGTCTTCAGCTAGTGAGCAATAACTTTAGGATACCGCACGGCTAGCTAGCATTAGCTAACTCCTCAGCTCCTCCTCAGCTAGTTAGCTTTAGCTTTAGGATACAACATGTCCTCTGTGTGGAGCATACAAACCAGACATAAAGCAACATTTTATCACATTTTCAAATCAAAATAATCCTTACAAATCAAATTATAATCAACCGCAACAATCAACAATTGATCGGAATCAGCCATTTTTGTTGTTTACATTTGTATTGAGCGCTTTGAGTGCAGAACTGCGAGTGGGATGAATCCGACATCAAACCTTCCTTGAATGCAGCATAAAACCGCCATTTTGACTTGTAATATAAGATCGGAATTATGAATAGGCGCAATAGGCGACTTGGATTCTACCGTTGCCCAAAATATGAAATATGATCCTGCTTAAAGTAAGCCATTTCAAAGTAAAAAGTAAAACTTTTTGACATTTTTAAGAGTTGAAACAACGCCTGCACTTTCCAATTCAATAGTTTATGCTTTACCATTTTAATTAAAATTTATTATTGATCTGTTGGATGATGATGTGTAACCCCCCCCCCCCGGAAAGATGCGAATCAATTCTAATGCTACTTGCTGAAGTTATCGTGAATGGCTAGATGCAATATGCGGTTCGTGTCCGTGCCTGCAAATAAATACACAGCTGATACTTCAATCTAAATGATGCATGGCACAGTGCATCCCAATCAAACCGTACCCATTGTGCCACTAGAACAAAATGTGCTAAAGCTGCTTAATTTGCCGCTTTGCAGGATGCAATCTGGTAAACATAACTTGCTCCGCTAATGAGCCCATCGCGTAAGCTACTTGAGACATGAATTAGCAAACGCCCCCCGCCCCCACATGTGGCGTTTGTGATGTTAATGGGGAGCATCACAATTGTCTCCCTTCTTCGCTGCCAACATCAGCCACATGGCAGTCATATATTTGAATTTTAACTTTGGACACCTGACCATGTGCTTGCTCTGTTAGTCCTCAGAGCCCCCCCTGCAAGGTTCCACAAATGCAGTGTGCTTTTGAGTATCTGCCTGTGGCAGATAATAAATGTTTTCTTCAAATTTCTGCTGTGCAATCCATTTCTGGCTGTAGATTAATGGACATTCTTTTCTGTTCCCTAATACCTTTTTTCCAGGATCCCAAGGAACTAAAATTGCTACCTCAGTTGGAAAAATCCTCCAGTAATCCTGTGTGGCCATTTTAATTGGGCTCCAGTGAGGTAAGTTTTCTTTGCAGACACGCGTGTTGAAAATCCCAGATAGACCCTCTCTCATGTGTTGCCATGAAACAGAAATTCTGCAAGTTGGAGATTTCTTTCACATCAACGGCCTTATCTTGACGAGCTCTCGGTGCGAGCTGGACCCCTGCCCGGTTCGGCTGATGCCGCACCTGGCCAGGTTGCAATTACATTTGGCGATACACCGCCTATCGTCGCGCCCAGCAGAAAAGCCAGCTTGTAGATCTGCTGCCAGATTTGTCCCCTGGAAATAACACCGCTTTTTATTTGATCGAGCATTAACTACCGCAAATAAATATTTGGGCAAAACAAAATGTGACTGAAAGCACCTTCCAGGGTATTTCTCCTCAATATCCTGTCTAGAGCCAGTTCAGTTATCGAATATGCTGATCTTTTTACATGGGGAAACGTTTTGATTGGATTCTCGCCTCAGGATTGTCAGCTATCATTTTCCAGCATCAAGTCGCCATTAATCTTAACAACCTGAGCTAAATCGCTTTGCTGATTAAGAGGAGTGTGATATGGCGAAAGACTGATGGAGCTTGCGGGACGACCTTGGGCCTGGATTAAAAACAAAACAAAAAACAAAACGCACACAAAGTTTAATATGTGTTTGTGTATGTGTTAGTGAAGAGTGGGTCATGTCAAGCAGGTCTAGTATTGGTTTGTAGCAGACATATGACAGCAGGGGTCCAAAAAGAAGCAACTACAAATTTGAGCCAATATCAAAGGCTGCAGTTTAAGCCCCCCACCCACCTCGAATGCCCACCCATCCCCCCCTCGTCTGCCAAACCACAGAGCTCTGCGCTTGTCACGGAACCCTGACTGTGCTGCCTGTTTTAACATACTGTGCACATGGCACAAAATCCACATGGATCCGTGGGTGGCTGTGCTTCAGATACCGTTATCTATCACCACCTTCATTTAGAACCATTTAACTCATTTACTCCCAATAAACGTGTAAATACGTTTTTGTTTTAATGTTCTAAGTGTACCAAAGACGTATTTATACGTTTTTTTTTTGTTTTTGTTTTTTTTTTTTTTATGCTAGAGCATACAGAAGGCTTTGATGCTCTCAACTGCAAAGAATGGTTGCAGAAATGGTAGTTGTTACACAAACGGCCAGCAGGTGGCAGCAGAGCAAAGGAGATCAACCAGGGCCATGTAGAAAAAAAGCTAAATTACTTACAATTTTGAATAGATATGTGAAAACTGATGAAACTTAGCTCTCTTCTAATGCTAATTGCTGCAAAACGGAATCAGATAGAAACATACTTTTGGGATTGCTTCTGTGAAAATGGCTGGGAGTGAATGAGTTTTAAACAGAAATCATTTTCCACGCACGGACATAATGAACTCTACATTATTCCTGCAACATTAAGTCCAAAGAGGATCTGCTATTATTAAAATTGTTTACCTTCTTCCATCGTCCGTGCTGTCATGGATTCACTGTCGGCTCCCTGAAACTCATTAAAGTACGGCCGCACTTTGATCTCATAGACAATTCCTTTCTTCAGGCCCAAAAGAGTCATGTCCCTCTGTGAGGAGACTTTTAAATCCTGAATCTGCCACGGTCCTGGAGAGGGCAGCCCTGATGTCTGCCGGTACAGAACTCGATAGCCTTGAATAAATCGCGATGGATTGTCCACCTGAGAGGACAGAATAGTCAGTATATGAGAGGAGCCATTCAACCTGTATAGCTTTGGAGGTTTTTGATTAGAATTCAGTTTGTGCCCTTTGTTGCATTTATTAAATTTTAATTAGGATTCAAGAAGCAATTGTTGTAGGGAATTTGCAAATGGTGGAAAAATAACTGATTAGAGCCATAACAGCTCGTTATTTTTTTCTTTTAATTGGTGGAGGCAGAGTAAAGAAAAGTAACCGTGTATGATCAATTAGTCATACGTTACAGTACTGTTTTGCTTTCAATAATGCTTATTATTCACAGAATTTCTTTTTATTTCCTTCATTAGCATTCTGCTATTAGCATTCGGCTATTAGCATTCCCACGCAATTTCTCCAGAAATTGCTTAGTCCAATTATTATTATTATTATTATTATTATTATTATTATTATTATTATTATTATTGTATTTGATAATCTCTTGCAATGTTGGGTGTTCTTTGTTTGCAAGTCTGCTTGTTTATTTGTATGACTTTCATTCTTTTCATTCATATGTTGAAAAATGGTCAAATAAAAAGTTACAAAAAAAAAAAAAATGAATTTGACACTCCTGTGAAGGAAACAGTATCCGAACTGTGAGTACTTACAGTCCATGTGACTTGCACCGAAGTGGAGCTGAGAACGACGGGGTTATGCATGCTGACCACCACATCCCCTAACTCCTTTTGTACATGACGATGGTCCACTCCCTGTGCAGTGGGACTAATGTCTAAAATTACAAGAAAGCGCAAGCAATTGAAATTAAACTGTAATGCTTATCTCAAAGAATTAGAGATGATCTCATCGAGTTTTCTTTCCTGGTACCTTGTGTCCGCACAGGCTCAGACATGGGGCTCGGGTCTCCGAGCCCTTGAACACTGACCGCCCTGATAATGAACAGGTAGACAGTATTGGGTCGTAGGTCAGTGACGGTGAACTCTGTGGTCCTCACATGGTCTGCCACAGTCTGCCAGCTGTTACTTACGGACTGACTGTTTGGAAAAGCAAGAAGATTTTCCATGAGCTGCAAACAATCCTTTTTTTTTGTTCGTATACTAGACAGAAGATTGAAGCGGACACCAAAGGGCAGGTAGACTAAACAAAAATAATGGTGGTGGGGAAAATGATCCTGTCAAATAAAAAGACTGAAAATATTTCCTTTCCTCATCACAGGGCAAACTCTGTAATAAAGATGAAACAGCTTTGTAGTCTTCTTGTCAGGAATTTAACTAAATAAAAAAAATAAATAAAAAAAATAAAAAAATACTTGTCACGTACGGATTAAAGTGATCCTTAAATGCCAAACAATTATCATTCAAATTTAACTTCCAGAAGTAAATGCCACTTTTGTTTAATACTTACTGTAAAATGTTTGGCTACTTGAAATATTATTTAGTTTGCTTTTAAAAAACATCCCCCCCCCCTCCCATCTGCTTTCTTTTTTTTGGGGTCACTAAACATGGCTCGAGGCCATGGGTCACAGACGTACCCGAAGGCCTCAATGACATAGGAGGACACCGGGGAGCCAGCCTCTGGCCCCGGTTCCCATGACAACGAAATGCTGCTCTTGGTGACATCAGTGACCTCTGGCTTGGAGGGCGGCCCTGGTAGGGCTGTCAGGTTGTTAGACAGGAAGTCAATGGGGTCAGTTGAATCTGTCAGAGAAATAAATATAATATGAATACCACAGTGAAGAGAAATATGCAAATGAGGCAAAGTTACATCGCAACTCCTTCACGGGAGTTGAACATTTACTGTTGCCTACCTGTGATGTCCAAGTAAGCACTCCATGATGTTTCTCCACTGGAGCTGGTTGCTACACATGTGTACAAGCCTGAATCAGACAGCTGAAAAAAGAAACAGGATTGAAATTGTGACAAACAGTATGAAGCAAGAAAATATAAGCATTATAGCCTACATACTATCTATATCACTATAATTTCAAAACGCCCTGTTATGCCCAATTCTGCCTGTGCAAAAAAAAGTATCACAATAAAGAAAACTCCACCCATGTGCACAGTTAGAACGTGCTTTGTGGTAGACCTGTGCTGAGCATGAAAACAAGGCCCCCCTTTTTAATGTTTTAAGTGTCCCAAAGACGTATTTATACGTTTGTTTGTTTTTTATTTTATTTTTTATTTTTTATGCTAGAGCATACAGAAGGCTTTGATGCAGCCTCTCAACAGCAAAGAACGGTTACAGAAATGGTAGTTATTACACAAACGGCCGGCAGGTGGCAGCAGAGGAAATGAGATCAACCAGGGCCATGTTGAAAAAAAGTTCAGTTACTCACAATTTTAAATAGATTTGTGAAAACTGATGAAACTTAGCTCTCTTCTAATGCTAATTGTGGCAAAATGGAAACAGATGGAAATATACTTTTTTTTCCTGATGAAAGAAGAGACTTTAACCTATTTTTTTTTTTATAGGTTCCATCTTTTTATAGCAATAAAACACAATATTCTGTGGGCCTTGCAAAATCAGTCAAAATCCGGTAAAACAGCCGGGAGCGAATGGGATTCTGTGAAAATGGCTGGGAGCGAATTAGTTTACTAACCTTGTTGGATGTTCTGAACCTAACCACTTTCATTCACTGAACACTTTGTTCTAAAATAAAATGATTTTTTTTTTTTTCAAAAACTTAAGACATGAATAGGCTTGAGAATTAGATACAATGAAAACAGTAGAGGCCCCAGAATTGAACCCTGTGGAACACCATATGTTCCATTATAAATATGAATTGATGTTGTACATATTCATCCCACCACTTTGATTTTTGATTTCTATAGTTAGTATGACGGTGTGTCCGAACCTCCGCCGAATCCCTGAGACGGACTTTCAGAACCCCTGGGGTTCGATCGAACTCAGGTGGTAGTTTTCAATGATATTTTCCGTAAAAAAAATACAAAAATAAAACATGGGTGGCAATGACCTCTGTAGTAGAGGTAACAATTTCAAGCAATATTAGTTGCACAGCAGTGAACATGTCTCAGTATTCGTTGCCCTTTCAAACTGCAAAAAAGCATAGCTTTCAGTCACGTCGGTGTGGGAGCGTGAATCCAATAGTCTTTGCAACTGTGATCCCAGATGGTTGCTACAAGCTCTTGCGTCAGTCTGGGCTTTTGAAGGAGGTTTGCAGCTAGTAGTACAGTAAAAATGCATTAACCTTCACTGGCCTGCATTTGGCTCGAGACAAGCTTGAGAGTGGATGAGCGAAAACCTTAAAGCCGCCCAATGAAAAAAAAAAAAAAAAAAAAAAAAAAGAAGAGCCCCAGTAAAAGCTGACATTAATTTCCTTAATTGATTTCCTCCAATAATAGTCGTCCTCCATTCCCAGAACCATCAACATTATCATCAGGAGTGCTGACACGGGAAATACTGAAGCAGTGATATGATCTTGTTCATAATGGCAAAGCCTCAGGGACCACAGGCTGTTGGGCTCATTCTCAAGAGATAGTGGAGGTGAGCGACATAGGCGGAGATCTCTGACACAGAGACAGGACCCTGCATATTTAAGTCCCTCCATTATATTAGCGCCATCAGAATGACTTGAACAGTCCCTGTCCTCGAGTCCTTGAATCAGACCACAGAATCTGGCAGCCTCGAACAACTTATTTACGCTCTACTCATCTTTTTAGATGACACCATTGTTCATCTGTTTTCCACCGTCATCGGTCATTAAATTTCGTCTAAAAATTACAACGGAAGTGTTACATTGTGATATGTTATCTTAAACAGAAGATGACTCAAGATCACAAGCACCAGAACATCTAAAGCAGCAGAATGGTTAGAGCCAGTCTGCCGAGGCCGCCTGTGAAGAAATTATCGCAAAATTGACCACACACGTACTCAGCAATCTTCCACTCACATGCACACACGTAGACAAACAAGTACACTGTGTTCCAACTATGCCTTGCATTTGCATTTTTAGGGTTGGAACACCCATGGAACTAGGGGCGTGAAAACCAAATAAAAAGAGAGGGTGAGGAGGGGATTTTTTTTTTTTTTCAGGGAATGCAGTAGTGAATTTTATCAGTCAGTTCTTCTCCTCTCTCCTTGCGAAGTTTGAACTGAGTGTCTTCTCTCCTTTTTGTGTCGTGTTTAATAGATGTCAAACGGGTAAACCTGACAATGATTTAACCCAAATTGACATGACTGCGAATTGTCGAATGGCCTTCTGTCATTATTGACAACTTCTGTCTCTACTTAGGCGGTCGCCCACCTTTTCGGCAAAGTGCTTTATGGCGTGAAATCTCGTAAAAAATACACGGACTGAGAAGGACCGTCTGTACTGTCCCGGTTCAACTGTCGAAAACCTGCCTCAATCGGTGTATTTTTACGAGACGGAAATGCCCAGCTCTGGTTATTGATTTCAGTCCCTGAACTTTATCAGGTTGAAATTATTTTTTTCCGCGAGACTCGCAAGATCAGCAAATATCGTATGGAAACTTCACTTGATTGCATTTTATCTCATCATCAATGCATCTATAAAATGTTGAATTTATAAAGCTGGAAACTACATTGTTTTGTAATGAAGAGATTCACGAGGAAACTTTCTTTCCCCAAAATTAATCTTTCATCCCTTATAGTGACACAGTAAATGTGTGTTGAGAAAATTAATGATTTCTCACGCTTTGTAAATATAATGTAGATATTGTCATTTTTCGGAAGCTGGTGTCACATGCCTCTTACAAACTGTACATTGAATTTATGGTTTAATTGTGTCAGTAAATTAAGAGTGAACATGAGAATTTATGACATACAGTTCCGTGTACTATAAATCCAGCTCAAATGTCCTTTTTTCTACATCTAATTTCATTATTAGAAACAGCTCGCAGCATGATCCACAATATTTTTATGCCACAACAACAACAACAAATATACTGTTTCTGACAGTCTCAATCAAAACATTATTGACTTTGTAAAAGCAGTCTGAGTTCAGTATATGATAACTCAAGAGTTTACTCAATTATAGTCGAAATGCAAATAATGTCGAAATAATGAGGTCAAATGATTCACCACAGCTCACCTTGGCACTCTGGATTTGAAGGCTGCCATGTTCCAGCAGGGAAAACCGTGCGTCTTTTCCAAGCAGACCGATCCCGTTCTTTCGCCAGGTAATTGTGGGCTGTGGGTCCCCAGAAGCCTGACACCTGAGAACCGTCACACTGCCTAATGCCTGGGTTTGGTTGTAAGGGCCCTGACGGATGATTGGAGGTGGGCGGTCCTTCAGGGCTGAGGATAATAATGAAGGGAAATAAGTTATCCTAATTGAAAGCTTTCTTGAACTATAATTTTGATGGCACAGTCTTGGCATCAGGTGGTGACTCGCTATTCTCGAAAATAACAAAATCTTGCCCTTTTTTTGCCAGAAATAACATGACCTTATCTGTGGGTGCTAATTAGCGATTGCAATAATTGCAGTTCAAGTATGTTAAAACTCAATCTGATGGATTTGTTTGAAGAGGAAGCAACTGTTTTGAGCCTTTTCCAGAGTGGAACAGTGCGCTCATGGCACTGCATCACACCTTTCAGTTTTAATTACTAGGTGAGGATTAATGATGCTTAACCCGTGGTGTTAATTACCGTACCTTCTTTAGAACGCCTTTCAACACACCCATACCCGTTGGTTGAAGCCTACAATGACTCCCCCCCCCCCGGCGTTTTTCTCCGATCCACCACCACAAATTAAACTCTTAAATTAGCATGCCAAGGAGGACAAAAATGCATCTCTTTAAAAGCTTTTTAAAGTATGTTATATCATCCAGAAAACAGCTTCTGCACTCTGCAACAGTAATTTCTGAAGCTCTCTCCAGGCCTTGTAACAACTCCCGGGCTTCCAATTTTCACGCTGCCGCTTCAACTGTTATCAGGTCTGTCTCCGTATTCACAAGTGTTTACAACAGGTTTCCTTTGCTTTTTATTTTTTATTTTTTTTAACATAATGTCTGCAAAAGCAGTACATGCACACCCGGATATGGTGCAATTATTATCGTTTCACACCATTTAAAACAATAAGTATATATTTGGCAATAATTAAATGATAATATAATTTAATGCTCCACCGACCCGTCACATATGCCAACAATTGATTAACTCCTCGATTCAGGCAGACTTTCTAATCTATACACGTGTTACTGCTTAACTCTGCATTTGAATGAACAGTGTGAGGGATTAAATATGGTGATTAAATTGAAACACAGAGTGACAGTGACATTGCTTGTCGTTAGTTGGCTGTTTTGGACATTAACGTTACAACTCACATACATGTTGAATGACAGTAATTGGTCCTCGCCTCAGTGTTTTTTTTGTTTTTTGTTTTTTTTAAACTATGAAAGAAAATACGTAAACATGTTTACAGTACGGCAATTCAGGAGATATCTAGAGCATTTGTGGAGTGTGACATCTCACCCTTTAAATCTGTGGACGTACACAAAGATAATACAGGGAGTGGTAATTTTGCAAGCTGACTAGTTTGGGAGTGTGTATGTGCACTGTAAAAAAAACAAAAAACAAAAAAAAAACAGCAAGACTGGCATGACTCAGGTGGTAGAGTGCCTGTCTCCCAAGCTGTATTATCTGTAAAAATAAATAAATAAATAAATATATCTATATATATATATATATATATATATATATATATCCAATGTGATGTCATCAATTCTAAAGTATTTGTATACTCTAGCTAAAATGCATCATTGGAATTTTTTAAACTGACGACGTCTTTCTTATACTCCATTTGACATCACCCATATGCTGTTTATCTACATTGAAATCACTCCTGCATGCTTCATTCTGTCTCTCTCCAAATGTATTAAAAAGACACCAATGCGAAGAAGGACATCAACAGCACCGAGAAGGAAACGGCTTAGCACTTAACGCTGACATTAAAGATTTGTCTCAAAAGTCTAAATGCGTCCGTTCCATCAAGGAGAGTTTTATTTTATGTGTTTTCAGACCACTTACATTCATCACCAGCGGAAGGTTGTAAAAATAATAATTGCCGGTGACTGCTTGGCATTTGCAGCACGAAAACGGAGGCTTGCGAATAAAAAATGTGGGCAGCCTGAAATAATCAATTATGTAAACAGGGCTTCAAGTTGATCCGTTTATGTATTTTATGTGATTTTAAAGCTCATTTTACCGCGTGGCATTGCTAAAACACAATGTTAAGGGATTAAATAAATAGACATAAGCACCGCTGACTGGATGGATGGTTTTGTGTTGTATTGCTGGTAAATTTTGTGTAAAAAAAAACAATAAAATAAATAAATAATTTAAAACAGACGTATTGTTTGGGGAAATGCAAAATGCCAACTCTTTGTTGTGTTTGTTGTGTTGATTAACTTTGATGTGTTGGATGAAGTGGGTGCGCATGCTTTGGTCTGCTTACTTACCGTCTGCCACCTCCAGCTGGGCTTTGGCCAAGATGCTGCCTGCGACAGTGAGGGCCTGGCAGATATAATAGCCCGCGTCTGAACGCTGTACTGATGAAATGCTCAACTCTCCATTCACAGACACGGACACGCGACTGTCGCCCTGCGTTGGCTGGCTGGGAAACAGGAGATCCTACAAGGGGGTGAAAATGGAAAATAAAACTCCGAAGTGAAGGCGCCCATTGTTTTGGATCTGTAAAATTTGCATTTTGTTATACGGGGGGAAAAAAAAAATCACAATACTATCAGGACTGGAATGACACAAATCCACATTGTTTACATTCAAAATATTCTTCGGAAACAGTCATACAGCCTTTCTTACAAGAAATGTGTAAAAAAAAAAAAAATCATTTGTGTGTATTTCAAGGACTAAATTGGCCAAACTAGTTAATAATATGAACATTTTAGTACTCAACCTTCCATACAATTTTCAACTAAATTTTTTATACTATTTATAAGTACACTTTCAAAAGTCCTATTTTTTGCATACTTTCCACACTCTACTATTTAAGACCATCAAACAAATTTAAATATCGTTCAAAGATAACCTTCGTAAATATAAAACATTTTTTAAATGGGGATTTTTTTTATTTATTTATTTTTTTAATACGGAAGCATGTAGCCAGGTTGGATTAAACATTTTTGACTGCCGTGTACGTTCAAATAAATTTAAAAGTATGTTCAAACGTATTTGTGAATATGTTCAAACGTACTCGCGAATACATTCGAACGTACTCGCAAATACGTTTGGACAAAATTGCGAGTACATTTGAACCTATTAAATATTATATAATAAAGTATTACTTGCGCATTCACAATTTATTTTTATTTATTTATTGATTTATAGCATTTTTAGCTAATAGGTTTGGCATTTTTCCTCCCATAATGAGTATGGACTTGCGCATGTGCAAGTCAGACCCCGTGGCATTATGGGAAAACATACTGTTTGTAGCATTTAGCCTCAAGTATATTCTAACGTACTCGCGAGTATGTTCGAACATACTTGGAAGTATGTTTGAATGTATTTGCGGAAAATGAATACCGTATTTTCCGCACTATAAGGCGCACCTAAAAACCTTCAATTTTTTTCAAAAGCCGACCATGCGCCTCATAATCCAGCGCGCCTTATATATGGATCAATATTGAGCCGCAACAGGTCTCGCTGTCAAGACGCTATCGGTGACCCTGCACGATCGGCAGAAGATCCCGCCATCTTGGATCGCTAGCTAATACTAATACTTTACCTCAGAGAAAATAATAAAACAGCTGTTTATTCATTTTGGGAGTGAATGGAGTTGTCAGAAAGCTGGTTTGTAATCTATTAATAAAGTTTGACTGACCTGTTTTGTTGACATTCCCTTTAGCGCAGCACCAGCTAATGGATGCATAACGCAACCCCAGCCTCTACTGTAGCGCCTTATATATGGAAAACGTTTTAAAATATGTCATTCATTGAAGGTGCGCCTTATATACGGAAAAAGTTTTAAAATATGTCATTCATTGAAGGTGCGCCTTATATACGGAAAAAGTTTTAAAATATGTCATTCATTGAAGGTGCGCCTTATAATGCGGTGCGGCTTATAGTGCGGAAAATACGGTAAATCAATATCTTTTTAAGCTTTCTGGCACTGTGTGGGAAAAAAAATCCCGACTTAAATGTGGGGCGTAATCATATATATATATATATATATTTTTTAGAAAGTTGAGTTATTTTCACTGACCACATCCAAAGCCTGATTTGAATCAAGACGTGACTTTGAACCTTGAGTGACAAGATAAAATCATGTCGTTATGACACATTATTGATCTAATTTTTACGTGTTCAATAAACTTGTAAAATAAGGTGCCCAGTTTGATTGTTTAGATCCAGCACATGATGTAAAAAAAAAAAAAAAAAAAGCCTCATTGATTACACACTTGTGAATTACTGGTATTGTGTTGTTCATTGTTCATTAAATAAAGACATTTGTTAACATCCAAATTTTAGTGCATTTCAAGAAGTCAAGAAGTCTCAAGAATTTATATTCTAAAAAAAAAAAAAAATGATGCACCAATCAGCACTCTCTTCTGATGGAGCTGAATGTCCCCCACCATGTTTATGCTGCACTTAACGAGAGTTGAGGCATCAGCTTTGTCTGTTTCTGCACCCCAAGCAGACAAGCTGGCAGGAAAGGACATTAGCCTGCTTTCATTACTTCTAATGACTCTAATGTGAGCCGGCTGGTCAGAACAGCATCAACTGATGATGAATGACCACTTCATTATCTTGCGCGAGCCACAAAAACCCGCACACAATGTCACCCTGGTTTGATCAGTTTAGCTTTTTTTTTCTTTCTTAATACAGATCAACCCTACTGCAATATTGATGTCTTTCTTAGCACGGCACCAAACAATATATCTCCCATCATGAGTCCTTGTGCGCGTTATAGAAAATAGTTTGCCAAAATCTCACCTGGCTGCCGTCGCGTTGCCAGAACACGGTGGGTTGAGGTTTGCCTCTGGTCTCGCAGGGGAAGGTCGCCGTTCGTCCTTGAGCCACAATCTGGTCACGGGGTCGCACCACAAACTGGGGCGCCTCTGAATATTACAGTAGCACGCGGTACAGTAGCTGATTTGCAGTGAGGTTTAAATGTCAAGTCGGTCATGCATAAGGGGTAGTTTTCTATTACAAGCCATCTATCAGAACATCAAATACAATAAGGGTGCCTTCGTAAAGTCAAAAATGTTGACGAGACCTAAAGTGACATCCATGGACTCTCAGTGGCTCCTAATGGGGGAAATTCGTGATTGAGAGACAATGCAGATGTGCTGGTAAAATATCATTTTGATGAATGTGTGCTCAAAGCGTGACTTCAAAAAAAAAACTAAACAAAAGAAGGCAAAAAAAAAAAAACACATGCAGAATGGGATCAGCTGTTACTTACCAACAGGGCGAACTGGTGACAACAATGGTGTGGGTGAGATTAAGTCACAACACAGAGAGAACGAAAGCAGAGGAGTAGAGGGAAAGAAAGCAAAAATAATGAAAATCAGAAATGAATGAGATGACGTTGGGTTGCCATCCGTGGTGTTTGTAACGACAGATGGCTCTCAATCACCGCATTAGGTCGAAGGACAACAACCAATGCCTTCATCACTGCACGTTTCGGGGCACAATGGATTTGTCACCCTCAAAGATGCAACTTACTTTTTACTAGAGCTTTCAAAATCGATTGATCGACAACTATTTTACTCATGAGTAATTAGTTTGGAGCCATTTTTTAATTTAAAAATTGTCCAAATCCTCTGATTTCTATAGTGTTTCATTAAAGAAGACTGATTATCTTCTATGTTTAATCAAAATAAGACATTTTCAAACATCTGTTTTTACTTTGGAAACTAATGACCGAATAGTATAACATAACCTTGCCAGCAGGATGAATTCTCGTGGTGTTTGTGAGTTCACAAATGCCTGAGAATTAGGGGTGTGCCAAAAAAAATCGATAACAGGTAACCAATCACAGCTCACCTGTTTTCTAGGTTTGGTCATGTGACATTCACAAGCTGAGCTGTGATTGGTTACCTGAGCCCTTTATGATGTCATTTTCAATCGACAGCAAGTTGCAAAATGTTTTTTATTTATTTATTTATTTATTTATTTATTTATTTATTTATTTTGTAATGCGACAGAATCAACATCAAATACAATACAAACAAATTAAGCAACACAAAATGCAAGTTGCAAAATGTGTTTTTAAAGGTACTAATTGTACATGAAAAATATATCACATTTATTATAGGCAAAATATTAATGTTTGACTGCCAAAAATGTCTAAATAAGTAAAGTATCCCTTTAATAAACAGTAATCAAGTAAAAAAAAAAAAAAAAAATTTTTTTGAAATACACTTTTGTAATACACAGACATTCACAAATCTCTGTGTGGAAATGTAGCAATGGTTGAAATTATGTTGAATACGTTAATAAAACATATTAACTAATTACATTAATTTCCCTCTCAGTGACGACAACAAACTAAAAACATTGCATGTGAAAATGTAAAGCAATCAAGTGCATTGTTCTGTTGTGTGAAAAGAAAGCTTGAGGCTCGGCCCAACCTTTCAGCAGCAGGGGGGCAATAACGCTGGTAAAATGTGCAATAAAGGAGTGATTGTTCTGTGAGTTGGGAGTTACAATAAAAATATGGCGGTGAAGAGACCACAAGCGACCCACCTCGAATAGTCAGGTAAGCCGAAGCCTCCACTTTGCCCACGCGGTTTTCGGCTAGGCAGGTGAAGGTCCCCTGATCGCTCACGGTGGCTTTCTTTATCCTCAGCAAAAGATCCTCTTTTTCATATCTGATGTCATACCTGGTGACAGAGTGAGTGATAACACTGTGACCTAAGTAGTATAAATACTGTACATTATTTAAAGGAGTGTAACAAAAACTGATTGGAAAATCAGCTTTTATTATAACACATTCACTCCCACAGAATATTGTGTCCTATTGCTATAACAACATGGAACCGACCAAAAGAAAAATTAGAGTCTCTTCGTACATCAGGGATATAAATGTATATTTGTATCTGTTTCCGTTTTGAAGCAATTAGCATTAGAATATAGCTAAGTTTCATCATTAATCACGAACCTGTTGAACACACTGGGAAAAAGAGCTTGTTGCAACATGGCCCTGGCTGATCGCGTATACACTACTGCCACCTATTGGCCGTTTTTTTTTTTGTTTGACCTTGCTGTATCAAAACCTTCTTTATGCTCTAGCATTAAAACAAACAAAAACGTATAAATACGTTTTTGGAACTGAAAGACAAAGTATTAAAAAATTTGTATTTCGCCTATACCTCTATGTTTTTGGGTTTGAATGAGTTCAAGATGGGAATGCGTTGAACCGAATCAAATATTCCACTTTAAAATATATTAACATACATATCAAGCTCCTACTGTTTTCTTTCGTGAATTTGTTCATCAACTCTTGAGTTTTATTTATTTATTTATTTTTTTCAATTTTTATTTTACTCTCTTCCTAGTGTAATTCTTAGTTTACTCTAAAACTATTTGGTCCCTATCTAAAAAGAGTCAAATTTACTCGACAGAATTTACTGTGCAGGGTTGTAGGTAGTTTTTTGTCGGAAATGTGTTTGTTTTTGTATTTATTTTTGTTTTCAAGTTTTTAAGGGCTTCAAAATGTTCACAATTTAAGCACAAAGCATTACAGTTTTTTTGTTTTTAAATGTACTGTAGAAAATGTCAGATTTGAGAAATGTATTTTTCCTGCAAGGTGTAAATTTTGCGGAAACTAGATGAATTTACTGCGATTGGCTGGCAACCAGTTCAGGGTGTACCCTGCCTACAGCCTCAGCTGGGATAGGCTCCAGCACCCCCGCCACCCTTGTGAGGAGCAAGCGGTTCAGAAAATGGATGGATGGATAGATGAATTTAACTACTCATCATCCTAATATTGGATAAATACATTCACATCTAACCTAAAAGAAATACTATATAGAATCTATATAGAGAAACTAAAGCTATTTTTTTCTCTAAACCAACCATCAATTGAACCATGTTTGTACTCAACCGATTTTCTAAGGTTGCGTCATTGTCGATTGTTTGACGCCACCTCGCTTTCTGAGGCAATTAAGACTCCCCGACGTGCGCTTTCTGCGGCAGAAACAAATCGAGCAGAGCAATTACGCCATCATTGAAGGCATGGCAAAAATTAAAGGTGCTTTCAGCTGGAACCCTGACTGTTCCACTCTTTCAATATTTATAACGATGAACCACCCACTGCGGCGTGGGATGTGCAGTATGCCATGCTGCGTGTGCGTGCGTGCGTGCGTGCGTGCGTGCGAGGGAGCCTGAGTCGGATGGACAAACTGTCTGGGAGAAAAGGAGTGGCACACTGTGACAAAATGAATTCGATGAAATAGCGCGGGGGGTGGGGGGGGGGGGTTAACAAATGACTAATTCATAGTGTTGACTATGGCTGGGTATTGCCGCCAACCTCACGATACGATACGTATCACGATACAGGGGCCACAATACGATACGTATCGCGATATTTTACATTCATTGACTTGCATTTTACGATAACTGTCATATGAAATATGTTTTTGTTATAGTAGGTCTCGTGGTTCACCAACCCAGCGTGCCTACCTCTAAATCTGCACGCGCTGCAGAGCAGGGAGCAGTTTTCGCCGACACACCGGGAAAATTTATTCATAGGCATGAGCCGATATGACCAAAAAATCATCAAAGTATTAACTCTTTGACCGCCAAAAACGTTTAATAACGATCAGTAAAATCACGACGTATGCCGCCATAAACGTTAAATTCCGTCAACTAATTAATTAATTAATTAATTAATTTATTTATTTATTTATTTATTTTCTCAGTGCAACGTCTAAGAGCAGTGCCGCCTGGTAAATGGGTTGTGGAATAAAAAAATATCCACTAACTATAGCCAGCAGGTGGAAGCATTGTATCTCTTTTCGTGAATGATCAAAGCCTTTGTCATATCAAAGTTTTTTGATAATGCGTGGCAGTAAAAGAGTTCAAGTCAACCAGCAATATCGATTCTGACGCCTGCGTATCGATACGTGTATCGTGATTAGGACCCGCGACGATATATATTGCCGTATCGATTTTTTTGAGCACACCCCTAAGTGTTGACGCATCAACATGCAGTCGCCAGTGCAGAATTCTCGACTATAAGGCCACAATTGCTTCAGTCAGAACAAGAGGGACATCTCAGCCGGTTCAGATAAGAGGGTCTCGACTCGGAATGAGTGGAGGGGCAAAAAGGAGGCAGCTCCACCTCTCTGGGGTCTCTTTGGCATGAGAGATCTCGTGAAATTGTGCAGCCGGCCGTGCTGATTTCCAGATAGAAGACAAGTCAGGCAGAGAAAAGGCACAAGGGGTGAGAAAAAGTCATATTCGAAAGGAGCGTGCGGGGGGGAGAATATCGATGTGGGGGGGACTGTGAGGTCACTCCGGAGTTGGGTGAGGAATCCATTCACAGAACATCTCTGACCCAGATATGCACTTCCCGTGAGGATGACGGGTTCGTGGAAGGACGGGAAATGGGACAAGTCAAAGGGCGGTGACGCCATGACAAGGCACAGATGAGTGGACGGAACGCCAAGTGCTGATAATAGTCTTTGTCTCTACTTTCGAATTTGATATGACCGGCGATAACAACTTGCAGTACACACCAAAAGGTGACACCAGCAGAAGCCTTTCAAGTTTCAAACTAGTCCAATTCGAGTAGTACATTTCAGAGATCATCATAGCATGCTGGTGGGTTGCCAGGTTCGGACACAAGAAAGACGCTCCACAAGTTACGGACGTCCGACTTACGAACGTTTTGAACAACCGGTGATTTATGTCCATAAAATGTTAGAAAGTTCTTATTAACTAGGGGCTGGGTATCGATTCTAATTTCTTAAATCGACTCGATTTCGATTGACAAAAGTTCAGTTCGATTCAATATATATATTTTTTTTTTCTGATTCGATTCACTTCCATTAAATCCAATATTGATTAATTACGGAACATCAATTCTTTTTAAATATCAATGACATGGTAAAACGTGCATTAAACTCCAAGTTAAATTTTGCTGAAGCAGGAGCTCGTTAAAACTCATTCACTGCCTTTGACAAGTATACTTGTCAATTGTATTTTTTAGAGCGGTGCTAAATGGGGGCGAATCTGAGCATGCTCCACTGTAAATATCAAACTTGGAAACAACTTTACTGATGCCCAACCACCGGTAGATGACATCATTGCCCCATTTTATAGGAAATAAACACAGTTTCAGAGTCCATGGGAGAAATGGCTCTATTTTGGCAAACCTACATTTTTCTGCTGTCAATCATAAAAGAACGGGACGGGACAAAAAGTAGGGAGTCTATTCTGTTATTTGGTAGATTCGGTTTATATATAATTATTGAATGGAATATCACGTGAGTATTGTAAATGTAAAAATTTTCTATAATGACTGGCAGTGAATGAGTTAAGTGATTTAGTTTATTAACTCATTTGCTCCCAATAACGTATAAATACGTTTTTTTTAATGTTCTGAGTGTCCCAAAGACGTATTTATACGTTTTTTGTTGTTGTTGTTGTTGTTGTTGTTTTATTTATTTTTTTATGCTAGAGCTTACAGAAGGCTTTGATGCAGCCTCTCAACTGCAAAGAATGGTTGCAGAAATGGTACTTATTACACGGGATTGTTTCTGTGAAAATGGCTGGGAGTGTTAATCATAATTGACACAGTGTCGCTACGTCCAGTCATTGGTACTTAGCACAAGGTTTGAACTAAGTCAAATAACAGTTACTAAAAATCAAGTCTGTGAGGGTTCTAGTCAGACTGTAAAAATGTGGTAAGATAAACACAACTGCAAGTAACGTGTAGCAGAAGAAAAGTACAAAAATCTCAAAAGATTTTAAGATTGTTCTTTTTTGTTCTTTCTTGGGAAGTTTCTGGTAAACGTACTTGCGATGTATGTCCAGGTTCCATCAAGAGAGTAAAAGGTACTGAGTGGTAGCTAATAATTCATGTCAGAAAACTGCAATTAAAATTGTTATGATGCGAATACTGTGGTTGAAACTATTTTCTCTGCAACTAGCTTCAAAACTTTGAGCAGTAAAGTTCTGGCTGGCTGTTTTTAGTGAGGCAATGTTTGCTTCATATAGACACAATTCCTCGTGGGCTGCGTATTGGATTGCTTTATATTAAACAACACAGAATGTGGACCACCGCTGGACCAAAATGAGCCTTATGTGCAACATAAAAAGAACAGTGGTGCTTGGAGAGTTTCAAGCAATCAAAGTGTGTGTGTGTGTGTGGGGGGGGGTTACTTTGTTCTGCTATGAGCACAGACGTTCGTTTCACACAGCAAATAATGAGATTCTCTGTGGCTAATAAATGATTTCTGCCACACTGATGAAAGTCCACGAGTAACATGTCAAATTGCTTCTTTGCTTCTTCGGGGACTCATTAGCTTCGCTTCAGCACCTCCACGTCATCACTTTTACCGCATTAATGTGGCACACAAACCTTCATTAAACAAAACGCAGCACACATTCACGCGTTCCCTTCACCTGCCACGGGGGATGTCCACGTCCTCCTTTTTCCAGCGTAGAGTTGGAGGCGGGTCGCCGTGGACCTGACACCTGAACTCCACGCTCTCGTCCACTAAGACCACCTGATTCACAGGCCGCTGCACAAACACCGGCCTCTCTGGATGTGGGGAAGAGCGCGCATGTAACGGAAGCTAAATTTACTTGGAAGACGGCGATAAATACTGTATGTGACGGTGAGCAGTAAACACCTGAGGAAGTCAGTCAGGCTTTATTGCTTTCTGAACCTTTATATCCCGGAGTTCTTACCAAACACGGAAAGTTGAGCCTTTTCACTCTCTCTCTCGCCGACCATGTTGGTGGCCACGCACACGTAAATCCCTACGTCGGTCTTTTGCGTGTTGGAGATGCTCAGTTTTCCTCCACGGACCTGAAAAGAAGGCATAAAAACTGTAGGAATTTTTTACAAATAGAATAACCGCTTGTCAAAGTGAGTGGCTTGTTTCCGCTCCGCTCCTGCTGTACACTCCTTGACCTCTTAGGGGCAGTGTGGTGCACATGTGCAGATAACACACAAGAACAGTACATTAGTTTAAAGCTAACAAGACAACTAACAACTGATTTTAATGTTATATAACCCATTTGTCTTTATTTCTCCAGTGTTTGTGTGTGAATATTTATTATTTGAAGGTATATTACTCCAAGCAATAAATGCTATTTTTTGTTAGCCAGTCAAAAGGGTATTACATTGGCGTTAGCATTAAGCTAGCTGCCAAATAGTGTTGCTTTAGTAACCCCTATTCAGTAGGGCTGGGAATCTTTGACTGTCTCACGATTCGATTACGATTTTTGGGTCTACGATTCGATTCAGAATCGATTCGCGATTCAAACGATTTTCGATTCAAAATGATTTGATTGACAAATGATTTCTGCTTCAATTTACAGATATGCACAACATTGTCATGATCTACTCCAGTCTGCTTTGCAAGACAAAATGACAAATAGAGACATTAAAGTGTCGTTTTTTGTTTAAATATTTATTAATTTTGTGTTGTAAGTGCCTTTTTTCCACAAAAACAGCATGTGGGCTACAACTGCCTTTTCCCCTTCTTCTTCATGTCTAATTTAAATAATATTGATTTTTGGATATTAATATCGATTCGATGAGCTGAACGCATTAAGGTAGTTCAGTACAAAATCTAAACATACCTGAACATAATGAGCAAAGGCGTCACATATAATACTTAATAGAAATGTATTTTATAATTTTTTTTGTAAATGAATTAAGTTTCTTTTTTGTAAATAAAGTGTTTGCTGCATTAAAATGTACAATGTGTGTACTTCTTTTTGTTGTGTGTTCAGTTTTATAGAACATGTTTAGTAACAGTACAACACAGTGCAGTACAGAAACGGTTTTACATTACAAGCCCATATTTTTCTTTTTAGGTTTAAATTTATAATGCTGCAGTACTGAAATATTATGCACATTTATAACAGACACAAATGTGCACCCAATTTATCGTTATTCTTATTTTAACTATGCAAATAATCTGAATATATATTTTGTTTTATTGATATACAACCCTAGGAAATATACTACATTTTTTTAGACTAAACTTTCACCTTTGCAACAGGCAATATTACATTTTGTTGTGGATCTGAATACAGTTCCGGATTGTCTTTTGGTACCATTACAAGATTAGAATACTTGACCAACTTCTGTTGACCTTTTTAGATAGGTGACGTATGGGCAAGGGAGGAACTCATAACATTTTGGTGCAGATGAAGTGAATCACACATGAATCTGACAAAATTCCAACAAATGTCATAACTTCAAACTCCAAAAAGCGGTGCTGATCCAAATTAGGGCTATTAACACATTCATTGCCAGACCAGAAAAAAAAAAAAAAAAGCATCATTTGACGTCTTTTTCCGTCAATGGCAGTGAATTAGTTAAACATCGTAAAAATCAATGAAGCAATTCTAAATTGTTGATATAATGTACAGCAGGGGTGTCCAAACTTTTTCCTCTGAGGGCCACACACAGAAAAATAGAAAGCTGCAAGGGCCACTTTGATTTTTTTTTTTTTAGTTATTTATTAACACATTCATTGCCAGACCAGCAAAAAAATGCATCATTTGACGTCTTTTTCCGTCAATGGCAGTGAATGAGTTAAGAGGTCTGTGCTCCACTGGTGATATGATTTACAGAAGAAAAAAAAAGTGTCTGAAAGAGACGGGTGAGTTACTCACTGTGATTCTTTCATCTTTCAGATCAAGACGACTCTTGTCTTTCTTCCAGTAGGTGGTGGGCTCAGGATGCCCACGTGGTGGTTGACACTCCAGAGTGGCTGTCTCGCCAACAGCCACCACCGCGTCCTGCGGGTTCTGTCTGAAGTCATCTCGTAACACTAGGATATAAAAAGAGGACACCAAAAATGACTAATTGATATGTGAAGGTATTGATTGATTGATTGATTGATTTATTTGCCATCGAATGGAAGTGGATACCCTCATTCCAGGGAGAACCATGCGATGTACATGGCGGGAAAGTTTACATACCATTATAAACTTATGAACACGATTGTAAATGTACAAAAGCTAAATGTCGCGTCATCGTCACCAAAATTCACAAGCACATCTCTACTTATGGCAACTTCAACCTCTGAAAATACCAAAACATTTGCCACAGTATTTTGTTTTTTATGGATGTGGATGATGTAGTGTTAGCCACTATGATGAGATCCACCGCAGTCGTCCATGTGCAAAACAAAATTGCATTACACCACCTGCGCCACAACTTAGACCGGCTTTTAGCTAGTCTCCGTTCTAGTCTTACTTTCTGTCACCAAATTGTTAGGCGCACTTGGTGTGGGTAAAGAATGCCCTCAGTCACGCCCAAACACGGTAAACTTATATTTGCCAAAATACGGTCCTCAGTCTCAGTGTCCATTAAGACCATAGACAGACTGAATGGAGTTGTCAGAAAACTGGTTTGTAATCTATGAATAAAGTTTGACTGACTGTTTTGTTGACATTCCCTTTAGCGCAGCACCATCTAATGGATGCATCACGTAACCCCAGCCTCTACTGCAGCACCTTATATATGGAAAAAGTTTTAAAATATGTCATTCATTGAAGGTGCGCCTTATAGTGCGGAAAATACGGTAGTCACGACTCTTTCACTTACTTTTGGGTAGTAGGGTTTCTACTTGTGTCATTCTATACTTTTGTATTTCTTTAGCTCGAGGCTGGAGGCGTAACAGAGACGTTCCCCTGTAGCTGTAACAATTTGAGCACAAGAGGTGTATAGCCTCGTAGGATTAACTCGACAATGTATAAGGAAGAGATACCTGAAGTGCAAGAAGAATGCAGAAAGGCGACTGGGAGCTGAGAGTAGCAAGTGGGAAATTGAGCATTAATAATTCAAACACTACATCTCTACAGGCCTACAAGCAGTGTCCTACCATAGATAAATGGCACTACATTCCACAAACTATCTATATAAAAAAAAAACACTTCTGAGTGTGAAGGAGTTACCCCGGGTTTTCACCGGATGCGGTTGCGGTGCGGTTGCGGTGCGGTTGCGGTGCGGTCCGGCGACGCAAGCAATTAGATTCCATTCATTCGAATGGTGCAGTTTACACCGCTTGCGGGTGCGTTGCGTGTCGACTGCGTCTCAGCTGCGGCGTGCCGCAAGCCTTCCGCAAGGATAGACCTATTTTCTATTTTTGCCGGACGCCGCAGCGGTAGGCCTCCGGCAAATGGCAAGCTAGCACAAAACACATCGAGCGGGACAGGAAGGCCGAGGCAGTTTCAAAATAAATTTCCGGTTACCTTTCAGAATAAAACACTCGCCAGCTCCTATTTCGCAAGTTTTTCAGCAAAACGTGACGTGGGCGTCGCCGGGCCATGTGCTCATTCACGGTTTAGACACCAGCGAACATGGACGAGGAGAGGTTTATATTGGAGGTGGAAAACCACAAAATAATATATGACACGGCACATCCTTTTTATAAGGACTGTAATGTATTGTGAGTTTGATGTTCGCGATTGCTTGTTGTGCCCGTCTCGCTTGCCGTACTGAGCGGCAGCCGGACGCGGAAGACAGAAATAAAGAGTGGACCCGCACTGACCCGACTCTCGTTATTAATATACTTTACAAGGACTACCAAAAAAATGATGCTGCATGGAATCTCATAGCAGAAGAAGAAGAAAAGGTTAAATCAAAAGAAGTCCACCTCTCTTTTTGCTTCTCTGTTGAGCAGACTTTCTGTATGTTTGTCGTTGTGAAATGCCACGCGAGACACGTTGGGAAGTGGGCGGCGACGGAGCTGCTGGACCGCAGCTGTGCGGAGCCGGTGTGGATTGACAAAAAAATTGACCCGTCCGGAGCACGCAGTCAAGACGCACCGCACCGCAACCGCACCGCAACCGCACCGCAACCGCACCGCAACCGCATCCGGTGAAAACCCGGGGTTACAAGTTCCATTTGAAAGGGTCTCAGCAAGTACAATCAAAAGTGTCGTATAACTGTTGAGGCAAACAGATTATGAATATGTATTGAGCCCATCTAGACAATTATACTTGGATCCTTTCATGAATTGAATATATATGTATAGCCTAATTTTGTTTCTTGGTACTGATGTTATCAGGGATGTAAATTGCAGGGATTTGTTGGTAAAATTATTTTAAAATGTGTCCTAGACAGATAATGTCCAAAAATCACATCACACTCTCTTGGAAAAATATTCTTAAAGACACATTTGGAGTCAATAGTTGAATATAAGAACCCGTCTTAATTAACATGAACAGCAAAAATAGTACTTTTTTCTAAGGCGTGACATATTCAGTTCAACCAGAATTCTATTTGTGAGCATTTTCAATTGTTGCCTCTGTTCTACAAATAGTGCGGGAATGTCTGCAACTTCATTTAGTGTTCTCAAAGAAATCTAGTTATGAAGAATTGTCATACTGGTGCGTTGAGAGAAGAATGTCTGCATGAGCTGCTCAGGTACAGCTTGAAATCTTCCCACTTCTGTCAAAAGCTGTTCCCTTAAATATAATTTAAAATCTCACGTTTTGTCAAGTGGCTGCTTGTACTGAAAAGAAGCTCAGAAATTGTTGTAAAAAAAAAAAAAAAAGACATCATGTAGCTCCTGCAAGGAAGTATTTCCACTTATAGTTAATAGCTTTTGACATGCTGTTTTCAGTATTAGTTGAATTGAGCTTTCGTTTTTCCATGAAGTGTTGCAGCAATCACAATGTGAAAATGACTCATCAAACCTATCAAACTATAACTGCGAAATCAATATAGGTTCAAATTAGTGTTGTTCCGATACCGATACTGGTATCGGCAGAGGTGCCGATACTGCATTAAAGCAGTGGTATCGGTATCGGTGAGTACTCACAAGTAACATGCCGATACCATTAATTCCAACGCTATTATAGGATTTTGGATGCAGCATCTTGTGTCTTGCACATGCACGACATTCACCGATATGTGACATGTTCACTGCATGCCGATCTAAGATATCCTATTGGCCCTTGAATGCTCCGAACCAATAGCAGGACGGGCTTTTTCATGTTGAGGAAAAAAATACTCAAGTATCGGTATCGGCCGATACTGCAAAGCTGGTTATCGGTATCGGTATCGGGGGCCCCAAAAACGGTATCGGAACAACACTAGTTCAAATATTTTTGCACTAGTTTGTCAAGTACGCCGCATATGCATGTTGAATAATAACATCAAACCGTTCACATCATAGATTAGAGATACATCATAAATTAGCATAATCCATTCTTATCTCCCATCTGATTTTCTGATTACTGCCTTTGACTGTTTGCTGATATATCGCAGCATGCAGTTAAAGTAGTAGAGGACTACAAAAGGTCAATAGCAATAAATAAATAAATAAATCAGCACAGAGCCAAAGTCCCGTCAGCCAAACTGATCTGATCTGCCACTTTGGCACAGACACATGCCCCCTTTACTTGTACTGTACTGGCCGAGTGACCCATTCCATAAATGGCACACTTTGCTCATCTAACTTCCTTGTTCCAGCTCTCAATACAGGAAACAAATAAAAACAAAAACAAAAGAAAAAACAAAGACACATTTCTGTTTAGCTTTTCCAAAACGAGTCTGCACTCAAACTAATCAGCATGGAAGACCACCAGGCGGTAATACAGAACTGTCTCAGAAAATTAGAAGATTTTGATAAAGTTCTTGATTTTCTGTAATGCAATTAAAAAAAAAAAACATGTCATACATTCTGGATTCATTACAAATCAACTGAAATATTGAAAGCCTTTTATGATTTTAATATTGATGATTATGGCTTACAGCTTAAGAAAACTCAAGCATCCTATCTCAAAATATTAGAATATTTCCTCGTACCAAGTAAAATAAAATGCCATAATCAGCAATATTAAAACAATAAAAGGCTTGCAATATTTCAGTTGATTTGTAATGAATCCAGAATGTATGGCATTTTTGCTTATTTAATTGCATTACAGAAAATAATGGACTTTATCACAATATTCTAATTTTCTGAGACAGTCCTGTATACACAATTTAAGTGGTGAAATATAATTTTAATTCATCATTTCCAATTTTAGCTGAACTAAAATGTGTAATATAGTTGTGGTCAAAGGTCACATTTTTTTGCCTGCCCTTGCCCAATTTCAAAGAGATTACCCTCACTTTGCGAGGATCGCACACTGTCACCTTTCTTCGCATTTTTGATCGATGACGTACAAAGTATTTCATGTTTTAATAAATGAGAAGTGAGTGACTGATAATACAATTTCTTGGTCATCAGCTACGGCAAATTAAAAAGGCGGGGGCGGGGGGGGGGGGTGTGGGCGTTGTAGGAATAGCGGTGCAATGAAAAGGTGGGTAAATTAACACAATATTTATTTAATATTTGTGTACACGTGGATATTGGTTGTTATGTGTACATGGTGTATCATGCTGTGAGCATCTTCTCAAATATCTTTTATTTGGCAACGTGAGGAGAAAAATACGAGGAAGGGGGTGCTTAATGAGGTGCTTGCCTGCCTTGGAGTGTGTACAAACCAAGGCACATGAGCCGTGAGGTGGGGGTTGCGTTCCAATCTATTGAGCCCCACTAGAGGAAGCAGCGACGTGTAGGTTGCTAACGTGTGGTAATTTCAGACTGTGGGGAGGATGCACTAGTCGTCGTCTGATTGTGTTGCGGTCAATTATTCAAGAGAGCAGCCTTAGTTCAGCTTAATTTATTAAATAATACAAAAAAAGACCCAATAAATGCCGCCATACATGTAACAATTGACGTAGAGGGGTGTTTAGGTAAAGTGTCCTCCATATTGTATCGTCAATTACAATTGCGCTTATCACCACAGCAGTATTAAAGTTCCATGAGGTCTCAACTTGACGTCCTCATGCAAGCTTGAAAAGCTCTTCAGATGATCGGAATGAAATCATATACAGTAAGTAGACGCTGCTTTAAAAACATGGTCGACAACCTACCGAGACGGTGCATTTACCAGACAGTGCATTTGTTACCCTCTCCGGTGCAATTAATGGCCAGGTGTGTCCATTAGCTGGCTTGCATGTATTGACAGCCTCACTATAAAGCATCAGTCAAAGTTGTTGTGCGTTTTACATTAGAATGTATCTTTAGGAAAAAAAAAAAAAAAAAAAAAAAAGAACAGAGTTTCAAACCAAATACATTATTTTGCCTTTAGATGCAAACGTCCAAGTAATGATAAAAAAAAAAAAAAAAAAAGAACAGAGTTTCAAACCAAATACATTATTTTGCTTTTAGATGCAAACGTCCAAGTAATGATAAAAAAGAAAAGAAAAAAAAGAACAGAGTTTCAAACCCAATACATTATTTTGCTTTTAGATGCAAACGTCCAAGTAATGATAAAAAAAAAAAAAAAAAGAACAGAGTTTCAAACCAAATACATTATTTTGCTTTTAGATGCAAACGTCCAAGTAATGATAAAAAAAAAAAAAAAAAAAAGAACAGAGTTTCAAACCAAATACATTATTTTGCTTTTAGATGCAAACGTCCAAGTAATGATAAAAAAAAAAAAAAAAAAAAGAACAGAGTTTCAAACCAAATACATTATTTTGCTTTTAGATGCAAACGTCCAAGTAATGATAAAAAAAAAAAAAAAAAAAAAAAAAAGGATGCGAAAGCGCAACAGCACAGATTGTGATGCATTTGCAGTAGGAAGGTTAGAGATAGACCAATATTTTTATTTTATTTTATTTTGTTTCTTAAAGCAGATAACGATACCGGTTATTAGTAGTCAAGTAGGCCGATAACTGATATTTGGAGCCGATATTAACTTTCAATAAAAGGGAAACTAGCATCAACATTTTTTTAAATGCAAATTCAAAATGTTTTTAAGCATATGTTAATTGAACAAGTTTTTGATTTAAAAAATGATTTATTTTTTTTAGTGTTAGACAATAAACATCTTTGTTTTAGAATTATCTGAATTTAATTTGTCATAAAATGTTCAATGAAAACTTAAACATGTAAATGGCACACGATTGTTTTCTATAATAAATAAGAACGTTTTCCCAAAAAAATAAAGTAATTGCAATGTTAAACTTGCACTTAACAGGTTTATTCCAAAATAAAAACAAAAAGGTGCAGAGTTCCGGGGTCAGCAGCATAATTTATCAAATTACCTGAACATTTAAATAAATAGCTCCCTGAAGTTAACACAGATTTAATTTGAAGCTTTATCGACCATCATAGGAACTAAAAATTAGAAATTAGAGTTTAATCGAAAATTGTTATGAAATTTTAAGGAAAAATGCTACATTGTGAGATATACACTACGTCTTTATCTAAAATGATTTATTTCTCTCGCTCTCTTTTTTTTTTTTTTTTTTTACTACTGTATTAGTATAGCTACTTGGTATTTTTGCGTAGTTGTACTGGTATCGGTCTGGAAAAAAATTGGTATCGATCATCTCTAATTTGAAGTGTACATTGATGGTCTCCAAGAAAATTTGTGGCACACAAAATTAAGATAAGACTCTTTTAAAAAAAAATATAACCTTCAAAGAAGTCAAGATTAAAACCTTGTTTTGGTCTAAAAATAAGTCATGTAAGGGAAATTAAACATGAGAAATATTGTATAGTTGTATATTGCATCAGGTCCTGATAAAAAAAAATAAAATACAAAAAATGTCAAAGAGTCTAAAAAATACATTTTAAACTTTAATGACACTAAAGAAGACAACAACAACAGATTTATCCCATTGACCGAGATGGTTGCGTAATTTTTTTTGCATGCAACTTCCTGTCTGTCTACTATTCTGGGTGGATGTTCTTCCGTCCTTTGTCTGCGCTCGCTTCATGCCCTTGCTTTGTTTTCGTGTCCATGTCCATTCAATTGGACGACTGACAGTACATTTTGTTTTCCGTGCCATTTTTGCACCCTTTCAGAGAAGGATATTCTGTTTTTTTTTTTTTTTTTTTTTTTTTTTTAGTTGGGAAGGTGGGGGATGAAATTAAATAATTAAAATGATATTACCGACTTCCTAACACAAAATGCTAATAGCCATGTGTGGAAAAACAGATGGTTATGGGTGAGAGACGTAGAACCCAATTAATTTATAAAACATATGCAGGGTTTTCTTACCCAGGCACACTCATGTGTGACTGACTGACTGCGTGTTCGTGCACGTGCGCGTGTGTTTGTTTGTTTGTGATGTGCAACGAAGGTGGGTGGGTGGTCCAGTGCCCGGAATACAAGCTTCAGCCCTCACGGCCCAGCCCGACTGTGTTGTTCTGGTATGGCAACGCAGCAAAGGCAGAAAGAAACAGAATAATGTATGAGTGGAGAGGAAAGATGAAGACACCTTGTGAGTTGCCGCATATACAGTAACAGATGGCCGCGTTTCAATTTGGGGGATCACATGCTAAGAATTGATATGCAGCTTGCAAACAAAGCTGGCAGGTTTACACAGCAGTCACGTTGTTTTTTGTTTTTTTTAAGTGAACGGACTATGCACTTTATCCGAGCCCAGTGTCAGGTATTGTGACGATCCAGTCTCACAAAATGCATTAGAGCACTTGAGAGATTTCATATGACATCAGTACATTAAATTGTGGCTGAAGTTTGCTGAAGATTTTTTTTTTTAACATGATAGCCTGTAGGGGTGTGTCACTTTCTCAACTGCAGTCAAGGATGTCCCATATCTGTCACAAGCATAAAACGCACGCCGATGCCGACACACGCTTGCACGAGCAAACCAAACGAATGACAACAACGACAACAACAAAAACAGCTGCCCTGTTCTTATCACAAACTTTGCTGATGACCACAACAAATCACCCCAGCTCAGGAAGAAGGAACAAAAAAAAAGACAGACAGTTATGCCGACACAATCGGGAGGGTCGCAAGATATCTAGATTTTTTTTTATTTATTTATTTATTTGAATACATAAACAACTTAACATCCTTGTGCCCTAAAAAAGTCATCAGCAATCAGTCAAGACTGTGATGCGCCGGGATATGAGGAGCGTTTACTCAACGTCCCCAAAGGCTACAAATCTAGCAGATGTACATCACCTAATCTAATATAATTCTGCATTCAACAGCAGCAGCAGAATGACGATGAAGACCTGCATTCGAGACAGCACAGTGTGTGGTCTCATGGCGGGAAAAAATAAATAAAATTGACTGCAAACAAAATTATATTGTTAACTCATTAGCTCCCAAAAACGTATAAATACGTCACATTTTAAATGTTTTAAGTTGTCCCAAAGACATACTTATACGTTTTTTTATGCCTAGCATAGAGATGGCTTTGATGCAGTCTCTCTACTGCAGAAAATGGTTGAGTGGCAGCAGAGTATAAGAAATCAACCAGGCCATGTTAAAACAAGCTGATTTCCCCACAGTTCCAAGCAGAATTGCAAAAAACGATGAAACTTAGCTATGTTCTATTGCTAATTGCTGCACAGCGGAAACAGAAAGAAATATACTTTTTTTTTTTTTTTTCCCCTGATAAAAGAAGAGACTAATCTCTCTTTTGGTATGTTCCATATTTTTATAGCAATAGAACATAATATTTCGCGGGCCTTGAAAAATAAGTCAAAATCCAGGAAAACACATGAGTGAAAATGGTTGGGAGTGAATGAGTTAATAATTAGGGGTATCAAAATTAGTGAGTTAATTTAAAGTTCCTTTAAAGCCACTAATTTTTTTTTTAACGTGCGATTAATGTCCGTCCCTTACTTGGAAAGCCTGTAATGGGGGAATTCCAGTCCACATGCCCATGTCAACATTTTTCAGTATTAAATATGACGATAATGTATATATTTGATATACATACATACATACATACATATGTTAGTTTAACCTTTTTGTCTTGTCTTGTCTTGCCTTGCCTTGCAACGGGTACTGCTGCAAGCCTCTGGCTGTCTGCGAATGTGACGTCACGTGCACATTGAGTTCGTGAAGAATGGTGTGTGCATTTTCATTTTCACCTTGTGGCCGGACCACGAAACTGCATTTTCTCTTCTTTGCGTGCAAAACACGCACATGACGTCACATCCCCCCCAGACAAAGGGTGGGAAATTTCAACCCGAATCCCATCTAAAATTATTGGCCAGGAGTTCACATTATTATGAACAGCTTAAGTGTTAATCGACTAAATGTTTCAATCATAAATGGTCAAATAAAAAGGCTACAATAAAGATATTTTTGGACAAGAAAAAGTGTGCATCCAAATTGTCTCAGATTAATACATAAATAATTATAGACACATATATACTGTATATAAATGAATATGCTGTATATGTAATACGTCATTATATATATTTGTCCCAATTGCTTTTATTACATACTTAAAATAAGCAAGCAATTTAGCAATAATAGCAATTTTTTTTTCTTTTTCTTTAGCTCTATGCTAATGTTGATTATGGCGATTTTGATTTTGTAAAGAATAATATTTTATTTATAGTTTTGTGAGGGACCCCAGGAAGAATAGTTTTCACCACAGTGACTGAAAACTAATGGGGACCCCATTTTAAAAAATAATCAATAAACTCTAAATTGGATTAGACACATTTTGAACAACTTAAATTGTGTGTAGCTCCATCTCAGGCATGTTTTTATGCATAAAATTAGCTAGTACAAATAAATTTCAGAAAATGAAGAAAAATGATCTTTTTGTCACTGATCAGCTAAAATGATCGGCCCCGATTTCCAATCACGTGATCGAATCAAGGATATATTTGTCTCCCAGCACAATTTCTAAATCTGATATTTATTCCTGTCCTCTTTTTTTTTGTAATCCACGGACATAAAACCAGGATGTCCAGCGGTGGTGTGGTTAAGATACCCAAATTTGTAAGCGAGAAGTGCGAAAACCTTGCAACCACTTCACTTTGCTTTCCGGGCTCATTAGTGTCCAATCCAATTAGCATCAACGTGAAGGTTGGAATTAGATACTCGAGGTGGCTTCACTTTTAAAATGCGGTTTAGGTTCTATAAACTATTATGATACATTTCCAACAAGTCGAATTGTGGATCGAGCCAGTAGTGAACCACAGACAAGAAAAAACATTATAAATTTGCTTTTCATTTCGGTGCCACAAAGAACTCAAATATTCATTCCCCCCCGCAATTTCCATATTTGAATGTGGATTTACACTTTGGGCGAGAATACAACACATCTCGTATGCACACTTTGGCCTTTGCGTGTGAAGCCACCATGAAGGGTTAACAATAAACGCTGCGGCATTGTCATGTTTAATTAACTTCCATTCTCCTGTCATGTAATGAAAATTGAAGTTGTGGATGGTATAGGACGAAGCCTCTCTCGCCCCCCCCCCCTCCCTCATCTTCATCCTCGCATCTCTCGCTTGCCATCCCTCCAGTTACTGTAACAGCGTTCCCTCAGACCACATTTCCACATCTATAATTAATTAATCCTGTCTCCATGTATTTTTTCAAGAGAGCACATTCCGCCGCTTCCAAGACTATGCAAATCTGCTTATGTGCCTCCGCCTCCCGGACTATCTCATCAACTTGCACCTGCAAATGTGAACGCGTACGACATTACTCAAAAAGGTCACACTTTTGCATTTAGGAATGCTAAGCTCAAACCTAATAACGTTTGAGAGCGACCGCGAATATGATGCACGTTTTTTTCCATAAATATAAAGAGCGGGTCGAGTCTGTGAGACAAAAGGAGATCATGGACCCTCACAGCAATATTGCAGAGATGTTCAGCATGAGCCGGGGAGTGAGTCAGGGATCAGAATTTAGCCTTTTATCTGCCTTATTTGGCTGAAGAAGTGGTCACCCGCGGGAGAGAGTGCCGCCGTCTTACATGCACTCGTCTTCTCAAAACCAAATTATGTACGCTGCTCTGTTTCATAGTCATCATAGTCGTCATCACTTTGTAATGAACAGGGCTTTTAAAAAGAAAGCTACCGGTAAATGTACCCGTTCAGGGAAACTGAAGTTTTAAAATGCCGTAATTATTATTATTTTTTTGTACTACGGCCCATTGTAGTGAACGCTTTGTGCTGGTATGTCTGTATATGTTTCATTAATGCTAATATCACATTTCCCTTTGTTCTAAACTCATTTATCCCAATAACGTGTAAATACGTTTTTTTTAATGTTCTAAGTGTCCCAAAGACGTATTTATACTTTTTTTTTTGTTTGTTTGTTTGTGTTTATGCTAGAGCATACAGAAGGCTTTGATGCAGCCTCTCAACTGGAAAGAACGGTTGCAGAAATGGTAGTTATTACACAAACGGCCAGCAGGTGGCAGCAGAGCAAAGGAGATCAACCAGGGCCATGTAGAAAAAAAAGCTCAATTATTTACAATTTTAAATAGATTTGCGAAAACTGATGAAACTTAGCTCTCTTCTAATGCTAATTGCTGCAAAACGTAAACAGATCGAAACATACTTTTTCTTTCCTGATGAAAGAAGAGACTTTAATCTTTCTTTTGATCGGTTCCATGTTTTTATAGCAATTGAACACAATATTCTGTGGGACAAAATCAGTCAAAATCCAGTAAAACAGCTGGGAGCGAACGGGATTGTTTCTGTGAAAATGGCTGGGAGTGAATGAGTTAATTATAGTTTGGGGAAAAGAATCCAACCATGAGATTATCTGTGCTTCTGCATCATTCAGCATGATCAAATACATTCCATGATGGCCACCAGAGATTGCGGCTCTGTTTACACAACGTCCTATCTTTCTATGGAAATATGCAGATGGGACACAATATTTGCAATTGGGATGGTATAGAGATTAATCCACTGAAAGAGATGGGAATGTTTCATGCACACTTTTATAAATACAGGAATGCAATGCAACCACATTATCTCCTAATACGTTTTAAAATACATTTACACTTCTACTGATTAAAGCCATCGGGTGAACATAAAATAAATGAACAGGAGGAGACTTGAGAAAAAGATGCAGTTCAAATTAATTGACAGTATATTTAAGAAATAGAAAGTTCTTGGCAAAATATGGAGAGTTGAGGTTGGGGTATCGCATTTGTCAATCACCTCTCCGCTGTTTTTCTAGCCTCGGGCTCAGATACTTGCTCACCGAAGTAAGCATCTTAACAGGAGGTAAATAACAGACATAACAAGGAGTCTTAAGGGCTTTGCGTTTCGTGAGAGATTTTCTAGATGCTTGCTCATATAAAATAATTTTTGCATAGGGGAAACCCTCGCACAGGGTACCATTCAAGTATCACCACTGCATCCTTTACTGTCAAAAGAGCCATTATACACCAAAAAAATAAAAATAAATCTGTTTGGAGCTGCAAAACATTTGGAAGTTGTGATGAACAAAACAGTGTATTACACTGTTCGTAGTATTGTTAGTCTAATTAAGTGAGGGTCCAAGAGCTGCACTAGAGCTGCATGCAATACGTACACATTCATTTTTTTTCTACCTTTTTCCTCTTCCCTTATTTGGATTGTTTTTTGTATTTTTCAGACTTTGTTTTTCATATATTTTTAGACTTTTTGACCTTTCTGTCGAATTTCTGACATTTTTGGCAATTATATGAATATATTATGGTCATTTTCTGCCTCTCTTCTTTCTTTTTTTGGACATTTTATGACTGATTTGTGATTTTTTTTTTCTGCATTTTTGCTATCAATTTTCTGACTTTTTGGCAATTTTGTGGACACTGTTTAGTAAGTTTCGGAGTTTCTTTTGTTTTTAGACATTTAATTTTTTTAAAATTTTGAATGTTTTCTTTCTTGCTTTAAATCAATTTTCTGGACATTTTATGGTAATTTTGGGGATTTCTTTTGTTCTTGGACATTTTATTTTATATTTATTTATGTTTTCTTTCTTGCCTGAAATACATTTCTGGCTTTTTCTGACTTTAAATTGTGGACATTTTATGGTAATTTTTGAGATTTTCTTTTTGGACTTTTTTTTTTTTTTACTTTCTGAACTTTTCTTTCTTGCCTTTTATTCATTCAATTTTCTGATTTTTTTTTTCTTTGACAATGTGGACATTTTATAGTAATTTTTTACTTTCCCTCTTCCTTTTGGACATATTCTGGTCGCTTTTTGTCCAGTTTTTGGTTATTTTTAAAACTTTTTCATCCATCATCTCTTTTTCTGACAAAATAAAAAAGGATTGAACATTTTATTTTTTTTAATCTAAATAATTAATACATTTTAAGAATATTTTATCTAAAAAATCTAAAAATAAATAAATACATTAATTTCTACTTTTTTTTTTTTTTTTTTTTTTTTTTTTTTTTTTTTTTTAAGAAATCCACGGGAGTGGGACCAAAGAGCCGATCGGTTCCGCCCATAAAAAAAAAAAAAAAAACACAACCACAAAAATAAATATATTGTTAAATTAATAACTCTGACAGCACTAATTAGTTTCTGGAGGTGTACCTAATGTTTTACCAGTGATTCTGATGCTATCAAAAATCCTATCAAGAGATCTTCTGAGCACAATGAATATCAGAGTACGTTCTTAGTAACTCAATGCTCATCCCATCTACTCGCCAGCCACCAACACCAATGCTCCAGTGAGCAGCTTAGGAGATGATTCACCCCAAATCTCTGTTAATCACATCCCCGCACGGCCCCTCTGGGAATCGCACGGCCACCCAACAGACGTTCTGCTTACTTATATCGAGACGGTAAAAGAGCAGCATTTGTTTGACCTTCTCTCCAACACCTTCGCAGGGTGTCTTTCAAAGTCTTCAATTTTATAAAGCATCCAAGCTCCTATAAGAGGAACATCCAGTGCTGCTGTCAAAATTGCTTTAGATGACATTTGTGTTGACAGACAGGTAGGAAAAATGTGTTCAACCTTTCTGAGATGGACCATCATGGGGTGATGAGTTCCACTGTGCGATAGCGTAAACACTCACTCGCCGTTTTACAATTCAGACAGCCAGGTTTATGGACAAATAAATGGCTAAACTTTCTCGCCTGCATCCAGCTATCCAACAAAAAGCACAGATCGAGTCCTCTAGAGTTAAAAAAATATAAAAAAAAATCATGATATAGTAGTTCATTATTTTTACAACAAGTGATGCGCGTCGACAAAATAACTGTAAATACTGACATGGCTAATCTCAGGCCAGCTGTTAGTGTGAGGTCCTTTAATCCTGGTCCAGATCTGTGATGTGCTCATTGTTGGCTTGGGGACAGATGAGCAACAGCCACCAGGCTGCCAATTGGGCTAAAGGCAGCAGACTGCTCCCGTGCCCACTTTTCAGCCATAATAAGCTGTGAATCTGTGGATCCTGAAGCGCAGACCCAATTATTTGGCGTTTAGACTGGATACCACCAAAACAAAGTAATTAAAATGCTATAAAATACTATTTTTATATGTATGTAGCGATTCATCGTAACAAAAACTGATAGTTTTGTTTGATTTAAATAGTAAGGAGAGGTGACACCCAGCACGACAACGAGATATTGACAAAGAATGAATAAACACAAGGGATAGATCGTTAGATAATACCCGATACAAGAACAAGCTGATTGGCTATCAAGATGAGAGACCAGGGTGACATAGAAACAAAAACAAAACACCAGAAATCGGTTCCATGCCCAAAATGATTTGAAATTCTTTCTCAATTACCAACGTTCTAAAAACATTTGAGGTTTATCCCAAATTGTCAACAATTTTCAATGTATAAAACGCGCAAACAGTATTTTGTTAATATCGTCTATACACCTTCTTCAAAGTCTCCATGCAGAAGATACTTAGACTCCTTACTTTTAAAACATGAAAAAAAAAAACATCTACAATTTGGCCAAAGTATAATTTATGTATAAAGTATAAATAAAGTATCATTTATGAGGGGATTAACTGCACATAGGAATAAAACGAGTCCTTGGGTAATTTGAATCTCGATTCAAATAAATGCTAAATGAATTTAATGTGACAATGCAGTGGAAAGGCTAATGTCAAAATAAATCTTAACTTACCAAATAATATGTGGATATCAATGCCCGACTAGATGTAATCCTGTATACATTTTCAGGAATGTTAAAAAAAAATAAAATTAAAAAATAAAATAAAATAAGACACTGCTTATATAACTGATTAGTGTGAGCTGCTGCTTTTATAATACAGAATCTACTGCATGTTTTAATTAATGGCAACTGGCTAGTAGCTTGCCGCGAAGCGAGTGCCTCATGCAGACTACGCAGTTTAATAGGAGAAAATGACCGGAGTAGTTTATTCAGTAAAATGTGTACTTTTATCTTTTATATTCATAATTGTTCTTTCAATTCAATTTATTTCATTCCTTAAAAAAAAAAAGAGAGAAATGAAAGGGGACAGAAAGAAGTAAAACTTATGTTATCTGCCCCTAATCATCAACAACAACAACAACAACAAAATAATCAATACAAAGTAATTGACAGTGGTCAAAATGTTTTCAATATAACAATAAGAATGTAATCATAATTAAGCAGCATGTCCTTGTGCTATATGTATTTTTCCAGTAATTGAGCTTTTGTCAAGTTGTTAAAGATACAGATATACACTACTGGGATAAAAAATTTTTACAATCCAGATTGTTTCATAAACTGACGCTTTGAGTTGCAATAGATCGCTGTTTGTATTTTGTTCTATATTTTGTTTTGGAGGAAATAACTGTTCTCCTCTTTGTTTTTTTTTAAATATAATTTGTATATTAACTGGTAAACTTTCATGATGGACTTTAAACCTTATTTTAAGACGGTTAAACTCCATCAATTCATTAATTTTTTAAAGTTGTATAAATAATGGATTAGTGTGGTCTCTGTATCCACAGCCGCAAATGACACGAATAGCGCGTTTGTGTAACGTTCTTTAACTAGGCAAAAATACGTATTATTCGATAGACTTTTCAGCTAAATATTCAGTAGCTGCATTTCTTTGCACACCACGATTAGTCACACCGGCACAATATGTGTCAAAATTCGCGTACAATTATAGACTTGCATATAATGTGTTAGATGTTTCTAATACTTTGCCCCTCAGAAGCTCTTATAAAGTGATGCGTTTTGATATGATAATTTGATTGCTTCTATGTGCACGTGGCCATGTTGTCTTAAATATACGGTGTTGGAAAAGTTATCAGTTGATTTTTCCAACCATGCATGAAGAACATTTAATCAAAATCAAATCATTTGTTTGATGCTCCGCAGCTTGTCAATATGAGTCGTGACTGACATGAAATAAAAGCATCGCACACGCAGGGAGGCCTTCTTCACGCCATGTAATAACCCTTTGAATCACTGTCAAAATTGACCGCGCACGGTGACACGCTGCAGCCAGTCTCGTTGTCTGATCTGCATGCGGCTCTGCGCGCCGAACCCGAACAAGCGGGCGAAAGCGACGAGACAACATCTGTGTCACGTTTTTTTTTCCGCGAGAGGAAAGGTCAGTAAGTGTAAGACGTGCAACGGATGACTGACAGATGCAAGCCAGCGCATATTCTCGAGGTAACGGGCGCAAGGGAAACTGACAATCCCGTCTTAATCTTGTGGATGACGAGAATCCAATTGCCACCCTCAAAATTTGACATACCAGCCCATTTCCCCCTATTACACTGACTATATTATTTCTAACCAAGCTTAAATAATGTGATCCCAAGAAACTTAAAAAAAAAAAAAAAAAAAAAACTGTGATACAGCTTCACTACTAAGAAATACAGTACATATTAAAAACGGAATAGGGATGGGAAAACAAAGTTATGTTTACAACAGATCATTTAAAAAAGGAAAAACATGATCAATACAGGTTTGCATCTTATTGTTAATAAGGCTCTATTCAGCCTTTTCATCCGAGAGCGTAAAGACTAAAATCACGTTTGTTTTGCTGCGCCAATTACCGGCTGGGAGAGGCGCTTGAAGGAAGCACCATTAAAGCCAGTATTTGAAGAAAACAGAAAACCGCCGTGTTTTCTCTCTGGGGAATGTAATTGATGAGAGCAATGGATCACCGCACCCACAGCAGCACGGTGTCCCGAAGAAAAAAATATTACAGGTTTGGCTTATAGTATGAATTGCCGTTCATAACTGGGCTTGCGTTTTTCAAATGTTCTGCCTGACTAAAAAAAATAGCATTATATTATTATATGTTATTTAACTGATGTAATTGGCATGCTTGATGAGACATACCAGGTGTGTAGGGGGGCGCTCATACTTGTATAAAAATAATTTGTTAATGATTTGGAGGGCTTGATCAAAGCGGTTGTCATATTTATGAATGAAATACGAGGACATCCACCACACACGTTTGCGCCACAACTTAGACCTGTTTTATTTGATCTAAATCCTAGTCTACTTTCTGTAACCAGATTGTTAACTCATTCACTGCCAATGACGACTATAGACGTCAAAAATCCAAGCAAACAGCCAGTGCAAATTTTGACAAGAAATTTGAATTTAGTTTTAGTTATACATTGTTTTCATTCAGAGTTATTAATCCCAATTGTTATTAATAACAACAATGACAACAATTTCATTACTAAGTGCTACCATCGTGCATAGTGATTGGTCTTGGTCTTACTGAGACAACAAACTGGGTCTCGACCTCCAGAAGTCAATTTAGTCGACTAAAATTGCTCTTTATTTTTTTCGACTAAAGTTGGATTAAAACTCAAATACAATCAGGTGACTAAGTTATGACTAAGGCTTTAATTATATTTAGTCAGAAGACTATAACTAAAACTAAATTGAAATTTCTTTTTTTTAAATTAAAATTTTTATTTAATTTTATTTAATTTTATTTTTGACGTCTATAGTCGTCATTGGCAGTGAATAAGTTAAGTGTGCCAAGTGCGTGTAATAAAAAAAAATAAAAAATACCCTTGGTCCGCCAGGACCCCTAGGGTGGCGCAACACTGTCTTCCAAATTCCAGAGCACAGTAAACTAGACTTGAAAATTTTAAGAAGTTTATATCTGCGCATTAAATGTAATGTACACGATTTGAGTGACAACATCAGCTTGATTTTTACTATTCAGATAGTGCAAAAGCAAATAATAGCATCTAACTTAACAGCCAAAACGCCTAACTGGAATGTAACAATTTGCCACAGACAGTAAATACTAACCAGCCACAACATGATCACATTCTCAAAGCAGAATATGCGATATAGTGCTCCGTGCCTGGCTAAATGTTTGTTCTCCCTATCTGTTCTCTTGCTCCATCCCAAGGACACAGAGCACAGCGGCTCTTAAAAGCTTGAAGGTGTAAATGTGTTAAGACTGTGTCAATGTGTTGTCCATGTGGCACCATCAAGACGAGGTCATCGGTGGATGCTGCCCACTAAGATTCCCCCAGATTCCAAACTATGATTGCAATTCATGAGAGGCGATGTTAAAAAAGAAAACAAACCACTCTCCACGATTTTTAAGCTAATTTAAGGAAATGTAATTTCAAACATTATACCATGTTATAACAAGTCTTGGATACAATACAGATGCACTATTTCGGGTCTCTGAGTAGTACAGTATAGCAATCTTGACTTTTTTTTTATTTTTATTTTAAATATAATAAAAAGGCTACGATGCATGCTTAAAGAATTTGTTATGTCAGACTTTCTGTGGCAGCATTGTGAAAACATTGCGGAAAAATGCGGGTCGATATTGCACAAAGAAAAACCCAAGTACCGTACCCTATTCTACGGATAAGTATTCCATGGTGCTGTCAAACAGATTAGTCTAGAACTAAAAGTCCCATTAAATCCTTACCTTGACCCAATTGGTTTTTATATGCTGAATCAAATGCTTTGACTCAAGTGTTATTCTGCCATTGCTGCTGCTAAAACCTTTACGATACGGTTGAATGGATCCCCAGCTTTCAAAAGACAATGACTAAGTGCAAGAAATTTCTTTCAGAACCTGCTTAAGAGCCAGAGGAAGTACCTCGTCAGCCATTTGGCATGGGTATTAAAAGCGCACCTCGTAATCTCCTTGCCGGGAAATATGGGCACATCTCCATCAGCCGAGATAACTGGGCTATCATGGAGATATAACACTTGCACGTATATTTTACATCTTCCATTTTTCCAAACCAAGAATCACATCCGACAAGTTTGTCTTCTTACTGAGAAGTCAGAATTAAATCATAGCCAAGCAAACAGGACCGTGTTTGTTTCGTTATCATTTAATTGATCAGCGGAATGACGCTTAATAATGAATTGTTTCAGAGCAAAGACATAAATTAGAGAGTGCAGCATGTAGTGGCAACTTTATTAGGCAGGTCTTCAGATTTTATCAGCAGGAAATGTTCATTATCAAGTACCTGGCAATCATGTTTCCACTACCGTAAAATTCTGTGAATAAGACAGAATAAGACCTCCTCCGCTCCCCATTTAAATGATCCAAAATCATCCCACTGCACTATACACGGGTCCATATAAAAATAAATTAATTAATTAAAAAAAATCCTGTTTACCTGGCATACTTGCATTCCAACATGATATTTAATGTCTAGTATTAAAAACTTGTGTAATTAAGTACCTTGTTTCAACCAATTGTACGTGCAAATAGAATGTGAGCAAATCTAGTCATGCTAAAAGCAGCAAAAATTGTCCATGCCATCATGACGGAACATGCAGTATCAATAAGAATATCTTTCAAATGCTGTAATACCCTGACCAAGGTTTTTTCAGCTAGCGAAAAATGCTTTTTAAAAAAACGAAAACTGAAACTACATTTTATGTTTACAAAACTAACTAAAATTAGCTATAATTAAAATAAAAAAATTGCCTTTGTTTTAGTCTTTAGTAATTAATTTAATGCATGAGCCCTTTGGGGATGATTTAAAACATGATTTTAAGTATATTTATTTAACCAGAACAAGGATGTTTGAAAGCGTGTCACATAGAAGTGACGTCATCTAGCACTAGCCAATAGAAGAGCACCGTCAATTGACGTCGCTCCTCGGCGGCAATTTTGCGTGACTTTTGGCTCCAATGGCTCGATTCACCTGCTTTTTCATTTAACTCAACCGAAATGCATTGATAGGTAAGAAATACATTACATTTCTTTTCATTTTACCATGGTGTTTATTAAATATTGCACACAAGTAATACACTTTTTTTTTTTTACTGAAACTAACTAAAAGTAAACATTTTTAAACAACTAAAATTAGTAAAAACTAAACAGAACCACCCTGAAAACTAATTAAAACTAACTAAAAAAAGAAAAAAGAAAAGAAAGAAATTCAAAACGAAGTAAAACTAACTAAAATAAAAATTCAAAAACTATAAAAACCCTCACCCTGACATTACTGCCTTAGTCGCTTTTATTTTGAAGTATTATACATGGGTACAGAGGAAAGCAAAACATGCTTTTAAAGGGTGAGTTTTGAGAGAATATTATACACGGGTGTGGGTTATACACGGGATGTTACGGTGATACGGTGACATGGTAGAAAAAAACAACAACTTTGCGTTCCCTCGTACGCAAAGATTGCGTGCCCTCACAAAAAACTTTGCGTTCCCTCGCAAAAAACTTTGCGTTCTCTCGCAAAGATTACGTTCCCTCGCAAAACAACTTTGCGTTCTCTCGCAAAGATTACGTTCCCTCGCAAAACAACTTTGCGTTCTCTCGCAAAGATTACGTTCCGTCGCAAAAAACTTTGCGTTCTCTCGCAAAGATTACGTTCCCTCGTAAAACAGCTTTGCGTTCTCTCGCAAAGATTACGTTCCCTCGCAAAACAACTTTGCGTTCTCTCGCAAAGATTACGTTCCGTCGCAAAACAACTTTGCGTTCTCTCGCAAAGATTACGTTCCCTCGCAAAACAACTTTGCGTTCTCTCGCAAAGATTACGTTCCGTCGCAATCTTTGCGAGAGAACGCAAAGTTGTTTTTTTCACCTACCATGTCACCTTCGCTGCGCCGTAAACACTTCCGGGTTATCTTCCATGTGAACAAAAGCGACGAGGATGGAACGTTTGTAAACACGAAACAAAACAGCGGGAAAGCTTTCCCAAAGCGACTCGGATGGAGCATGTATTTTTCCACTGCTTTGTTTACACGTCGCTTTTGTTTGCATGGAAGATGACCCGGAAGTGTTTACGGCGCGGCTAAGGTGACATGGTAAGCGGAAAAAAACAACTTTGCGTTCTCTCGCAAAGATTGTGTTCCCTCGCAATCTTTCCCTCGCAAGTTTTTTGCGAGCTCGCAATCTTTGCGAAGGAACTCAAAGACGTTTGCAAGGGAACGCAAAGTTGTTGTTTTTTTTCTACCATGTCACCTTAGAGGCTCCGTAGGATTTTACCGTATAATGTATTAATAAAAAATGCAAACCCACCTTGAACCGTTTAACTCTAAGAAGTATATGTATGAATTAGTAACAAGCCCAGTGGTCCTATTCTTGCTAAATATGCTAAAAAGTAAGAATATATAACTAGGGTGGGAGTGGGCGGCGTCGAGCGAGTTTATTCTGGATCCGAGTGGGACGGTTTCAGGCTCATTGCTTGTGCTGTTGGGAACCGCATGGCTGAGTTGAGCTGCAGTGCAACTTGGCTGTGGCTCACTCTCAAAACGTCCACCCACAGAGACTTCCACAACTGTCACATGCCACTGAACCATTGTAAAGCACACACACACAGACCCCCCCCCCACACACACACACACCCACACACCCACTAACATTGAAGCCATTTCATTAAAAAGAACCACTGGCACACTCGGCCCAGCTGGTCCCTGAGTTGACACTGAAACTGCACATCTGGTGTCAACGCTCTGTTAGAGGGGTGCCATCTGCTTGGAAGGATTGAGGGAGGGAGAGGGACGTATAGGGACAGAGAAGAGGGAGGGGTTTGAGGAGACAAAACCAAACAAGATCCTCGTCAATACGACGGCATTTGAAACAAGCGCATAAAAAAATAGATCCGTTTGTCGGATGTACTTTATACTTTGCACGCATTAGTCCTCTTCCGAGTAAGAGGATTAGATGTCAGAGTCAGGTTGGCTCTGGCATCATTTGGAGCTAATGGCAATGAGCAGATAGCATGCTAAATGATTCCCACTCTCAGCAAAACACACTTCTTCCCAACACGAGTTGGAGCACCGGATTGAAACGACATCCGCTATTAGTTTCATGTTCAACTTGCCGTTAATGTGTAATGTTTTTCGGGCACACCAGTCGATAGTTAGGTTTCCATTCAAATGTTTTGAAATTTGTAAGCGAATTTTGTGAAAATGCGCAAAACGTTGCTTATGCCCGTTCCCATTTGTCCTTTTGAGAATATGCGCCGCGATATGACATTGTAGTGATTTAGTCTTGGTTTTCATCCTGTTTCTGTCATGCTTGTTAGTTTTTACCAGTTAGTTAACTCATTTACTCCCAATAACGTATAAATACGTTTTTTTAATGTTCTAAGTGTCCCAAAGACGTAGTTATACGTTTTTTTTGGTTTTTTGTTTTTATGCTAGAGCATACAGAAGGCTTTGATGCAGCCTTTCAACTGCAAAGAACGGTTGCAGAAATGGTAGTTATTACACAAACGGCCAGCAGGTGGCAGCAGAGAAAAGGAGATCAACCAGGGCCATGTAGAAAAAAAGCTAAATTATCGATTTAAGAAAACTGATGAAACTGAGCTCTCTTCTAATGCTAATTATTGCAAAACGGAAACAGATAGAAACATACGTTGTTTTCCTGATAAAAGAAGAGACTTTAATCTTTCTTTTGGTAGGTTCCATGCTTTTATAGCAATCAAACACAATATTCTGTGGGCCTTGCAAAATCAGTCAAAATCCAGTAAAACAGCCGGGAGCGAACAGGATTGCGAAATGTGAAAATGGCTGGGAGTGAATGAGTTCACATTATATCACTTTTATTCAGTCCATTTTTAGTCGACTATAAATGTAGCATTATAGTTTTTATTTTAGTCCAAGAAAACACAATTTTATTCATCTAGTTTTAATCAACAAAAACTGCCAACGTTTTAGTCATTTTACCCATGTATAATTTCTTTTTTTGTCAGCAGATTTATTAAACCTTTCCGGATCCAAAACTATTTCACATAAAATGTTCTCATCTTTTTGCGTTAATTGGAAATCCAAAGACGTTCCATCTCCATGCTATTAGCTAGTAAGTTAGCAGTCACATTATTATTGTTAGAATGTTATAGCCGATGGATTGTTAGAGTATAACTATAATTTGCTTTTTAAAAAAAAAATCTTTTACCGTGTATCGTCAAATGATTTACGATTAGCAGAGACAAGATCTTAAAAAATCATGTACGTTTTCGCTTCGTTTTTGTCGATGAACTAAAATGTCCTTAGATTTTCGTCCAGTTTTTATTAAGGACATTTTCGTCGACGAAAATGCTTACTGATTTAGTCCCAGTTATTGTTTATTAATGAGGGTTTTAGTCTAGTCAAGTCTTAGTGCGGTGAAAAATGTGTGTTGACAAAATTATTTTTGTTTAGTTTTTGTTGACGAAATTAACACTAGTAAGTGTTATATAATTCACCCACGGAACTTTGGTACGACGGGGAGTTCCGGGTGAGAATGTTGGTTTTGTTGGACTGAGCGGAGGTAGTTTGTGTTGTTAGCTTCGCTCACGCATGTAAGTGAAGAGAGTCGTCACATTGAAAGCTGATATCAATAAAGCGATATAAAACTGCATTGTTTTTTTTTAAATTAATTATAAAAATAATCGCGTTTCTTCGTCGTCCCAAACATATCTTAATTTATTATCCGCCATTTATTGTGACTACAAACAAAAGCTGTTTCTATAGCCAAAATTTTCCTTTTTTCGATACGCTTCAAAATCCACCCACTCCAAGCGTAAAAAAAGGTTTTTACGAATTTTGGATCTTTGTTCGAATTTCTGGCATTTTAATTTCTTTTTCGCAATTCTTCGAAAATTTGAATAAAAACAGGTGGATGCAAACCCAGTCGTGCACATATAGAATCCATGTGATGCCTTGTGCCTTTCTTACGTCAACAGTGTCACAATTAAGTGCAAACATGAAGCCAGCTTGTTGATGCACAAGCTCAAGTCAGGGCAAAGTCATCATAGTCGGTGTGCACTGTAAAACTGGCAAGAGTCCAAAGCTACTGTTGTGGTTTGGAACCAAATAGAATATGGCTACCTTATCTCCTCAATTATATTATCAAGGGCAAATTATGTTGTTGGTCGGGTTCGGTAATTGAGTCAAAATGTCAGTAAAGATTGCATGGATTCAGCCACAATACTGCTCAAATATATAAGGCATGTAAACACACACACACAAAGTGGTTCCTGCCTGCGGCGGCCAACTGAATCACGCTCTTATTAAACCTTGATCGGAATTCCAGCTAGAGCATTATCCACTTACGGTTATTAATGCTGCCGTTCCCTAGGGGTGGGCAAATCAGGCAATGAGGGAGGGACACACACAGTGCTCAGACAGATGTTGTCCCATAAGCTCTATGACTTTTTTTCTTTTTTTTTTTTGCATTTCATCTAAGGATTCATTGCATTCTTACTAGGGTTGTCATTTGGCCAATGCTTGATTGTAATTGATCACGACTTCAATAGTTAACTCACAATTAATCTCAAATTTTATATCTGTTCCAAATGTACAATAAAATACGTTTTTTTTTCTAAGTTTCATACTCTTGGAAAAAATGTTAATCTACTATAAATAGGGCTGCATCTTTCAATTCATCAAATTGACTTAAAAATTTAAAAAAAAAAAAAGTACTATACTGTAAAAAACAAGTGTGATATTGATTTGTGTCCGTCATTTTTCTGCCACTAGATGGCATAATTGCATTTGTAAGTCGTTTGTGACAGCTCAGTGCATTATTCTTTTCATATTAAGAGCCATATAATCTTTAACATGAAGTAACTTGTGAAAGTCTGCAAATTTTTTAAAATTGTTAAATCCACAAATATATGCATTATTATTACATGTATTACTGCAAAATTTTGACATGAGCGTGTCTACTGCACTGCAACTGGAGTTCGCCCGGTAACGGCTTTCCAAGTGAGGGGGCGGTCAAATCGCTTGCTAAAAAAAATTAGTGGAGTTAAAGGAACTTTAAATTCACTCAAAATTAAAGCAACAACTCATTTTGCCACCCCTAATTCTTACAGAGGTTTTGTAATATAAATGGGTAATATATTACTGTTTTCCACCTTCTTTCCGTGTTTATTTAAAAAATGTATAGCATTTAAAAAAAACAAAAAACAAAAAAAAAAAACAATTACTATACATAGAAAAGTTTAATAAAGTACCTTGTGAGAATAAAATAAAAGCACAATTGAAAACTATGTGTGGGGAAAAAAACAATCAACACAAACATGAATAATGAATTACGACATTTACATTTTCAAAAGGAGGTCGCGGAAGACCTAAAAGAAGGTTGAAATGAACCAGCCGAAATTGATAAATAATATGTAAAGCATTAAAGGCTCTTTTTTTTCAGTATAAACTTAGAAAAATGACCCAAAAAAAGACCCAAACTTGACAATTTAAAAAAAATGCACATAACATGGCACAACAAATGCATAAAAAATGCTTTTAATTGATAAGATTCAAAGATAAAATGTAATAAAAAAAAATCAGCAAACAAAATATGGTTGAGTTAAACTCTATTTTGTTTGTTTTAAGAATTCATTGGAGGCTATTAACGAGCATGGGCACAAGTAGAAAATAACAGCTCCCATTAGGTGAGGAATAGCACATTCACTATAAAAGCAAAAAAAAAAAAGAACCCTTCAACTGACACTTTCTTTTTTTTTAATCAACTCCAGCAGAAAAGTGGTTCATGCTGAGATATGATAACCGTGCACTACATGGAGAATGGCACACGCACAATTACGACTAAAAGAGGGAGACAAAGAAGAGACATTTTTCATTTTACTTTTCCAATGTACTTAAACCTCAGCCCTGTTAATTAGAAATCCAAAGACGTTCCATCTTTTGGGCACAGTTAATTAAAAAGTGTGAACACTTTTTTTCCACACAATTATTATACGTGATGTGTAGAAGGAAACATACGAGTAAGACAAGAGAACATGAGGTAGAAAATAAATGAATGGCAATATCATGTTGTACTGTATGTACATAATCGCAAGGCAATTAGATGATAGGATGTGGATATCAGATTGAATACATTTGTTGCTTTTGTTCATAATAACCAAGCCTTTTTTTTCCCCCATGTCACTGGTTTGTGTCAATTAGGGCTGTGCACGAATCGGTGGTGACTCAAATTGAGATGTGGATTGGCCGTTAAATATGAATATCGTATCTGAATTTTCAGATTCGAGTGAGAAGTAACCCTATAGAGCCATGAAATATATGCGAGAAAATTCTGATTCTTTGTAAAAACAGTATTTATTGGTCTTTTTGGAGAAATAAAAAAAAATAATAATAAAATAAATCAACTTCCCCATATGACTCTTAATTTGTGTCATATTTGATACATCCGGTCACAATGCTCACATTTATAACTGTCAAAAATATCATAATAAACACACATATCTAACATATTAGTATTTCCAAAATTCAGAAAGAACATTTTCCTCTATTAATAAGTATAGGTGTCTCTCCTTGGTCAATTGGGGTGATCTTGCAACGTCACTGCAAAAGCCAGACAATGGGTGATACTGCCCTCTAATGGATTATCTTTGCAATGCATGTGTCTGATCATATACATCAGGAATTTATTGGGGAAAAATATTATACTTATGAAATAAAATGTCTTGTATCTAATATGACACATTTGACGTTATAGAGTTCACATTGAAGGCAACCTGCAAATTTCTTTTAGATGTTCTTTTCTTAATCTTTTAGATTAATTTCTTTAGATGCTTTGATGATTGCTAAATTAAAACGCATCATACTGGTTTGTGTATTTTTTTTTAACTTTACGGGGTTTAGTTAGAATTCACAGTGTGAAACAAAATGTCCTTCCTTTGCACTTCAAGCAGTTTGTCATCCTTCCTAATCCTTATTAGCGCACCCGATGACCACAACACCAGGACGTAAATCGCCCTAGCAGCACGAATTTTCCCTCTCAGCGATGATATGATAGCAAGGTTTGCTTGGACAACAAGGTGGTACAGGCGAGCTTTTTGATCGAAAGCCAGAACAGGTAGAAGGGGCGGGGGTTGGGGGGGGGGGGGGGGGGGGGGGACATGTGCAGGTGGTGGGGGAGGTGTGCTGCAAACAAGGCGGGATCTGACTTTGATGAGGAGACATGAAGAAGAGGAAAAAGCTCAGGCTTCAAGGTAAGCGGGGTGTGCGAGGAGGTGATAAGGAAGCTGCGGCAGATGCCACGCGCGCATGAGCACGCACATGGCTACCCTTACATGAAAACAAGCACGTACTCCCAGAAATACATTTTATATAGCGCTTCTCCACCTCAGAAGGCCCTCAAAGTGCTTTACATTCGACCTACCTAAAAGCGGCACCAGGAGCAACTGGGGATTGAGGATCTTGCTCAAGGATACTTCGACGTAGTCACAATTGGCATGGGATCGAACCGACAACCTCTGGGTTGGGAGATGATGACCACTCTACCACTGAGCCACACCACCCCCAATAATATAAAATTTATATTTATAGTTATAACGTTTGATACCATCTCTGTCATTGTCCATAAAAAAAAACAATGTTATTATTGTTATGATTATAACAACTATTAGTGTTATTTATTTTATTTTAGTAAATGAAATATTTGTCAGATAGGCAGGTTTGCATTTTGGAATTGGTGGGCAAAAGAGAGGACCCAAACTCAGGAAAACATGGAGGCAAGGCTTGAGTGCAGGATATGTCAAAGGATTTTAAAAAAAAATTAAAAAAAATAAAAACAAAAATTACTACAGAGAAAAAAATATATATATATATATATATATAAAAAACTAACACTGAAAAACAAAACACTGAATAATAAGCCCAAAAACAATGAAACAAAACACTCAACATGACAAACATTTGGCAAACAACTGTCACGGACTCAACAAAGACAGCGAACTAAATACAAACAAATTGACGAGACAACGAGGCACACCTGGACCAGACACGAGTGACTGGAGGCAGCTGATTGGAGACAAGGAATGGTGCTAATGAGAACAGGTGGTGACGAAAACCTAAACAGTAGACATCAACAAAAAGATGACATTACATGAAGCAAAACTAATTCTAATCTAAACCGAGTCAACAAAAACACAAATGAAGGCATATTTTAATAAATCTTATAATTTGCAGGTACTGTATACCCCTTTTTTAGGAGCCAGTGGGCATAAGCAGGTGCGATATAAATGATTCCAATTTTTTAAAGGTCTTATAAGTAGTAAATATTATGTGTGTTATTTTTGGGGGCAACTGTCAGGTGCGCATTTGAGCTCACATGCAGTGTGTAATACAGTATGATACACTCACATACATTAAACAGCAGCTAAAGTGGCCCTGGGGAGTGCTTCGTGGCCTTGAGTGGTATGGAATAGTGAACAGTAATTTATGGTTGTTTGGCTGGCTTATTTCAGAAGCCATTAGGATTAATTAAGTGTCGCTAAATATGGTCCTACCAAGCTCGCATCACATTCTGATCATGTACTTACATTTGTTTTCATTTAGAAGCTGCTAACAGCCTAAGTGAATGAAGACGCGAGTGTTCTAATGGGCGGTAGACATCAAGTGCAACTCTTACGACAGCAGGACGGTGACTTATGGCGCAAACCATAGTAAAGCGAGCGAGAACATCTCTTAAAGCATTTAACATCAGCGAAACGTTCACTTGCCAATATGGCTAATCAAAGACTGACAGCAGGAAAAGTTGTAGAGAGGAAATCAGCAAGCAGGCAATTAGACTCTTGTGAAACTCGTCGTCGTTTGTCTGGCAAGCGAAAGTGAGGGAAACACAGCCAAGCAAGCTCAGCCGACTTCACTGTTGCCTCGGATAGAGTTTGCACAGGCAGTTGCCTCCAATCAAGGATTAATTGAACTAACCAAAAAAAAAAAAAAGGGTAGTTTTGGAATTATTTTGTGCAAGCATTTGTCCTTCTAAGTCTGATTAAGATATCATCGCAGTGATTGCTTGTCTCTAAAACTGCAAATTAGTGAGCACGCAGATGTTTGTCCGTGATTGCAAGGGTTTGTGGGAACCACATTGTAAAAGTTGTTGTCGTTTTCTCCCCCTCCATGAAATCAGAATATCTCAGCAAAACAGCTGCTACTCTCGTATTATGTTCTTCTAAAACTGTAAGGAATGATTATATTTACTCTTGAGTAAATATGACTTGATACCAAGTACTGATAAAACTAGACTAAGTGCAATTTCTGCAGAAATTGCGTGGGAATGCTGAAAGCTGAATGCTAAGATTTGAATGCATGTGGAATGCTTATGAAGTAAATTGAGAGATAAATGATGACCTCCTGGTTACTGGACTAGACTAAGTGCAATTACTGGAGAAATTGCGTGGGAATGCTGAAAGCTGAATGCTAAGATTTGAATGCACGTGGAATGCTTATGAATTAAATTGAGAGATAAATGATGACCACCTGGTTACTCGACAATGCACTTTACCAACTGTGCCACTGAGCACGTGGAAAGTGAAGTTCAATACCTTTCCCATTGAAAATGAATGGGGAAAACTTTTATATTGAATGTTAACTTGCGCAAATTCTGTTTGTAATGTGGAATCAGATGATATATACCCCGGGAGGCGTGAATTTTTGAAGCTAGTTGAAATTTGAACAATGTAAAGTGGGAGTTGTTAGGTGGCAAAAAAGTGTGGAGAATAAAAATCACAATAAAATATGTGGGAATGCTTCAGCATTCCCACAATGAAACGAGAAGGTGGCCAATACTTCCACAATACTGCCACCATCGCTACTACCTTCAAATAATCCCTACCTTGCAATTGAGCTGTTGTGAAGTCATGACCTGAATTCTTCGACATACAGTTTTACAGCTACTATATTACTATGCAGAATGGAAAGTTCAATGTTCAGTGAGCAGTCTAATTAACCCCTAAAAGATGATTAATAAATTAAATAACAATGATTACCAACAAACAAATATGCTCGTTAAACTTTACTATACTGCCTTGATCCTTCTAGCCAGACAGCAATATACACAATTTCGCTTTTTAGGGTGTATGACACGGAGAGGGCTTAAATAAGTAATCAAATCTTGTAATAAAAAAAGCAATAAATACTTGATGCAAACATAAATAAATCAGTAAAATATGCAAAACAAGACAAGAAGAATATTCACATTTGATGTTGAAAATCATTCGGTGTGAGTGACTGCATGGGCCAAATTTGCAGCTGAGTCATGACGGAAGCTGGTTATCTGAGGCCAGCACACTCACATAAACTCTTAAATGCATTTTTTTTTTTTTTTTTTGAAAGATTACTTCTCTTTGGTGCCACTTAATCCAGCTCTTTAGTGGGCATTTGTGTTTTGAATATGTGTCACATTAATTCAATTATGGACTGTGAATATGTTGTGTTGTGTCATCTTCAGTAAGCAAAGAGAGGAATCAAACATTCAGCAAGTTGGCACTTTGGTGTCCTGGCATAATGAAAATAGCAGTTGAGCTTTATTGGAATTGAATTTTAATGGGGGGGGGGGGGGGGGGGGGGACAACACACTTACCTAGATTAAACCATAGATATTATATTGTAAAACTGTCTCATAGAGGATTTCCAATCACAATTTCTGTGGTATCAACTGGGGGGGGCTCAGAAATATTAACAAAAAAAAAAAAAGCTGACGAGTGATAGAGCTTTGTGATTTTCCAGGAAATTTTTAAGTTTAAAGGGGAAGTTAACCCAAAAGTAGTATGTGCCCCCACTACTCTAAGCACCACATTCTGATTAATATTGTGTTTGGGGGAGTTAAATCCACCTGTTTTTATCCATCTCAGGGGGCGGCCATTTTGCTTGCTCTGGGCTCATGTAATAACCAATCACAGCTCAGCTTCAGAAAACTTGTGAACTCATAACTTATCATATTCAATAAATGCCATATTAATCAACCAATTATTTTCGTCGGCTTAGACAATTTTATTCCTCCAACCCTAATATCAACATACAATCATAATAACATGATTAAATCAAATGCAATTTGAGCATTTTTTTTTATTTATTTTTTTCCCCCAGAAGTGCTTCCCAAACTGATAGCCCTTCGCACTAATCAGTAGCCAAGAAGTAGCTCTCAGCATCAAAAAGGTCGGTGACCCCTGGTTTAAGTATGAATCAAAGCCGTTTCCAAGCACCCATAAATATGAAAGGGAAAAACACGCATCATGTGTGGGCTGAGATTTGCAGTGCTCTGCACAGCAGCAACCACAAGGAGTTGACTGCATAGTTTCGGATTCACTCCATTAGACATTCCCAGGAGACTTGTTTGCAACAATTCCAGCTCTGAGAGCGAAAGTGACACAACATGGCCGTAACCCGTGACATTTGTGTGAGAACCAGATCTCAGTCATCGCCCGAGGCGAGGCCGAAGTGAACACGGATGACCATAAATTGTTTCATCTGTTGGCCACCAAAAGTGTCCGGTCCCCCGGCGAAACACTGGATGGATGCACTTAGGCAATATGAACCCCACAAGCTGATCGTTTCAGGAGCTTCGTGACCATCGTGACGACTGCCTTCTCCCCCAACATCTATCACGGGAAATGATGAGGTCTATGCTCGTCTCTACTTTATATGCGTCTCTGCACACTGACAGAAAGCTGTCAGCTGTGAGGCTTGGGTGATTTTCCACTGGCAGCATCCATGGAGAAAATCCTGGTTGGATTCAGTGCTGCTTGGCTTTTCTGATGTGTAAGAGTGCTGGAAACAGGCCTTGCAGGTTTAAGCAGATTAATTAGGGTGTAGCGAAGTCAGTGGGTAAAAAAGGCACACAAAAAAAAAATCTTCCATAGGTGGCGTATCCACTGACAGAGCTTTGCATACAGAGAGATGCTTGAATTATGCACACTACCACCCGCGTTCTAACTGCACCCGCGCACACACGGAGGAGACACTGCTGGAGGGCAAAAAGGCAGGCATATAACCCCGCTCGTGCTCTCTCTCCAGTGTTAGTCAAATAATCGTAGCCTCCGCGTCTATCCCTGAATGTGTTTATTCGCACTCTATTTTTACAGGGAACAAATTTCCCCTTGTTTGCACAATTACAAAAAAAAAAAAAAAAAAAAAAAAAAAAAACGCTATTTGTGATATGTCACTAGGGATGTAACGATATCCAAACATCACGATGCGATATTATCACGATACGAAGGTCTCGATACGATAATTATCACGATATTGTGGGGGCGTTGGCGATATTTAAAAAAGATCACAACATTGTAACAAAAGAGAGCTCATACTAAAAAAGCACAATATTGTGCTTTTGTACATAACAGCAATGCATATAATAACAATATTGAGGCACTTACTTGGTAATGCAAGCACACACTGATCGCTTCACAAGCAAATTAGGTTCCCCTTTATCTGACAATTAGCATAGATTTTAAACATAGAAGGCCAAAACATCCCTAATGAAAATTAAATTGCACGAAATTGTACTAATAAACTAGCCACTAGAGGGTGCTAGAACTGCACAAATGGAAATTAACCTGACTTTTTTTTTTTAACAGATGTGTTTCTTTTAAATATTGTGAACATGACGACGGCAATATTGTGGCAGTTTTAATATCACGATATCACGATATTGCCCGTATCGTGACATCCCTATAGCTCAGTTCAAATTTTGCCCTCAAAATATAACCATCCTCTCTTTCAAAAAACATACTCCGGATATGACATAGCAACAAAGTATGTCTAGCTTTAGAGATTAATTGTTAAGTTCTAAATTCCACATGATCAGTATAAACCTACAATCTCTAATAACAATTATTGTTGTTCCGATACCGATACCGACACTGCATTAAAACAGTGGTTTCGGCATCGGTGAGTTACTCACAAGTAACATGCCGATACCATTAATTCCAACTTTAATATAGGATTTTTGGATGCAGCATCTTGCGTCTTGCTGGTGCACGACATTCACCGGTATGTGACATGTTCACTGCATGCCGATCTAAGATATCCTATTGGCCCTTGAATACTATGAACAAATAGCAGGACAGCTTTTTCATGTTGAGGAAAAAAAAACTTAAAGCCCCAGTGTGTAGCTCACGACCGCCATCTATCGGTCAAACAAGATAATGCAATGATTTTAAGCACACGAACTACGGCGTCCCAGAGAGACCCTACTTCAACAGCCTACCACCAATTTCACCGGAACAGAACGCAAACAACTTCTGGTATTCCCTCGAGTGATGACGTAAGTGAATTGCATTTGTTAGACATACTGTACAGATCCCTAATAATGGTGATTTAGTCATTTAATTTCAGAATTAATATTTTTGTCGGCATTGTTTGGAAATACTGTACGTCAGCTAATGATAATGGCTATCTATGTTCATATTTGTTAGTGCAACTAAACCATGCAACAGAGAACACACAGTTATGTTATGTTTTATAGACATGTGGACCATCTCAAAGGGGGCGAGGAGGGGTCGAGAGAGACGACGAGGAAGAGAACGCGGAAGAGAACGCGGTGTCTCGTAACGTACAATTATGTCATCATGGAAAAATAATTCCATTCGAGCATGCATGTGAATGGCTCAAAACATACCTTTGCTTGGAATATGTGGTATTTAGATTACATCGTTTGCTGATATGTTTAGTATATCGTGCAAAAATAATGGTGTTAACTGAACGACACATCTGCAACTCAGACTCGTAATTCCCCCCGTGTTTTGTTGCTACTAACCACTCAGAAAAGTGCTGCTTACAAAAACATTTGAAACCCTTTACTCAGATATCGATTTGTCACCATGTTGAACAATTTTACCTAATAAATATCACTAAGCAACTTAATTAGTTTTGATTGAAGATACAACAGCTTCCTTGTACTTCGATGTGCAGGAATTTACATGGCTTTCACAAATAGTCTTGCTCATATAATAATGTACTTCATTGGCTCAGTGACTTTCAGTTCATTGTTTGGTACCTCATCTGACCTACAATTGTTACCTTCTTGCAGAGACTCGTACAGGTAATGACCATGGAGGAACATGAAGATATCCAAGTCCAGCTGATAGACTGACACCAAGAAATACTTTTTGACACATTGCTGACACATCAGCACCACCACGATTTCCTGTACCTGGATCCCACATCAGCACCACCATGATTTCCTGTACCTGGATCCCAGACTGCAGCACCTTGGTGGACTTGTAGCAAATAAGTGACACTTTCCCAGATCCTTGAGGACAATACAAAGGTTTTTTTACCTGGCATATAATTAGTCCATGTCTGACACTTGTTGTAGTTTGTATAACTTGTATATTGTTGTTGTGTGTTAATTTGTACATTTTGAATAACTAAAAAAATACAATTTCCTTTGGCGTCAACATGCAGTGTTCATTCGACACCTAACCTAACACTATTTTACATGACCAGAAATGTAAAACATCAAAAGCCTGGAGAATTATTATAAATGCTTGCAATGACAAGGAATTCTTCATTGGCCAATGAATGTAAGGTACAGTACATGAAAATGAATGAATAAAATAAAGTAAAATAAAAGTCTACATGAAATGAACATATTAACTAAAAAAAAAAAAAAAAAAATGCTGTTAGAATATAATGAGCTACATGAATTGCAGTTGTTCCAGAATTTTACCAATACGCTGTGCATTTCAAAATATGGAAAATAGACATACAGGTTTGGGCCAAAAGTAGTGTTACAGAGCAGGTATGTGTTGTACACAGCTAAAATATCTGATTAACTCAATACCATGATGTTTTTTTGTTTTTTTTTGTGTGTGTGTGTGTGTGCTGACATTGCCCCCCATTAACATTGCAACATTCCTCCAACTCTCCCGAACACATAGTATGATCTGTAACACTACTTTTCGCCTACTCTATGATGTTATTGGGGCAAAATTAAGGAAGGCTTGTCCATTGATTGTGTGAACAGACTGCAGTAAAAATGAAGTCACTTCAATGTTTGCTGGTTTTATTAAGTTTGACATGCTCCTTGACTGCACAAGTACATGTTATGGAGTGAGGGCATGTTCCCACCAACGATGATATCATATTCTTCAAAGGCTTGCTGAGGAAAGTGAGGGAGGAGTCACTTCATGGCTTCAGACACCTGGTCAGCAGGTCCTGTGTAAAACAAGTGGTACTTGTACATGTGACCATTCCGTATTGCTTCACACAAAAAGTTCATGTAGTGTGCAATGCCGTCCATATGTAAATGACATACCAAGACGTCGGCTGACTTCAGTTTGTTGCAGCTCAGATATGGTAGGTGGAGATACTGGTGGTACAACACCGAAGCCTTCTGGGGTCCTCCATTCAAGTGTCCTCATTCGGGGCATTCCAATTTGGCTGCTGACTCTCCCCTTGATATTTTTTTTTCTTGCAGGTCGGTGATGTATTTAAACGGTGCATGAATGCTTGTATACATCAGAATATGGTTCTGGAACCCCTCAAGTTTGGCTGTTGATCTAGTGTGACACAAACAAAAACACAATTATAAAATAAAATAGAATAATTGATGATACTACTATATGTCACCAACTTTCCAACAAAGCCCCCAAAATAGAGGTAAGATCTTTAGTTTTTGGGCCCAAAACATTGTATTAGCTAGATAAAAGTAACTTGACTGCATACTGCATAGAATATGCAAAGGCTGCTTGCTTGTCGAATTTCCGTGGAAAACGTGGCAGCCTGTAAATTCTTGTGCACCCAATTACACAATGGACCAGTACACACTTGAGTGAGAGAGTTCAGACTCTAGCAGTGCTTACGGTACAGCCAGCATTTAAGTCCAGAAAGTTATTCCCTGACGAAAATTAATTTCGAGAACACTATTTTCACCAACCACAACGAAAATAATTTTCAACTCCTCCACTAATACAGTATGCTTTAGATTCTCCATTGAAGTTATGGGCAAATATACCTTCGAAATCACAGTTACATTACATTACACAATAACTTGCGCATTTACTCTAAATATAACGTGCCAGCGGGAATCTTTTTTTTTTTCAAAGCAAGTAGCTACATAACGAAATCGTTCGAGTGGTGCGGAGTTGCTAATCAACAGCTACAGTGATCGTAAAACAAAGGTACGAACATCGTATTAATTAGTACGGAGTATACTTTTTCTCTCGCTCTCAAAACGTAAACACAAATGTACTCTTACTTACCGGTCAAGTAGAAAGCAGTCGAAGGCACCGGCACGTCCCAAACCTAGTCTGTTCCTCATTTCTCTCCATCTGGCAAATGCGGCTACAATATAAACTCTTGTTTTGTCGCGCTGAAATAAAATAAATTCCCAAAGTAAGTGTGATGCTTGATAATGCTCTCTTCGGGGACCGGAAACTCTTCTTCTTCGTGGACATGCGGTCGCCATACAAACCGGAAGTGCGTTCCAAAAACGCGTTAAGAAATGGAGCGCTGAAATTTGTCTTTGACGGCTCCCGTAGCAGAAAGATGGCGGCGAAACATGGCAGACACTAGCAGGCGAGGCGCGGACATGTAAGATAATTTGCGATTTCTAGACTAACCGTTATATTTTAAAAAAGTACGTTTATGCGATACAACATATCTTTTTACATACTACTAACACAAACAATTGTTTTTTTTTTTCGAATGATTTATTATTTCACCACTAGATGCCACTGTATAATACTGAGTGTACCTTTAAGTATGGTATCGGTATCGGCCGATACTGCAAAGCTGGGTATCGGTATCTGTATCGGGGGCCAAAAAACGGTATCGGCACAACACTAATAACAATATTGAGGCACTTACTTGCTAATGCAAGCACACATCGATCGCTTCACAAGCTAATTTGGTTCCCCTTCATCTGACAATTAGCATAGATTTTAAACCCAGAAGGCCAAAACATCCCTCATGAAAACTAAATTGCACTAATAAACTAGCCACTAGACGGTGCAAAAACGGCACAAATGGAAATCAACCTGATTTTTTTTAACAGATGTGTTCCTTTTAAATATTGTGAACATGACGACGACGATATTGTGGCAGTTTTAATATCACGATATCACGATATTGCCCTCATCGTGACATCCCTACCTGTCACATGGTGTTACTTTAAAGATAATAGCCAATAGTTAGTTAATGTTCAACACTGAGCCTAATGAAAGCAAGTTTTTTTTTCTGTCGGAGGCTGCCTGACAAGCATGACAACATGTATTGAGACAAAAAATGGCCGCCTCCTGAGTTAAAGCTTAACCATTCCACAAACAATCATTATCTTCCCTCTCCACTCAGTGCACTGGCCGATATTGAAGAAAAGACAAGGGCAAAAAATAACCATCACTGCCCCCCTTCCTCCCCAACTTCCTCATCACCATCATCATTTTCATCATTACACGAAATATGACCGAGAGCGGAATCCCACAATGCTGTGCAAATGTCGACGTGAGTTAGCGTCAAGAAGACACAAGAGATATGCATGCATCATCTGGCCAGGAGAACATCACTTGTGGGGAGACAGCCAGAGGCCCTAAGGAGAAGAGGTGGAAAGAAAGGAGTGGGGGGGATTTTGAGGGAGGGGTGTGTGTGTGTGTGTGTGTGAAAAGGAGTTCATAGTAGCTGGGTTGGAAGGGGGCGGGGATGCAGAACAACAGATGGGAATTGAGAGTAAAGTGAAAAGAGAAAAAAAAAGGTGCACCATTAGGGGAGAAAACAAGGGATGGAATGAGTGGGATGTTCACATGCAGGGGAAATAATACAAAGAAAGCAATCAGAGAAAATGGAGGCATTATATCCGCCCGCTGCATAATCTCCGCAGATTTAACCATAAAGCATAATCTCCACAGGTTTGACAATACAACATGTGGCCTCAATCGGAGCCAATTACAAAGCGGAGCGGTTTGCGTCGCACGTGTATTGATTTGTGTTTGGCGGTCACATTTAAGATTTGGGAGCTTTCTGAAGTGGGCAGACAGCCGGGGGGTCCCCTATGCATGTAATAGCGATGCACATCGCCTTTCATGCCCTTCACTGACCAGATTAAAGCCCGAATGACAAACGCACGGAGGCTGCAAACATCTGTTCTGCAACACACGGTCCATTCCGCCACATGCTGAGCGGCGTTGGTCACTCCTCAGTCCCGCTCCCCAATGCGGGAAACATCTGCAGCCGCAAACGAGTGCACATTAACCGCTGGGGCATATGACGCCAAGCTCACTCACGAAACATGAGGGCATCGTCCTGTGCACGGAAAACACAGCCGACGTTCACGTTGTTGCATTCCGTCTCAATGTCGACATTAAAGTGTAATTTGCTGTCTTTAAATAGATACATCAGACAGCAAACATCTCATTATCATTAAGATCATCTTTTATTGCTCCAATATGACGACCACCGAAAACAGTTGCTGCCTTACGCTATACAATAAATTCTGTAGTGTAAATTTGACTCTTTTTAAAGTAAATTTGACGCTTTTAAGATAGGGACCAAATAAACTAGGATTTACACTAGGAAGAGAGTAAAAAAAAAAAAAAAAAAAAAAAAAAAACTCACTCAAGGGTTGAGGAATGAACTTCCAATCTTCATTCAGCTTGGGAGACTGTCACACGACAACCTGAGCTATGCCCCTCCTACTGTTTGCTTTGTTTTGGTCTCTTGGAGAGGAAGATTCCACGCAATCATGGAATCAGCTACAGCTGACATTAGCGATATGCTAGCAGAAAACAGAAGCTGCGTGGCTCAGGGATTAGATCGGGTGTCTACCAAGCTGAATGTCGTGAGTTTGTTCCTACCTTGAGTCACGTTTATACTTTCCAATTTTTTATTTTACTAGAAAGCTGCAAGGGCCACTTTGATTTTTTTAATTTTTTTTTTAATTAAGTTATTTATTAACACATTCATTGCCAGACCAGACCTTTTTACACCAAGCGAAAATAGAGACCTAAAAGTCTTGGTGCTCACCTCTTAACTCATTTACTCCCAATAATGTATAAATACGTTTTTTATGTTCTAGGTGTCCCAAAGACGTATTTATATGTTCTTTGTTTTTTTTATGCTAGAGCATACAGAAGGCTTTGATGCAGCCTCTCAACTGCAAAGAACGGTTGCAGAAATGGTAGTTATTACACAAACGGCCAGCAGGTGGCAGCAGAGCAAAGGAGATCAAAAAGCTCAATTACTTACAATTTTAAATAAATTTGTGAAAACTGATGAAACTTAGCTCTCTTCTAATGCTAATTGCTGCAAAACGGAAACAGATAGAAACATACTTTTTTTCCTGATGAAAGAAGAGACTTTAATCTTTCTTTTAGTAGGTCCCATGTTTTTTATAGCAATAGAACACAATATTCTGTGGGCCTTGCAAAATCAGTCTAGGCTACTGCTTGTCGGCCTACCCGGAATTTCAGAGTTTCACAAGTCTTTGCTTATGGTTGTGTTGGTAATATTTGGGTACATTTTGAGCCAAGTCTTATTACTACATTCTCCAAAAGAATAGTTGAAATTGTTTTTAAAGTAGTATAAGCCATTATAACTGCAGAGGTCTTTGTCTTCCTTTTTTTTTTTAGCTTCTCATTTGTTAGGATGCTTTTCTACTCATGACATGTTTTCAACACAACTTCCCCTTTTAAGTGCATGAGTGCTAAAATACGTTGAACGGTTTTGACACTCTTTAAGGGTTTGCGCCCAAGCGCTGGGCCTGGAGTATAAAGAGAGCCGTGAAAATGTAAAAAGGAGGAGTCATGATACAAAAATAGCTGATAAAAACAATGTTTCCTCAGAGAGTTAGAGGGGGGCTGTACAAATACAATTACATGGCATGTTATTGCGGACAAAGTATGAAGTGGTTTTAACCACACGTTAGTGCACCACAGCCGGAATGAATTAAGCATAGCACATAGCCACAAACACCAAGATGCATAAAGGGCCGTTCAGCCGCAGCACTCTGAACATTTACTTGTATAAAAAGACTGCCCAGGTCATGTAGAGTTGCTCACTCTTGTCTTGAATAAAGCATGTTTTTTTATGAAGCGTCCAGGTAAAACACATGAGAAAACAGGTGCTTTAGTGTATGGCCTTTGAGAAAGGATGTTGCATTCAATGGTTCCAATGAATTAATAAAGGTTCCAGATAGTAGTTGTCCACTCACTCTTGGTAAGTCTGATGTGGACTTCTTATGAATCAAAAGATGCAATGGATGGATGGATGGGGGGGGATGATGACCTTTTACAGGCAAACTGAGGCATTTGGGATGAATGAATGGACAAACGGAAGTCTGGAATGGGACACTTAGCGTTACTAACAGTGCTTTGGCCTAGATTATATTGGTTGTCGGATAGGGCATCATAAATAATAAATTATGGAGACCCTCTGAATGGTTGCAGATGCTCTTTTTACCAATCACCTATAAGGCAAACTGATCAGAGTCAATTAGGTTCTTGAAAATGTTGGCTTTCCACAATGCAAATGTTAGGGGTGTGCGCAAAAAAATCGATACGGCAATATATCGTTGCGGGCCTCATTACAAGACGCGTATCGATACGCAGGCATCAGAATCGATATTGCTCGTTAACTTTAAATAGGCAGTTAACGTTTGCCGTTGCAGCTTGCGTCGTCGCTAAAAAAATAAAAACCAGCAACGTCTTTGAAGTTAATTGCCTTCAATTAATGCAAAAAATAGCTCACCAGTGATTGGACACTGTGTCTTGCTACGAAAAATGAAAGCAGAGGAAGAATATAAACATTTTTTTACCTATAAACTGAACATGGCACATCTCAATGTACCAATTTCCCTATATTTTGTTTTAAAAAACAAAATAAAATGTATTCCATGAAAAAAATGCTGTTTTTATTTCCCCAAATATTTCAAATCAGCACATTTTAGAGCTGTAATTTTAATACTTTGATATTTTTGCTCATATCGGCTCATGCCTATTAATAAATTTTCCCGGTGTGTCTATGAAAACTGCTCCCTGCTCGGTACGTACGCATTTAAACCAGGCATGGCGCTTGGTGGTAAACCAGGAGAGCTACTAACAAAAACATTTTTGTCATACAGCATAATAAACATATCCTTTAGGTGTATACATATGACTGTTATTATAAAATGCAAGTAAATTAATGTGAAATATCGGGATACGTATCGCCTCGAAGATCAAGTATTGGGATACATATGTATCGCGATACGTATCGTATCGTATCGTGACCCCTGTATCGTGATACGTATCGTATCGTGAGGTTGGCGGCAATACCCAGCCCTAGCAAATGTACTGTTGAAGTGTCTTGACTTATGAGTTTAAGAACTTAGCACGGACACGTTTTGAGCGGTGGGACTGAGAGGACAGTGGATACGGTGCGGTGCGGCAAAAATACGCATATTCGCCAAAGTTACAAAATTTGAACTTTCTGCGCATTTCGTGGTCTGATGGGCTGAAATGTGCGCCACATCGGCCTCGGGATGGACGACGTCACACGAGCATCCTGTTTGTTGTCACCTGGGCCGCAACAACACGGGCCAGCCAGCCACTTACCCCTGTAATAAAAAACGGTATCCCCATCCCGCGGGTACAATGCATGTTTTTTCAATAAATACTTGAATACACATGTGGGCTTTTCAGTTTTAGAAACAACATTTTGAAAGCAAGAAAAAAGCATTTCGCGGAGAAGCAAAATAAAAGCAAGCACTCGCGCTGCAGTGGACGATGCATTCAATGACCTCGCACGCAGTAGGAAATCTCAGATATAACTTGCCACACTTTTATACATAAACGCTTAGACCTGGTCAATATATTGTTTCATTACATAATAAAGTGATACAAGATTACTCACGCTTGATAAATCATTACAAGTGCAAATTGTTTTTGCTAAGTGACTGAGGGTTTTTTTTATCAGCACAAATAAATACATGTCCTTTCTGTCATACCCCTTGCAGACAAACACATTTTAATTTCCCCAAAGTAATTTTAACATCTTTAAATTTTAATAACTGAATATTTAATCATGATAAAACCTGACTCGATTCAAATCCCTGGCAACAGAGTGTGACACGTTTCTCCAGCAATGATAACAGCGATGATTTACTGCTGTTGCTGTATCGTATGAAGGCCCACCGACTTGTTCTAATGGAGTAGTTTAAGTCAGTGCCAACTAATCTAAAATGGGGTATGTAGCCATATTTCACAATATAATGTTAAGACATTACATCATTTAATTACAACCAGTAATGTAAAATATATGGCATCATGTTATACAGTCATAGTCAGCAGTCTAATATCTATATATATATATATATCTATATCTATATATATATATATATATATATATATATATATATATAGGCCTGCTCGATTATGGAAAAAATAATAATCGTGATTATTTTGGCAATAATTAAAATCACAATTATTCAAACAATTATTTATTTTTGGTAAAAAAAAAAACAAGATAATGTTTCGGCATTTAAAAAATATTAAGATTAACTAAAAAAAAAAAAAACAGAAAATACTTTAAATATGTAAAAAATAAAAAATAAAAATAAATAAATAAATAAATAAAATTAAAAAAAAACAGAAATACTATAAATATGTAAGTTCCTTTTGGACCAAACAGAATTTATTAGAATATATATTTATAATAATATATATTTATTTATTTATATTGAAGTGCAGAATGTGCACTTTGCAGGAGAACAATCCTTTATTTTTTTTGGTATAAAGCAAGAAAATGTTTGAACGTAAAAAAACAAATAAAAGAAATATTAAGACAAATACAATGACTTGAAACACTATAATTATGCAAGTTTTCTTTTGAATGAAACAAAATTTATTAAATGAGTTGTCTTAAAATTTAAAAAAGGTGCAACTGTATAAATTTAAACAACTCAAAAATTAGTTTTTTTTTTTTTTTACGATTATGCTGATTTTGTAATTGTGGAGTGCAATAATTGAAATTGTAATTGAATTTCGATGAATTGCATTATATATATATATATATATATATATATATATATATATATATATATGAAGGAAACTTTGGTCAAAAGGGACAAAGTGCAGTTCATTTAATTGGTCGTCAGCAGCTATTTCAGGCAAAAACATAGGTGGGAGTTGAAGAACATAATATGCAACCCCTGACTCTCAAGCCCCAATTTGCAGAGAGAGTCTAGGGGCAAAGAGGACTTTTTGCTGAAAGGGTTAGTCTAGACTACCTTACTTATTGATCCATGATCTGACCGAGTTGTGCGCAATTGGTTAACCATGCTTTTGTATTGATAAATCCATCCCTTTGTCTGTCATTTGGGTTTGTAATTGTGCCTTTTCCTCTTGAGTCCTGCCCATGTCAACCCCACCCCCCACACTTTCCCCCACCACAGTGGGCTCTGTCTAGTACCTTTATTAACATATTACACCCTAATTACGTTAAAATAAAACAAAATGCAGATTATGTTGGTGGTAAATGGACGTCATGGTTATGTTGAGACAATAAAAAAAATAAAATAAAATTCTGGGGATTGCTCTGTCACACGTTCATTAAATAGTTTGACAGCCTGCTCCATCTTAAACCAGGGGTGTCCAAACATTTTCCTCTGAGGGCCACATACAGAAAATAGAAAGCTGCAAAGGGCCACTTTG